>NC_069658.1:410150686-410456186 GCF_027244095.1 Hemicordylus capensis
GACATTTTCTGGAGAGAAATGTCTTTGTGTCCCAAATCCAGTTTGCTTAATGATTTGGGGATCTGAGCAAGGTGACACTGAGTCTTTTAAATTCTTATCACCTAGGAAGCCAAGGCTGGGAGAATTGTCTGGAATGTGGTGGGGTGGGGTGGGCTAGTGATTTAAATGGCCCAAGTCCACTTCTGTAGTGTACCATAAAAAGTGATTCTGTAGTGACTTCTGTAGTGAGGCGTAAAAAGGTAGGATTAGACCTCAGTGGGCCATGAGAGATTTGGAGATGCTCCAGGGTGGTATCCCTCTGGGTGTCAGTGAAAATTTGGGACAAGATGCCAAATGAGAATTATATCCCAATCAGAAGGTATGGGAAAAATCAAATGTCCTTCTCAGCCAACATAGGTTTTGCATTCACATCAGGAGTCAATTTCCAGTCTGACTTTTTAAAAGTCTCGCATGCAAAAGTGCCAAAAGATCATTTCTGCAGTTGACTATGAGTAAATGTTATGCCTAAGCCTTGTAAATTTCACTTTCCTGCTTTTGATGACAGAGGTGATATTGTAAAAATTCATTTCTAGTGCCTTAAAAGGCCCTTTAGCAGGCCTGCCCCAAGCCCCTTTGAGGCAGTGGGGCAAGATAGCACCCTCCAGCAGAACACAATCCACCCCAATCCCCTATCCCCGTCCATGACTTGGAGAATAAACTAGGCACTCGTTTTCCCCGCCCACTTTTGCCAATCTTCCTCCTCTACCCCTGCTAATCTGAGCCTCCGTTAGTCTCACGAGACTCTCATCAACCTCAGTGTAAGATTGGATACATTCAGTGATAGATTGGAATTGGGCTGCCTCATTATTCACATTACTTGCCTTTACCAGACAGCTCTATTATTCACAAAGTGGAAATCTTAGCTTCTTGGACCAAGGGATCTGACTACTTTCTATGGAAGGTGTTCAGATCAAGAATATCCTATTTTGTTAAGAGCCTATATATCTATATCCAAGTGCACTAAGAGGAGTTTGAAAGCTCTGGTTTTGAACAAGCTCCTCTCTCACCTGAAGTGAAAGAGCTCTCCTCAAAGCACAGTGTCTTACCAATAAGCTGGTACCCCTGTGGCCTACAGCTCAATAGCCATATTCTCCAGATGTCATGCTGCAGAGAAATTGTGTGTGATCTAGTAACCCAGTCAAGCCCTCTGGCTGGCATTTGTTATGTACTCTGTATTGTTCATCATATCCATTCTGCATGGCACTCCAATTAGGAAGCTAGGCACTGATTTCAGGATGTGGGAATCAGCTGGAGAAATTAACAGGAATGCAAACGGGAGGCAAGAGGGTTAAAAAAGGAGAAAGAAAAGCCTTCTCTCCCATTCAGAAATAGATTCCAAAGCTTATTTTAATCCTATAATGAGCAGCTGTACCATTCACAATTGCAATCATCATGCTTTTCAGCATCACAAGAGCTGTATCATAAAGCATATGAACAAGGCATTATTGTTATGTGTGAGCACAATAGTTTTCAAACTTTCTACCTTTGTGGAAACCTTTCCTGCATTGACTCATCTGCTGGTGAAACCCTAAGCATCTGCCATGAAAGCCTGCATGAAAGTACTGCATAGAACATTGAGGCATGTTGTATAGCACAACCAGTTCAAGCAAGGTATTGACTCGGCCTACTGGGCCTCGGTCTCCCCACATGACTCAAAAGTGCCCCGAGGCTTTGTAACAAGCTCCCTACTGAAATAAGAGCCTCCCCATCTCTGACGAAAAGATTTTTAAAAGGCAGTCAAGACACATTTGTTCACCCAGGCTTTTAATTAGATACTATTTTAATAGTTTGATGGTTTTTAAAATAGTTTTAATGTTGTTTTAAATTTTAAATTATTGTAATGTTTTAACCTTTTTACTTGTTTTTATTATTTTGTGGTAAACCGCTCAGAGACTTGCATTTTGGGCAGTATATACATGCATGCATGCATGCATACAAATTAAAGGCCTGTTTCAAGCTCAAAATGAAACAGGAAATCATCCCCACGGTGGGCTGATGTGCAAAGTCTGGAGTGGAGGCCTGGTCTACCCGCTGACCCCAATTGATAGACCAGCCCTCCCTGGAAAAACAGGCCTCAAAATGATGCTCAAAACATTTTGAGTGTTTTGAGGTTAATTTGTCAAAATAGCCAGCTTTGGCTGCTGTTTCAGCGAATCGATTCAAGGATTTTGCTATTCATTTGGAGCTCAAAATGAATAGCAAAATCTATTTCTTGCACATCCCTACCTGTAAGCAGGTGATTAGATCAGAGAGGATAGTGCTGAAAGCTTTTATCATAAGGTTAGATTAGTAACTGGACTTAGAGTAGCCCTGGAATCTAGAACGGGATTTGCTTCAAGGCCTTGCTCTATTCCATTGGTCTAGAAGATCACCATGATTCACAGAGTTTGTTCCTTACAGTCCTCTTGTCTCCCTTTGACATCCACCCGCCAGATCAGTTGGCACTGAGGAAGGTCAGTAAGGTTTTCTTACAAATATTGAAGGTCAACCAACATAATTCTCTCTCCTAAATTACCTTTGATCACAGGCATGACTCTTAAGTGTCTCGGGCAAGTCTTCCCTAGATCTATGCTGTCTGCTTGGGTGGAGATAGATCAGAAATAACTCCCCGAGTCAAATTCACAGGAACATAGGAAGCTGCCTTATACCAAGTCAGGCCATTGCAATTCTTGGCAGTTTCCTTAGAACAAGCCTGCTCAACTTTGTCTCACCCCAGCTGTTTTTGGACTTCAACTCCCATAATCCCCAGCCACAGTGTCCCATAGCCAGGGATTATGGGAGTTGTAGACCAACATCTGCAGGAAGGCCAAAGTTGAGCAGCCCTGCCTTCGGATGTCCAAGTTGCAGCCCCCAACTATTTAGCCTGACTTTTACTAGCTCTTTTTATGCTGTGTCAGACTCTAGTCCCACTCTTCAAAGGTGGAATTTGCTACCTTCACTAAACTGATTCAGCATCTTCATTTCCTTCTTTGATTTGCTGTATATGGTCTAGCAGCTTACCGACTGGACACTTTCCTCTACAATTATTCTTCAATTTATATCTTCCACTAGAGTGTCCACACTGTGATTTGGGGTACACAGAGTCTGTGAACTGAGGTTTCACCTTAGGGCTTAGAGTGATATTTCTAACAGGGTTTAGCAGCAAAGGGAAGGGGAATAAGGATTTTTTTCAGATTGAAAAACAAAAGCAAATGAATACTATAGGGAAATGGTACTGTACAAAGATCACTTTAACACCATTGTTTCTGCTTCCTTTTTTCCCTTCTATTTGCTTCTTACTTCCTCTTGGATTACTTCTGGGAAATAATTGTGCATGCCCTGGCATACCCTGGGACACAGTGACAAAACCCAGAAAAGTCTAACATGTTTAACGGAGCAGAACAGGACATGCTGAAGGATGGGAATATTGGCAGGGAACAGAAACTGCATTATTTTATTGTTCCATCCTTCCATTCCCTCTGTTTCCTGAATTAATTCCATGGATATTGCCTATTAGAACCAGAACTGGTCGCTCCCCACCCCCCGCCGCCATTTGGCTGTTTCAGGGTTTACTGGTTTGTCTGGCAAGGCTCGGGAGACTATAAATGAGGCTGACATGGAAAAATCGTCTAGTTGGGTTGATGGTTAAAGCAAACAAAAGGCACCAGGTAATTTAGGCCATTTTAGTTTGTCAATATTATATTGCCCTTTTGGCAAGTATAGTCATGCTTAGTGCTTGACAGTATATACCCGTTATGTTTCTGAGAATCTGACAGATAAAGAACTGTCAGGCCAAATCCACACTACAAAAATATACTGAGCATCTCAATTGGAGCATCTCAAAAATAAATTGGGTATCTCAGTACAACAGTGTATTGCTGTAAGCATATGTTGCTCAGAATGTTGTGCATTATTACATCACATATAATGGTGACAATGGGACATAATCCTAATTATGAGAGAGAAGAAATGACAGGCATTATACCAAATGTAATGGTGAAAATGTAGCGTAATCCCATTAATGAGAGAGAAAGAATGGCAAATTGTCATTTTTTCCAAGGCTTAATTTGAGCCAAAGCTCAGTAAAGTTTAACCCCAGAATGAATTTTCCATTCCTTGAATCAGCCTTAAACATGCAGAGTTCAGGGTTTTTTATTTTTATTTTTAAGGAACTTTCAGAACTGTACAATGGTATGGAATTTGTGGACATAGCCTGCCATGGCAACACGCACCTGTGCATTTTCCTTGTCTGTGCACACATACATTGTTGCCTAGAGTCACATTCCATGACATTTAGAAGCCTACATAGAGAGATAATCCTCAGGACTGGGAACTGGACAGCACTGTTGCAGAAAATTGTTATATTCATTGGTGTGGGGAGTATCAGCTGAGTTTGTGGGAAGCATCTTTGACAGAGAGAGAAGAAATGGACAAGATTGAGCAGGCTCTGGGGTTCTGGAGGAGCCTGGACTACTCACTTTACTTTTCTCCTTGTTACTTGTCACTTTTTACATCATCTAACTTTATCTATTTATTTAACATATTTGTATGCAGTGTGATTTGTAATACAATGTTTTCATGATTTGGAAGAATAGCACATTTTGTGTCTGGTAGCACATTTTTCAAAGCCCCGGCAAAGTCATAATGCAGCCAACAGTGATTTTGACCATGTATCAAGTGCTTTCAGCCACAACCAGCTGCCAATAATCTGTGGTTCTGAAATCATGGAGAAATGATGATGATGATAAATAGCATAGTAATAATAATTTCCTGATATCCTGTAATTACTGCATTACTGAGCAACTTTAAAGTAGGCTTTTCTCATTTAATAAATGAGGAACAATACAATTACCATTGTATTTGAATATAATCTGTATATATACTAACACTGGTGGACATGAGTATGCAAATTGCTAGATCTATCCCCCTGTAAAAGGTTAACGGGTTTTTATGGTTTGGAAAAATCCAGGGCCTTATGATTTTTCAGTGGTCTTTGAAACCACAACATTATATACATAGAGGTTAAAGACCATTCGTAACCTCTGATTTTGAGAGACTTCAGAGTTTGCTTACCACACAAAGCAGTTTCAGACTTTTTCTGATGTAGTTTGTCCAGCATGTGTTTATTTAGTAAATGTTGGCTTTCCTCATCCTCTTCATTTTATGGCCTGGCAGATTTCTAGTGAACATGTTGTGTGCAGATTTTCCTACGGGGTTGGGTGGAGAGAGAGAGAGAGTTCTGCCCCATCGATCTTGAATTTGCTGACCTGCATCATAAAGCTGACTATGTGTGACCTTCTGGGAGTTCCCTACACAGTACCAGCAACTAGAAATCAATTGGAATTCGGGAGATGATTTTGATCTGCTGGTTCTGGATGGGGTCATGCTCCCCCGGAAGGAACAGGTACGCACTCTGGGGGTGCTTCTGGATCCAAACCTCTCCCTAGCGATATGCAAACCGGTTCGGGGATTTAATGGTTCAGGGTTGAACTGAACACACACACACACCCAGTTCCATCCAGACAGGGACTGAACCCCCCTGCCAGTTCGCAATTTAAAAAAAAAAAATTAAAAAAATGTCTTCATTCATTCATTCGTTCTATTTCTATTCCGCCCTTCCAAAAATGGCTCAGGGCAGTTTACACAGAGAAATAATAAATAAGAAGGTGGATCCCTGTCCCCAAAGGGCTCACAATCTAAAAAGAAACTTAAGATAGACACCAGCAACAGTCACTGGAGGTACTGTGCTAGGGGTGGATAGGGCCAGTTACTCTCCCCCTGCAAAATAAAGAGAATCACCATGTCAAAAGGTGCCTCTTTGCCAAGTTAGCAAGGGTAAGGCCATTTGTGGAAGCACGGTGGCCATTTTTTTAAACAAAAAATTAACTGCCGCTGCACATGCGCAAATGGCCTCTGTGAGGCCCCGGGCCTCGCAGAGGCCATTTGTGCATACGTGGCAGCATACAAAATGGCCACCGCACCAAAATACTCAGGCCTGAAGGGGCCGAAAAAAGCAGTAAACCAAGCCGCGGTGGTGATTACCAAGGCTGGCAGGGGCAGGGGGAACCTTCGCAGACACCTCCCCCCCCGTGACCTTTAGGAAGCCCCCCAAAGGGTCTAGAGGTAAAGAAAAAAATATATTTTTTAAAAAACTTCACGTACCCCCCCAGACCAGACCAAACGGGGGGGGGGGGTCAAAGGGGGACCGGACCGAACTGGTCCGGTCAAGTTCGAGTGCAGTTCACACTCGAACTGAACCGGGCCAGCCAGTTCCGTGCACACCCCTACCTCCTTAGTGTCCCAGGTTGAGGCGGTGGCCAGAGGTGCTTTTTGTTGGCTTTGGCTGATACGCCAACTGCATCCGTTTCTTGAGATGAACGACTTCAGGATGGTGCTACATATGCTGGTAACCTCTAGGCTGGATTACTGCAGTGTGCTCTATGTGGGGCTGCCTTTGTATGTAGTTTGGAAACTGCAATTGGTCCAGAATGCGGTGGCCAGGTTGGTCTCTGAGTGATCTAGGAGAGACCATATTATTCCTGTGTTGAAAGAATTACACTGGCTGCTGATACATTTCCAGGCAAAATACAAGGTGCTGGTTATCCTATATAATAAAAGGCTAAGTGAGTGGCCGTGGCTTTGGAACGTTGGGGATCTGCGTCCCTGCCTCCCTGGGCTGTTCTGGGCCTGCGCAAAGCGCAGGCCCAGAAGAGCCCAAGGGACACAGGACCTCAGACACCAGTGTCCCACAGCCACGGGCGGCCATTAGCCGGTGTGTGGTGGCGGGGGAAAGTGGCCGAGGCGGCGGCGGAGCCGCCGCCTCAGCCATGAGCTGCGGCACGGCGAGAGGAGGCCGAGGCAACCAGAAGCGGCCGCCCTGAAAAAGGCGAGGGCAATGGCGGCGGGGGAAGACCGAGACGGGGGACAGGGAAGCTGGGCGAGGTGGCGGCGAAGCCGCCAACGAGGCCCCCGCCCGCTCACAGCCGCCGCCGCCACCTGCTCACCCGCCCTCCCAGCTGCCCAAAATCACCTTCCCCGCACCCCACCAAAAAAGATTAAGGGCCAAAATGGCCCATGAGAAGGTCGCCGCCCCGCCTATCGCCCTCCCAGCTGTTGAAGACCACCTTACCCGCTCCAGCCCGAGGGAAAAGAGAGGAGCTCACGAGCAGAGCTCCTCTCTGTGCTAAGTCACTGCTCAAACTGCCGCTATGGACGCAAAGGACGCCTATTGCGTCCATTGCGACAGTATAGGCAGCAGCTTAACACAGAGAATAGCTCTGTTTCCGAGTTCCTCTCTTCTCCTTCGGGCTGGAGCGGGTAAGGTGGGCTCCGGCAGCTGGGTGCGCGGGAGGGCGATAGGCGGGGGCGGCCACCTTCTCATGGGCCATTTTGGCCGTTATTCATCCACCCCCCCCCAAAAAAAAGTAAAAGCAAAATAAGGAAGAACAAAAACAGAGAACAACAACAAAACAAAAAACAAAAAGAGAGAGGGGACAAGGGGGGGGGAGAGACAGAAAGAGAGAGAGAGAGACAGAAAAGACGGGATAGAAAGCTAGCGCCCGTTATCATAACGGGCTTAAAAATACTAGTTACCTGTAAAGCCCTAAACGGCTTAGGCCCTGGGTATTTAAGAGAACGTCTTCTTCGCCATGAGCCCCACCACCTGTTAAGATCACCTAGAGAGGCTCGTCTGCGGTTACCACCAATTCATTTGGCAGCTGCTTGGGAACGGGCCTTCTTTGTTGCTGCCCCTGGACATTGGAATGCACTCCCTGTTGAAATAAGAGCCTCCCCATCTCTGGCAACCTTTAAAAAAGGCACTGAAGACACATTTATTCACCCAGGCTTTTAATTAGATTTATAGTTTTAAAATTTTTAATGCCAGGTTTTAAATGTTTTTCATGTTTTAAATGATTTTAATTGTTAATTGATTTGATGTTATAAATGATTTTAATTGTAAACTGCCCAAAGATACAAGTTTTGGGCAGTATAGAAATATTTTAAATAAATAAATAGAATAAAAATAATTGTATGATTTAATGGTTAGAGTGTCAGTCTAGGAACAAAGAGACACAGGTTCAAATCACCATTCAGCCAGGAAGCTCACTAGGACCAGTCCTGGGCCAGTCATCAAGGTCATTCACACAATCGAGAACTATATTCTACCTGGATTTGAGCTGTGTGTGCTCCCAATTTTCTGTTGTGTGGTAGGAGGAAAACCTGCGTAGAAGTGATTGTGTGGAAACAAGTCTAGAGAAAACCTGGGTAGTTTTTCCTCCTACCTTGCTTCTACACAACCAAAAATTGATAGCACACACAGCTCCCAAACTTGGGTAGAACACAGTTCTTGATTGTGTGAATGGTCTCACCATTTCTAATAAGCCGAGCCTACTTCACAGGATTGTTGTGACCTTATATGGCACCCTGAGTTTCTTGGAGGAAGGGCGGGTTAGCAGTGCAACTCATACTAATTAGAGTTGCCACTGAAACAGTTGTGTGGACAGTCTATCTTTGCCTCTTTTCAGTTCAAGCACTTGACCCCAATAGGAGCCAGTCTGGTAGTGATAATGACAAGCTTTTCCCACAATGAGTATCCCTCATACAAAATGTGTGAACTTATTCTGAATGTATTTATTTGAGGTGAGATAATTCATTCCGCATCTTATGTGGTTCACCTTGGGCCTTGTTTGCCATGTGGCATCACCTATTTCAGGAGACACAAGATTTACAGAGAGGAGCACAACCTCACCTCAGACTCATTGATACAGCTCAGGCAAGAGGCAAGCTGGCTCCAGTTCCACCTGGGAATCAATCGCTATGCCTTGTATCCACGGGCCAGCCCTGCTATTGACCAGCTCCTCCAGGACACACGAAACTTTAACACCATCAGTGCTGGTAAGTTTACTTTCTGTTCAGGGAACTGAACAAATATAGCAGAGAGCTGGGTGCCTATGGCTACCCAGAACAGCCTGTTGTAAAGGAACTTATAGCGGGTATGGTGGGAGTTAAAGGTTCTTGGATCAATGTGTCCTTAGCATTACTTCATGTGCAACCCAGTCCAATGTGTTTTTGCTCAGAAGTAAACCCCACTGTGTTCAGTAAAGCTTACTTCCTAGTAAACGCAGGGGTGTAGCTAGGGGAGAGGCAGCCCGTGTTTGCCCCCCTCTCCCTGATGGCCCCTCAGAGTGAGGGAGATCATGAAGAAAATAAGGAGGGGTGGAGATGGGGGACCCTCAGGAGCTGGGGGACCCGGGTTCTTTGAACTCATCTGCTCAATTATAGCGACATCCCTGGGTAATTGTTTATAGGATTACTACCTTAGTTAAATAGGTACTCACTCCTTATGCATTACAAGGGACTATCTTTATAAAGCAAGCAATAAATACTGGATTGCCTCTATTGACCTACCTTCATTGTTTATGTATTTAGTTGGAGAGTTTTCTATCTTGTTTAATAATACTCCTTTTTCAAATTTATTGCATAAAAACAGATGACAATATCTTGTAAAAATGTTGTTAAAAGCATAGTAAAAACAAACAAACAAATGTTTCAGCATCAAATGCCAGCTTCAGTTTAATAATGCTTATTAAATAAATTTGAAGGCAAATCATGCCCTTTCCTCCTTCTTGTATTTTTCTGTATCTCCCCGTTCATGCCTCTTTCTTTTCATCAAGGATTTTCCTTTATATTTATTACAATACGTTAGAGCCCACAAATAGGTCAAAATATACTCAAATTCAGTCTTTTAAATATGAGAGGTTTTTTAAATTGTTATATCAATGTTTGGTTTATTTTCAATTTTCATAAACATTTTGTTTTAGATATTTTCCTACTTAAATTTCACTTATTAAAAGAAGACTGTTTCCTTTTGAATATCTAATCTTATTGGTCTTTTTGTGTGTTGTTTTGCCATAGAAATATTTGTTAACTATTTCTTTTTCCAAGACCTCTTTAATGCACAAGTAAAATAAAACATAAAAACAGATGTTAAAGGTAGTAAACATTTCTGTGCCACACATCAGCTTCACTGTTATGCCGTGGTGTTGAAACGTACTCTTAAATACAACTGAAGCTGATGTGTGACATCAAAACGTTTGCTACTTTTAACATCTGTTTTTATGTTTTATTTTGCTTGCTCATTAAAGAGGTCTTGTAAAAAGCTTGTGTTCTTTTGGAGAATACGTATTTCCTCGCTGTCAGACAGTCTTATTCAATGCTATTTCTTTTTTAATCAGCTTCTTTCTTCTTTTAAAAGTATTCAGTTCTCCTAAAAAGAAAATTAGAACTTTTGATATATATATTTAAAAACAGTGTGAGTGTTGTCTTGAGCAGAGGGAAGTTTCAATGTATAGATAAGGATCACAATCCAGAGCACCTGGGTTTCACATAGAGTATATCTGTGCTCCTCCATAGCGTTTCTCAGCATCAGTGTTCACTGCAGATAGTTGCTTCAGGGCAATGGTTCAAAAGAGATTATTTTTGGCAAGAAAACAGCTGGTGGGGAGGAGAGTTAATTCCCTCCTCCTCATGGTCCCTAGCAGGATTCCCAACCACCACAAACCCCACCCTGCCACACACACACTTTTTATGAAGAAAAAAGTGCTTCCAGCTTTAGCCACACCTCTAAAAAACACATTAGGCAAACACATAATTTGGTCTTCTCTCGCATGTGCCAAAAAAAGGATGAATGACTTTTCTATCATACCTGCCCTGATCCAGTTTGGGACTATATATGTGGGGAAGCAAGCTTTCCTGCCTGTCCCAGCAGCACATATACAACCCAATAAACCAAACTACAGGTTTGATGATCACCTGTTCAGGAGGGACTGGATTCAGTCTCTTCCCCCCACCTTCCCTGCCAAAACAGCTGATCAGCAGAATTAAAAAGGGCTACATGTAGGTAGCCCCTGCTACATGCCTGCTATGTCATGCAGGAGGGGCTACCAGTTTGATCCTGATTAGAAGGATTTAAAAGGTTAATTCTGATTTAATCTGGCCTACTATGTGATTGAAGCCACTGAGCACATAAAATCAGTTTGTCCACTTGCTGGCTTGTGCATGTGATGCATGCCAAGAGTCCTGATTACATGCACTTTGAGACTGCGGCCCAACCCTTTTGAAAATGATTAGCAGTATTTTATTTTATTTTTTAAAAAACAAAAAAACACCCTAGTTTAGGATATCCTATCTCCAAAAGCATGTATTTTGACATCCATCCTATCAACTTTCAGTGGAGCTTCCTTACTGAAAAGGACTGGTTGGTTTTTGGTTCCTTGCCATAAAAGTCTGCTATGGCAATGGCCCTGCCCATGCCTCGCCTTAGAAGCCATATCTTCTCCCCTGCCTGCATTTACACAGAGAGCTCTTGCCTCTCTTGTCTCTCCCTCACCCCACAACCAGTCACATCAGTTCTGCTACATGATAACCTCCATGTCCATTAAGTCTTTGTCTCCTTGCTTTTCTTTTCATTTCAGATTACAGCCAGGATGAGAAAGCATTATTAGGAGCCTGTGACTGCTCACAAAGTAGGTGAAATCTGCTTCTCTTCCATTTTTTTGATGGATGTCTGGGATTATTTTGTACTGAGGAGAAAGAAGGAATTGTAATAAGCTATTATTGCAGCCACTGTTACTCCTGGTAACTTGCCTAGTGAGCAAGAGGTTGCTGGTTCGAATCCCCACTGGTAAACGCCTATATTGGACAGCAGCAATATAGGAAGATGCTGAAAGGCATCATCTCACACTGTGCAGGAGGAGGCAATGGTAAACCCCTCCTGTATTCTGCCAAAGCTCTGTGGGCACCAGGAGTCGACACCAACTTGATGGCACAACTTTACCTTTTACTATTACTCCTGGACCATATCTGGGTTTGTGTTTTGTCCAGCTTTAAACGTTTAAAGATAACTCTACTGTTGTTTGTTTTTCTCCTGCATGGATGTTAGAGGTTTCATCATGTAATTCCTTTGTATCTGCATTAAATTGTGAACATTGCAAATCTAGGCTGGATCTGGGCTGCAGGCAAATTCAGAATTCCACTACATAACTTGTAGTAGGTAGAAATGAATCACTCATGTTGGGTGAAGAACACCCGAAAAGCCTTTGAACGTTAAATGCTTCAGTCAAAGTCATGCCCTAAATTAAACATTATGCATTATTGCACTTAGAACAGAAACAGGCTTTGCCAAGTCACTCCTTACTTTCCAGTGTAACGATGCCAGAAGGAATTAGGACTAGGTGTTGCTAACAGGATCAGGAAAAACCAAGTGGCAAAATAAGCTGCTGCTTTCAGCCCCCTTTGGCTGCCCCATGCCCACCCTCTCCTTAGTAATAGGCCTAACTGTAACCGTTCCTTGACAAATGCCTCACCAAGACTAGGCTTGCCAACTAAGTGGGGGGGGGATCAGTATTCTGCTTTGGGGCTGCTCCAGACTGCCTCCCACAATCTGCCAATTTGCAGCCCCAGATGCTTTCTAGCTCCTGTCCCCAGACCCCACTCAAGTACCAAACTTTTCAATATCGCGAGATGGCAACCCTAACCCTGACCCTATTTACTTTCTTACTTACTTATTTACCCACCTACCCACCCGAGGAACTGTACTCGCCACTCCATGATACCCTGGAAACATTCGACAAAAACCTTTTCAAAACCACTTTGAAGTGTTGAAAAGGTTCCTCTCTCAGAAGGGCTCACATTCTAAACACACACAAACATACAAACATACATGCACGTATGCACATGAGACAGCAGGGTCAGCCACTGGCAATATGCTGTTCTCTCCAGCTGCCCATGTGTTGAATAGGAAGAGTTGCTCTCCCCTGCTAAATATAAGAAAGTTAGTCACTCTAAGTGGTGCAGCGGGGAAATGCTTGACTAAAAAGCAGAAGGTTGTCAGTTCAAATCCCCGCTGGTATTATATTGGGCAGCAGCAATATAGGAAGATGCTGAGAGCCCCTGGTGGCGCAGTGGTAAAACTGCCGCCCTGTAACCAGAAGGTTACAAGTTCAATCCTGACCAGGGGCTCAAGGTTGACTCAGCCTTCCATCCTTCTGAGGTCGGTAAAATGAGTACCCAGAATGTTGGGGGCAATATGCTAAATCACTGTAAACTGCTTAGAGAGCTCTGGCGGTATATAAATGTAAGTGCTATTGCTATTGCTATTGCTACCACGTAGGAGGAGGCAATGGTAAACCCCTCCTGTATTCTACCAAAGAAAACCACAGGGCTCTGTGGACGCCAGGAGTCGAAATCGACTTGACGGCACACTTTACCTTTGCCACTTAAATGGTGCCTCTTCACCCAGTTAGCAAGGGATGCTATTGAGAATTGACTTGGCCTCCATAGCATGCCAGGGTACCAAAATACATCATACATACCATCCTGATGGCACCGTACGTAAGGAAGTCTCTTCCAGCTGAATTATGTAATGGAGATGCTAGCAAAAAGTTCCGGGGAGTGGAGATTTTGGAGTGGAGAGTTTAGTTCCTCTGTTATAAAAGAGATCAGGTGTGAAGAGGATGGAATTCAAAAACAGTGCAGCAAGTCTCTGCTTTTGTGAGATCAATTCAACTTGTTCATGAACACAGTAAATGACACAGTAAGTGAAATGTATACATGTGCTGCTCTTGGCATGCTGTGAGCAGTAAAGTAATCCTCCTAATTTTATTTCTTCACTGAGGTAAACGATAAGCTTTCTGTCAGGTTACTATTCAAAATGTGCAAAAAAGGTTTGATGTTTTGATCTCAGATTATGTTTTCAATCGTGAAATGAATCCCTTTTTCATTTTTAAGTTGTAAAACCCAGTGGAGTGCATTTGAAGCTTGTTCTGCGTTTCCAGGACTTTGGGAAAGCCATGTTCAAACCTATGAGGTAAGCTTGCTTCACCTGAAAATATTTCAGAACATAGGAAGCTGCCTTCTTCTGAGCCAGATCACTGGTCCTCCTAGGTTAGCACTGTCTACACTGACTGGCAGCAACTCTCCAGGATTTCAGACAGGAGTCTTTCCCAGCCTTGGCTGGAGATGCTGCCCCAGCCAGGGCTGAAGCTGGAACATTCCGCATGCCAAGCAGGTGCTCTGCCACTCAGCTCTCATCCCTTGGTCTTGCCTGTGTGTAATTTATATCATTAGGAACACAGGGGAAAGTGCAGTGGTGACATACCATCAGGTGGAAAGCTAAGGAATAAGGTTAGAAAAATTTTAACTCTGCACTGTGATGACATGAGATGGTAAAAGAAATCTGTGAAGAGAGTGCAAAAGTGAGGCAAGCCCGCTTATTTGAATTATGATCAAGGCTATCCACTGTCTGTGAGTTTTAGCTGACTGACTAATCCATCTGCATACATTTGAATGACAACAATGGTTCCTGAGAGGGAGAGAGATCCTTTTTTTGTTGTTTTTAGGTGGTGCAGTCATAGAAAACAGCAGGTCCCATCTTAAAAGAGGCATTCCCTCCTGGGTGTGAAAGAAGGCCCAATGCCTGTTCTATGATGGTGGCTGAACATACGGATTTTGTAAGGGCTTTCTTGAAATAAACTTTTTTTTTTTTAAGCTGCCAACTCGTTAATTGGGACACTTTTAAAAATCATCAGACCTATATTTCACCAGTTAACCGAATCAAACTTGAGAATATTAGCAGCTTGAAGGACACGGAGGTCTTTTCTCCTGTAGTCTTGGCCCAGCAATAACCCAGGAGGGCTGCTCCGTCCCTCCTCCTCCCCTCCCTTCTGCCTCTGTTGCTTCTTCATCTGGGCATGTTGTAGCTGGCAGGTGGTAAAGGCCCCACCCCCTCTTGGCCATCTAACCATGCCTCTGTGGCTAGAGGCACAGCGTCATTTGGTGCACCACGCCCACAGCTCTGGCTTCTCCATGCCAAGTTGGCAGCATGAGGCCTGGACGTTATGCAAAAACAGTTTGGGGAAATCGGCTCTGAGCAGTTACCAAAGAAGAAACCTGGAGCTCGCCAGGTTGTTGTAGCAGGCCAATCAAGGCACAGCTGAAAGAGGCCATTTTGAAATTGTTCTGACTATTAGGATTAATAGAAATGAGTTGAAGGAAGGGAACTATCATAAAATGGTTTCCTGAACTCATATCTGCTGCTGCTGTTCTGATCCTACTTGTATGCCCTTCTGCTTCCTCATCCTCCTTGTTAGTAACCCCCACCTTTCTTTCAGACAGAAACGAGATGAGGAGACTCCAGAAGATTTTTTCTATTTTGTTGACTTTCAAAGACACAATGCAGAAATAGCTGCCTTCCACCTTGACAGGTAATTCCAAGTGACAATCGGTTCCTCACTCCTTCCTTTGCTATATATCTTGGAAACTAACCTGATTGCAGTGTCAGATGGGCAGAACAACAGCTGCAATGGTGAAAAAGCCTGAAGGGTAGAGTGATCATAAGGGAGGGGAGATAGCTTTGGTCAGGGAATTTAGGGAACTGAATCCAGATGTCAATCTTGATTAAGTTTGTTTAGAACTGTTTGCAGCATGCATTTCCATTCAGGGATCAGACTGTTCTGAGTGTCCTCAGAATGGATTCTGACAGAAAATAGCAGTGTTGAACAACATCTTGTGCTTCATAGTTGGGGAGGGGGGAGCTGCAGATGCTGATATCACCTTTGGATCAACAGGATAAGGGCCTTTTCACTACTACTAATTTGGAGCATCAGGCAGAAGAGCATGCTCCTTCCACAGTCTGACCAGAAGGGAATTTGGAGCTAATGTTAATCCCCACACCATCACTTGCATCTCCTCATTGCATCTCTCCAGGGAGAGGGGAAAGAATGTGCATAACAAAAACACAGTAATATGATGACTTCCTGCAGGGAGGAAGGGGTTAATTCACTTGGGGATGTGGTGGAAGAGAGAACCTGCAACACTGTAAGCAAACTAGGGGCTCTTCCAGATGACATTAAGAGGTGATGTTCCAAGTGTGATTTTACTCAGGTTCCACACACTTCAGCAGGCTTGCATTGTCCCTTCCAGAACAAATGTATGCTCTGTCCACATGCACAGCAGCGTCCTTGCACAGTTTTAGTAGTGCCACCTGCTGGCCAGCTCTTGCTCTCCGAGAAGGATTGACTACTATAGTGAATGGTGGTTCTTCATGGAAAGCAAGAGCTTACCCACTGGTAGTACTGCTACAATACAACCCATGGTTCTCAAGACATTGGCAGATATACTAGCGTATTAAGAGATCAGCTTCTTTTGACCATTTCTTTTCTGGTCCTATCATTTGTCCCCACCACCACCACTTCTCCATCTGTTGCATGAGCAGGATTCTGGATTCCAGATGTGCCAAATAGCAGGTGAGGAAGAAGGCGCTCAAAAGCACTGAGGAAGGAACAAGAGAGGCCACAGCTGCCCCATCTGGAGGATTGAGGGACATCTAAAGATATATACGTTTGTCCTTTGAGTTGGGGCCAGCAACTCTAAGTGCAAATGTCTCTTACTTCTGCATAATTCAGAAAAGTATAACATACAATTAGAATGGCACTGTCAGGTGGTTTCAGCTTAGGATGGCCCTGGGAGGCAGACCAAAGTAATAAAAAGAACAATTCCATCCACTATTTTTGTTCCTAAAATACTGTGGGAGTCCAATCAATGCAATTTGTTTTTAAAACCTGTTCTGATAGATGTGTTCCAAACCACTCCAGTTCCATAGAACATAATGTACGTCCCTGACTTCAAACACTGCCATTCTGCAGTGACTCATTAAACAAAATGTAATCAGGCAATATCAGAAGCTAGATCAGACCTGCACAACATGTGACACAGCACGTCAAACACAGTGCACCAGCTATGTACAACAGCCTACCATGGACTTGATAAACCTTCTATGTTTGCTGCCTGTCAAGCCATCTGGTAGGCCAGCCACAATACTGGTGGGCTATGTTTGACTTGCTGTGTCACAAGTTGGGCAGGCCTCTGCTAGATTCAAGTCCATTTGTTTTGTTTTGATGCTCAGAAAGCGGCAGACTGGAAAGCCAGATCCATCTGTCCTGGGGGGGCATTTGAAGAGGCTTCTCTGCCAGCATTAGTCAGCCTTCCTGGTGGTTACTGACTCACTAACCAATAATGTTTTGTTTTGCTGACAAACACCAGCAAGCCCCAGAGCACCATTTTCAGTGTTTGTGATATGAATCAGCCTAGACTGTAGAAGTGTCTCCCACTTGGAAATATCCTCCATGCTTTTACAGGCTAGAAGGAGCTCTTGCTGGGATGGCACATTTCTTATAGAGCATTCATCAAACATCTTAGTGAATTGGCTCAGCACAAAGGGCAACACAGTGATGGAAGTACCACTAATGTGAAGGACTGCAGCTGCTTTGCATGTTTATATTTAATACTATGGGTATCAGAATGGGGCAGGATATACCACCGAGGCACAGCTTGTGGTCACAATTAGGGTGACCTGATGCAAAGGAGGACAGGGGTCCTATCCAGGACATTCAACGATTGTATAGGAGAGGGAATTTCAGCAGCTGTGGCTTGTCATACAAGCTGTAAGAAAAGCCACATGTGCTGGAATTCCCTCCTTCACACAACCTTTTGAAAGTAGAGGAGCCCTATCCTCCTGTACATCTGGTCACCCTAGTCATTCTCTGGTGTATGCATTCTGAGATTGTTAACACCAAATTATTTACTTATCTGTTTGTTTATTGAATTTCTATATTGCCTAATATAGAAATCTCTAGGCAGTGTACAGATTAAAACATAAAATAAAATTTAAAATTCATTAAACTAGATAAAATCACAATGGATAAAAATACACATTAAAATTTAAATCTCAGTTAAAGGCCTGGGAAAACAGGTTCATCTTCAGGGTCCTCATAAAAGCAAACAGAGAAGGAGATGCTCTTATTTCAGCAGAGAATGCGTTCCAAAGCCCTGGGGCAGCCACAGAGAAGGCCCGGTCCCAAGTTCCCACGAAATGAATTGGTGGCAACAGTTACCGGACCTCTCCAGATGATCTTAATAGGTGACAGGGTTCATAACAGAGAAAGCACTCTCTTAAATACCCTGGACCTAAGCTGTTAAGGGCTTTGTAGGTAATAACCAGCACTTTGTATTTTGTTCGGAAACATATCGGCAGCCAGTGCTGTTCTTTTAGAATTGGGGTTATATGGTCCCTTCGGGTAAACCCAGAGACCAATCTGACTGCCGCATTCTGTACCAATTGTAGTTTCTGAGCTACATACAAAGGCAGCCTCACATAGAGTGCATTACAGTAGTCAAGCCTAGAGGTTACCAGCTTATGAAGGGCAGTATAGAAATCGAATGAATGAATGAATATGTACCACCATTTTAAGGTCACTTGTCTCCAGAAATGGACATATCTGACTTATCAGCCAAAGCTGATAAAAAGCACTCCTGGCCACAGCCTCAACCTGAGAAACCAGGGAGAGTTTGGGATCCAGGAGCACTCCTAGACTACGAACCTGATCTTTTAGGGGGAGTGTAATCTCATCCAGAACAGGCAGATCTAAACCATCTCTCAGATCCAGGCCGCCTACAGACAGTACCTCCGTCTTGTTTGGATTCAACTTCAGCCTACCCTGTTATCCCTCATCCAGCCCAATATCACCTCCAGGCAGGGGGAGTCATGCCATTTCCTGATGAAGTTGATCTGGAGAAATAGAAATTTATCAGATTATCTCTTTGTCCCAACATTTGTTACAGAAATGCATCATAAGACAAGTGGAAGTTGAGGTCAGATTTAATCTATAAATCATATATTCTTTTCTTCCAGTGACTATATTAAGAAGGAATTTTCCTCCTCCTTTCACTGACATTTCTGCATCACTATATATTTTGACCTTATACCATCCATCTTTATGATTACTTACTTATTCTCAACTTCCCTGCAGCTGAGAATGGTTCTCCTATCATGTAATCAGGACTGCTGCTATTTTCTGAATTCATGGGGATCTTTAAAATACCTAGCATTGGAAGCAAAAAAGGGCACAATCTTCGCCTTAGTCAGTCTTCAGATAATTGAACTATAGCACATCTCAAATTTGCTGAGATCCTACTGTGTAGAGCACTCAGTGTAACGGTTAGTCCTACTGCCCATATGAAAGCAAATTAACCAACAGTGCAATTAAACATCAATGGAAATCTGGTGCAGTAAGGCAGATCTGGCCTTCTTACTTCCTATTGGTGGGAGACTCATTATTCAAAATTATCTACAACTAGGAAAATGATTGATGCCTTACTACATGCGATAAGGTAATATGTATCATGTTATGAACCCCAGAGAACTTTAAACCAATGCAGTACAGGAAATGGAAGAGGTACATTCATCACACAGGAAACTTATATAATGATGATCTGTAAAGTATGCAGCTGTGTTTGGCTGGGGATCTGTGCTAGAGTATATTTAACAGGATGATGGACTCTAGCTCAGGAAGTGTATTGCATTTTCACAAGAGCTGGATGCACCTTTCTGTTAGGGGTGTGCACTGATTGTTTATGTTCTTTATTTGTTTCTCTCTGAAATGACCTTGTTACCTTTGTGGGGAATGATGCTTGTGACATCATGAAAATCTCTGATTCCATTCTCTGGCTTTTTGTTTTGTTCCCCATTGGTTCCAGTGGAGGAACTACTTCCATTTTTCCTGCCTGTAACTTCATGGTTAGGGGGAGTGTAATAATCCATATGATATTTGTAAGGACTTCCAAGGCATTACATCTGCAAAATTTCAGGTGTATGGTTCTCAGGAGATCCAGTTTACAGGACATTGAAAAGAGTGCACAGGGTGTTTCAAAACAGAGAAATACTCCATTTTAAAGCAGGCATTTTTACTGCTTTTTGACTGATTGTTCAGATGATATCCTTGGCCAACATGCAGTTTCACAATGTCATCTGCTGGCTATTTGCTGTCATCCAGGATAAGAATTAAGGTTTCTGAGAGTACCTTAAAAGCAGTTTCAAAACACTCTCTTCTCATTATGAATTGGTAGCAATTGGCCAGCAGATGGAGCTGTGAAATTGCGTGACAGCCAAGAACATCATCCGGACAAAAAGTAGAAAAGCAGTAAGTGCATCTGTTTTTAAAAAGAGTTCTGTATGTATTGATCTGTCTGGAAGCACCTACAGACACATTATCGAATTGCAATTTTAAATAAAAGGCACAGCTGAGAAACCTTCACCCAGGTGGGGAAACCTGCATATCAGAAGCAGACTTCAGCAGGGTGGAGGAGGAGCAGTATGCAGTACCCTTGTCTTAAGCTGAGTTAGGAAATAGGAAGCCTCTCCAGATCTTGGTCTAGCACATTCTGGGGTGCACACAAGGCTTAGGGCTGACCAGTAAACTGCAAGTTAAAAAGCTCCAGGAAGTTTTTCACATGGGGCTTTTAAAGCCCTTTAACTCTCATCTCCTCCAGAATGGAGGGAGTACGTTTACATATCGGCCAGATTTACTCCGAAGTCCCTGCGAGTTATCGGGGAGCAGTTCACACACAATTTGGGTTTCTCACAGTGCATTAAGATTAAGAGTGTAGCCCGATTTATATCCGGGGTTAAAAAATCCACTATTTGTGTCAGTTTTGGGGGACAACTTTGAGTTCACAGTAAAGCCTCTCAGTAAACTTGCAGTAAAGCCTGCTGTGTGTAAAAGTCCCAGGGGAACTGTATCCCCCTAAACAGATTGTAGCCCCTAAAGAAGTAAAATAAGAATAAGCACAAGGTTCTGGGAGGGAGGGAGGAAGGAAGAGAAATGCTGCATTTATTTTGCAAGCACAATGCTCCACGGAGATCAGTACGAACAGCAAAGTATACACAAATCCCCAATGTGCTGGGAACAAGAGAAGAAGTGGGGTGGGGTGGGGTGGGTAATGGATCAGTGGAAAGCAGATTAATGAACTGTTTCAGATACATCCAAACTAAGACATCTCCGATAGAAACAAATCTCCAGCAAACTCTGAAAAAGAAAATATTTTGGGGTGTGGGTTGATACTAGAGTGGAAAGCAAAAGCAAGCTCATCTGAACAACTGGGACTCAAAGCAATGCAGTTACATAAAAAGGCAAAATAGAACTGATGTTAGTAGACAGCCTCTTCCCTCCTCCTCTTTGGGAAACTCTGACTTCCCACAGAAAGTGATGGAAACAGACAGACCATAGACAGGCAGTTGGTGCCAAGAGAATATTGGCCTCTGCTTGGGTCAAGCAGCAGTGTCATGCAGAGACTGAACTGGGGCAAAAGTTGTCTAGCAGAAGGTGATGCATCCCTCCTCCCTGAATCCTGTGCATTCTTAATGAAAGCAGAATTCCTCACATAGCAAAAGGAATGAGACTGGAGAGTCTTTAAACTGACAAATCACCCTGAAAAACCAAGTCCCAAGTTAGTTATGCAGATTTGGCATAATAGAGGCCTTTTGTTCTGCGCTTCCTCTGAATACCTGCTGTTACACCCACACCCTCCAAGTCCAGTCCCTTTGTCCACTTTACAATTTTCCCACTTTTGGAACTTTGAAGAGGACAGAAATCAGTTTAAACACACACACACACAAACACACACACACACACACACACACACACACACACACCTGCTGTTCCTGGGAAACATTCTTGCTGCTGCTTTTATGGAAGTTTGGTGGCACAAGCTGCCTGCTGCTGCCCCAGAGCCTACCTGGCCAAGGACCCATTGTGTGCTCAGACTCTTTCCCTATAAACTGAATCAGTGGGCGGCTGCATATCAAGTTGGAATGCTGGACTGTGAGATTCAGAGATACTACTAAGCAGAAACCATTGGCTGACATTCTGATTAAATTATTCAACAGAAGGCCTATTGAAATTTTGTCCTTTAGAATAGCTCCTGGGTAGTAATATTGAGTGATTTAGTCTGGATATCAGCCACTGTTCTAGAGTGTTCCTTGTGTGGGCCTGTTGCAGGGAGTCCTGCATGGGTCTACTCTGGACACTCTTGCCATGGGACCATCCCTGTGCCTGACTGCCTGAGAGCCTATAGACTCCTGAGCAGAACCCTAGAGGGACCCTGAGATTAGGTCATCCCCTACATGAACTTGCTATGGGCTAACCTGACTGCCTGGGATCCCCAGTTCTCCCCTTTGCTAGTTGAGGGTATGCCTAGTGCCATAGACCTTGGTACCATCCTGGTATCCCACTGCCTCTCCTTGCCCTTGCATTGGCAAAACCTTTATGGGGAACCCCAAAGTTTCTCCTGGTGGGAAGCCATCTCTTTTGGCATTGTGCATGAAATAGCAGGTGCAGATAGGTAATAAGCTGCTCTTTATCCTCCATTCCTCTCTCTCCCCTCCTTCTGCCCACATTGCAACATCCTCAATCTACTTCACTCCCTCCTTTCCTTCCCTCTTTATCTAATCCTTGGGAACTGCCTCAACTCCCTGTGTAACTGGAACACTATCAAGTTTGCCGAATACCACACTTTGCATTATGCTCTATCAATGACCTTTGTTTTGTTTTGTTTTGTTTTGTTTGGTACATTTATATACTGCCCCATACAAAAAGGACCCTGGGCGGTTCACAATATAGAACCATTGAAACATTAACATAATTAAAACAATTTAAAATACAATAAAAACTTTAAAACCAATGCTTTAGAACTATAAACTAAAAGGCCTGACTAAACAGGTTTGTTTTTAGGTCTTTCTTAAAAATGTTCAAAGGGGAAACTCTAATTTCATGAGGAAATTATTCTTTGTTTCAAAAATTTCTTTATTTCAAAAGCCTTGTGTCTGAGTCTGTTGCTCCTCTAGGCTACTCAGGTATTTGCCTGTGTCCAGACTGCAGTCCATTTGTATATGCATACGTGTACGTTCAATTTTGAGCTAAATTTCACTAACTCAGACTAAGACTGTAGATACACATGTATGTAGTGTACACACGTGTGAGCAAGTGTGGTAACACTGAAAGTACACACACATTTTGCAGAAAACAAAACACCAAATGCAATCAGATACACTTGTAAACTCCCCTCCCTTTCGAGTCCAACCTAATTGGATGGGATGGACATGACTTGAATGGTTCCTGAGTTTTATTTCTCTGAACATCTCTCCCCCTTGCCATTCTCTCATTGTAATAGGAGTTTCATGGAGCCATATCAGATCCTTGGACACATTGATGAGAAAATGCTTGAGTTTAAAATAGGAGAGTTTTTATGCTGGTTATTTCCCCCCTGGCCTCTTTCCCCCATTCCCTCTGTGGCTGTGTCATGAGTGGGAATCAAAGCTGAGGATATTAAGCAGACCCAATCAAACATGAACACTCAAAAGGATCACTAATCCCCAGGGACGGGGTAGTCAACAACTGTGCTTGCCTAACAGAACAATTTGGGCTGCACTTGTTTTACTGTTCACCCAGAAATGCATGCACACTGTACTTTCTATGGATTAGATAAAGATATTAGATATTTCTTCTGTTTAATTGCAGAGATTCTTTCATTTCCCAACCTGCAATTCTAGTTGGTGCCTTATTTTTCTCTCCCACCCCAGAATCCTAGATTTCCGCCGTGTCCCTCCAGTGGTTGGAAGAATGATTAACATCACAAAGGAAATTTTAGAGATCACCAAGAATGAAATCCTGCAAAGTGTCTTTTTTGTGTCACCAGGTAAGTAGTGTCATCTATATTATCCACAGAAGGAAAAAATGATGCAGTTTCCTGATGCTGCAGTGGAAGAGCCACTTCAAATGTGACCCAGACAGCACTGTGGTATGTGTGTGTGGGCGGGGGAGGTGTGCAAAGCACACACAGCATATCACAGTGTAGCAGATGATTGCCCACTCATCTGCGGGCAGTCTCTGAGCTGAAAGGCACCTTTCAAAATGGCGATTCACTTATATTTAGCAGGGAGAGAGCAACTGGCCATATTCAACACAGCATCGCCCCAGGCTGTTGCTGAACTTTTGTTGTTTTGAGAATTTTTGTTGTTGAAAAGTGACATATAAGTATTTATTTATTTCATTTTATATCCCGCTCTTCCTCCAAGGATCCCAGAGTAGTGTACTACATACTTAAGTTTCTGCTCACAACAATCCTGTGAAGTAGGTTAGGCTGAGAGAGCAGTGACCAGCCCAGAGTCACCCAGCAAGTATCATGGCTGAATGGGAATTTGAACTCGGGTCTGCCCGGTCCTAGTCCAGCACTCTAACCACTAAGAGCCATGCTGGCTCTTAGTGGTGGCCGTAGTATGGCCGTAGTATGAGTGTGGTCGTCGTATGAGTGTGATGTGCACATGCCACCAGCTGTTTGTGTGCTTTTTTTCTTCAAAGGAGGACTGCCTGCCTAGGACATTTGTCACATTTGAATTTGCCCTTGTATTCAGCTGAGCATTAGGAAGAGCAAAAGAATAGCCCTAACAATGCTTGCCCTCAGGGCCAGCCTGCTAGTGGGGTTTGATGAGGTGGCCTTGGCAGAGGTGGTGGGGGACATGCCTTGCCCACTGGACATCTCTCCCCCGCTCCCCACCCCAGCAGCCCCACTCCTGCCACTGCTCCACCTTCTCCTCTTCCTTCTCCCCAGCTTTTGAAAGGACAGAGCGTAAGGAACAGGAAGCAGAAAGAAGCCTGCCACTGTGCTTCTCCACACTTCTTTTCATTTCAGTTCCCTTCTCTCTGTCCTTCAAAAGCCAGGGAACAGGAAGGGGAGGGGACAAAGCAGCGGCAGTAGAGGAGGAGAAAAGAGCTCCTCCTCCTCTGGTGGGGGGAGGGGGAAAGCAGCATGCTCTGCCTGCGGGGGCTGTAGGGGAGGTGCCTTGCCCTGCCACCTCAGGGCTTAGGTCAGGCGGCCTACAACTCCCAGATTTCAAGAATCATGAGTCACTCGAAAATAATTGTGATTAGAAATGAATGGGCTTTTGGAACACTGCCTTGTGGTTTCTAAGCCTTTAAATATAGATTCTGTCATTTAAGACTGTCTCACCCTGCAGCTCTAAGGACTGGAAATCTCTCCTTCTTTTAACAATGAAAACTGATCCCAGATTTTCACCCAGAGTCCCCAGATTAAAAAACAAAACAAAACACAAAAACCACTCATGTTACTCCTTCCTCCTGCTCTCTCCTCAGCCAGCAATGTGTGTTTCTTTGCCAAGTGCCCTTACATGTGCAAGACAGAATATGCTGTGTGTGGGAACCCTCACCTGCTGGAAGGCTCCCTCTCTGTTTTCCTGCCTTCGCTTAACTTGGCGCCAAGACTCTCCATCCCAAACCCATGGATCCGCTCCTACACCTTTGCTGGAAAAGAGGAGTAAGTGGGTAAATGGACCTCTCTCTTCACCTACTACTGTTCTTCCCATCTATACAGTCCTTTTGAGTTGTTGCATGCCCTACAAAGGTTCGTGATATTTCCATTTTACAGGGAAGTAAAATGTGCGAGTCAATTGGGAATAGTGACCAACACCAGGCTGGTTCAGACAATACTGCTAACCATGGTTTATTGAACTGTGGATAAGGTTGGGGTGGGGGGAACGGACCACTCAGCCCGCACACTCCCTTCTCCCCCACAGTGCCACATGTGGTTCAAGCCCTGGAGCTGTGGTTGAACTACAAACTGTAGAATACAGTTTATTCTGTAAGTGAAATATAGAGGCAAATATTCAGTATGACAAACTAGATTGGATTCTCCATGGATGAGTGAGTGCTCTTCCTAACCATATTTCTCATTTCAATTGAGCCCATGAGTACAAGGCAGGGGAGAGAGTTGGGCCGGGTCTCTGTTGGAATAGCAATCGCAGGAGATTATTCTCCCTTAGAAAGCAAAGGGTTAACCATTACCTTTGCTTGTAACTAACTTCTGGAGGGAGGGGGGAAGTTATCCAGCAACCAGGGATATGTTAATCAATTTTTGCATTCCAGCTTCCAGACTTCCTCTCTTTCCAGTGTGTATGTACCTCAGCTCTCATCTAGCATACTCTGTTCTACTAAAGCTTAAAGAATTACCAGGATCACTGAGCCCACCTGCTTAATTGTGGCTTAACCATGGTGGTTTGACCAAGATTGCCTGGAAACTCTGGAGAACATAGGAACATAGGAAGCTGCCATATACTGAGTCAGACCAGAGCTCCATCCAGCTCAGTATTGTCCACACAGACTGGCAGTGGCCCCTCCAGCAGCCCCTCCAATTCTCACAATCTGCTTTGCAGGGCTCAACAGCCCAGGTTAACTCTCTAATCAGGAACACTATGGTTGTGTTAATGTAGCCGAGGTTTTCTCTCTTTTATTTTATGTAAGTTTAAAGTAACGTTTAGCTGCAGTTTCTCACTTGTGATTCAGTTGGAATTCTTTAAAAAGACAGCTCTGATAACAGTCTCAAATCCACATCCAACATTCTAGACATTAGACTTTGAGCCCTTTCTCACAATCTGTGAGAAAGGGTTTGGGGCACACAGAGAGGGAGGTTGCAAAACCTTACCTCCCCCACGGACAGTTGCCCCACCTGTGCTGGACGCAAAGGTTGTGTGCCCACACAGACTCCAGCTCACAGCGGCAGAGGGTTGGGGCCAGGACATGTCCACACACACACACACACACACACACACACACACACACACACACCAGAAATCCCATAATGCACCATACAGAAATCCCCCTGACACCAGCCAGGAGCCTCCCCAGTCTCCCAGCCCCAGCTGCAAGCAGATTATCAACAAAATGGGGCCAAGAGAGCATGCACTCCCTTAACCTCATTTTGGAGACGGGCTCCAGAGGCGGGTTTGCTGCCGTACAGCCATTGGGAGCCACACGGCTCGCAACAGTTCACACAGGCAGCAAAGCCCTCCAAGTAGGGCTGGAAAAGGCCCCTTAAAGCAGCCAAGCCCAATCTTTTCTGCGCAGGTGAACAGCCTCTATGTGGTCTTAGCTCCTCGGTTTCATTCCTGGAAGAGAGAAGGGTTTTAATTCAGTGTTGTTTCTCAACAGGACCATCTTCTACTGTCTGAAGGAGAGCAAACCTGCCCTTGATTATATGAGACAAAGTCACATGGTGCACATCAGCCCTATCCATTCAACAGAACGTTTGGGAAAGATGTTCTGCAGAAAGAGATAGAGCAGACAAATTGCTTCATTTCAAGCTGTTTTGTTGATATAGCCCAGTAACACAAGCTGGAATGAATTCTTTAAACATTATGCTGAGTGAATAGAATAGAATAGAATAGAATAGAATAGAATAGAATAGAATAGAATAGAATAGAATAGAATAGAATAGAATAGACCTCTGTGGAAACCTTGGTGCTGTTACAGTAGCAAGTACACCAGGGATTCATCCTATGATCTGCCAAGTGATAGACCATTTTAGAAGTCAGGAAGTAATGCCAACTCACAAATAGAGTTGCCAGCTCTGACTGAAGCTATTCCTAGAACATTTCCAAACGGGGCTTTTTGCTCACTTCTCTTCCGGAATGGAGGTTGTGCATTCACATATCAACCAGATTTATCCCGAAGTCCCTGTGAGCTATCAAGGAGCACTCCAGATATTATTTGAGTTTTTCATTGCACATTAGAGCATAGCCTGATTTAGGTCTGGGGTTTAAAAAATCCACTTTTTGTGTCGGTTGGGGGGGGGGGCCAAATTCGAACTTGCAGTAAAGTCTAGCAGTAAACCCGTTGTAAAGCCTGCTGTCTGGAAATGGTCCTGGAGAGCTCTCCTCCCACCCACCCCCACCACATTTCCCCCCACAATAAATATCAAGCCTTTAACATCACCAGGATTGTTTTCAGGAGTGACCTAGAAACTGTTGTAGACTCCTGGAGGCTCCAGGCCAATCCCAGAAAGTTGGCAACCCTACTCACAAAGGTTAAGTAAACACAGATATTTTATTTTATTTATCATATTTATATACTGCCTGATATGTGTATCTCTAGGTGGTGTACACAATTTAAAACAACAAATGTAAAACAGAGTAAAAACAATTAAAACAATTTCACAGAATAAAAAGTAAACAACGTCATGGGATACGGCAGGGCAAGAGGTAAAAATTCCAGGGGTCTCCTCGTTGTATGTGATTAGGGTAGGCTACATAGCTCAGTGGTAGAGTGCTTGTTTTACATGCCAAAAGTCCCAAGTTCAATCCCTGGCATATCCCAGGTAGGGCTGGAAAAGGCCCCTTATGAAACTCTGGAGAGTCACTGCTGGTCAATGTAGGTGACAGACTGAGCTAGATGGACCAACAATGAGTGGACTCAATACAAGGGATGTTCGTGTATGATCCTTTTACTTATCTCTGCCAGTTCTAAGAGTAAGACTGAGAGTTGTGACTGCTACTGCTAGAAGAATCCATGGTAAAGCCACCTCCATTTGGAAGAGAATGATAATTTGAATAACCACTCTAGAAGAATATGGGACTTGAAAATCTGGTGCTCCCTGCTAACTGGGCAAAAATACACTGTTTAAAGCGGTGGTTCTCTTATATTTAGTAATGAGAGAGCAACTGTCCCTATCCAGTTCCACACAGCATCTTTTTCAGTGACTGTTGCTGGTGTCTATCTTTTGCTTCCTTTTAGATTGTGAGCTCTTGGAAACAGGGAACTAAAAACAATTCCTTTTCTGTACAAATCACATTGAGAACTCTTTTTTTCTTTTGCTGAAAAGCTGCATATAAATATTTGTATTGAATAAATAATAAATTACACAAAAATGGTGCTCATCCTTACTAAGGAGGAGGACCTAGTCCAATAAAGGATGTAACACCAGTTATCAGTGCATTCCCAACACAGAGAATGAGCTGAAAAAATAGCATCAGTAGCCTCAAACCCTCATCCTCTGATATTTCTTGCAGGTGGGAAGTGAATCCACTTTACTGCAGCACCGTAAAGGAGGTTTATCCTTACAGCACTGGCAGCCGGCTACTCAATATCATTGACATGGCCATATTTGACTTCTTAATAGGTAAGCGGAAGGCGTCTGGTATTCATGAATCTCATTGATTTGACCTTCTCTCTATCCCAAGATTGCGACTGTCTCTTGTTGTTGTACAGAAGCCTACCTGGCTAGGGAGCACACACTTCAGACCGTGTTAAGCTTTCTGATTTTAGATTAATCTTTTTCTAGCCCAAGTGGAAAGGTTTCAAAACATGCAGGTACAGGTAAACCTCGCCATTTGCAAACTCTACATCTGCGATTCCACGATTGGGTAATTGATACCTGAACTCTGTCAGATACTCCCCTCAGGAGATGGGGCCACTCTGGGAAGAGTATTTGCATGCAGAAGGTTCCTGATTCCCTCCCTGGCATCTCCAAGATAGGGCTGAGGGAGGCTCCTGCTTCCAACCTTGGAGAAGCTGCTGCCAGTCTGTGTAGACAATAATGAGCTAGATGGACCAATGGTCTGACTCAGTATAAGAAAGCTTCCCGTGTTCCTATGTACCTCAGCATTTGCAAGGTGTGTGTGTTAAATGCTGCATATTCGTATGTCAGGGGGGTGGAAATTATCTCAGAGGTCATTTCCAGCCACCATTTTGGAAAAAGGAGCCATTTTGTGGCTCATTTCTTTAAAAAACAAAACAAAACATGATTTTCATTGGAAAATGTTGGAATTGTGATTTCTGGGGGCATTGCTGGAAAGCAGAAAACCTGCAGAGCACGGTACAGCACTCTATTGAACTTATTTCTGCCGTAGTTTTGTGCCATTTTTTGCCCTGCAGAAACCTAATCCCCCAGTTCCCATAGACTTAATGCCCTGTTATCCACAGTTTCGTTACCCGTGGAAATCTGCAGGAATGGAACCCCCACAGATAACGGGGTCCACCTATATTTGGTAAAGCCTTACAAAGGCTGCATTCTCAGACTGCTTTTCTGAAAGCTTAACCAGGATTGGCAGATGCACCCAGCATATGATTAATTTTGCTGCGGTGCACATAATCCCAGTTAGCAGTTCCAGGGGAGGGGACCATGGCTTCCAGGGACCTACATGGAATCCCAGCAGCCCCCGAGCTACCCCTCATGCTGCCCTCACTCTGGAAAGCTTTCAGCTCCTCACCAGCCACACCCACACTGGCCCCGATGCCAGAATGGGCAGCTGAAGCATCTCCAACTGCGCTCAGCCTTACTTAGCAATCTCCTGAGAGCTTCGCCAACACTCGGCGGGGGCTTTGACCCCCAACTTTCATTGGTCAAACACAAACCACAACAGGGAAGCCCCTTTGACCCAGGGCACCCTAGGGGAAGGGTGGTGCATCCAGGTGCCATCTGTGCAACCCTTCCCATCTCCTCCTCTCCCCGTACATGTCACACATCACCACACAAACATACATACATCCCCCCTGTACCACTCCCCAAGTGGGTAAGCAGCATCCCTCAGCATTAGTCCCACAAACAGTGGACCTGGCCACTGTTGCATGAATAGCCAGGTCTCCCTGCCAGCATCTGTCAGTGGGGTGTGGAGCTGCTGTCCCTGCATTCCTGGCCATGGCATGTTGTGTTGTAGCTTGAAGGGGCGGGAGTGTGGATGTTGGGTCAGGTGTGGGTGGAGCATGCAGGTGTGGATGATGTGGTTTGTTGCCAGGCAGAATGAAGCTGGAGGTGTTCTGGTGGCGTGGCCATGGAATGCAGGTGGGAGGCTAGAGCACCAGTGGGCATGGTCTGCTGTATCTGGGGATGTCTATGGTAGATGTGCAGGTGCAGGTACGGTGTGTGCAAGTAGCCAGGATTGGTGAGAGGTGCCGGTTCTCATGATCAAAGGATCTTGGTCAGGACTGGATGACTGATCCTCCCTAGATCAAATATCCTGATCTGCTTCTAGATCAAATATCCTAGTAAACTCTGTGGAACTTTGTCGGGCTTCCCATCACTGCAGGTTCACATGATCACACCAGTGCTGATCATCCTCATTTAACCAGGATTAACATAGTTGTGAGAATGTGACCAAAGGAGAACTGGAGTTCCTGTAAAACTGCCAATGAGTAAGGCTTCCCCCTGCTATAGATCTCCCTGTCTCCACCACCTCCCCATGGCACCTATCCTTTTCCCTTGCCAGCTGCTGGAACCTAATATTAAGGGCATGTGCCAGGACTGGGAAGTCTTTGGTTCAAATCTTAGGACAGCCACAATCTCATGAGATAGCTCCAGGCAAGGTGTTGCCTTTCAGCCTTAGTGCATCATTTGTAATAGCAATAGCAATAGCAATAGCACTTACATTTATATACCGCTCTATAGCCGGAGCTCTCTAAGCGGTTTACAATGATTTTAGCATATTGCCCCCAACATTCTGGGTACTCATTTTACCGACCTCGGAAGGATGGAAGGCTGAGTCAACCTTGAGCCCCTGGTCAGGATCGAACTTGTAACCTTCTGGTTACAGGGCAGCAGTTTTACCACTGCACCACCAGGGGCTCTTATGATGAGAATAAAAATAAACTTCCCACTTCCCTAAGCAATGAGGAGTTCCAGGGGGTAGCACTGCTCAGGTTTGGGGCTCCATTGGCTGAGAGAGCCCTGGAGACTGATGTCATTCAGTAGTATATAGTTTAGTTTCAAATATGCTAGTAGAGCATTATATAAGTGGAGGGCAAACAGCAAGTTGCTACCAGGCAGCGCATCCCTTACAGTTTATTCCCATCAGGAAACATTTACTGACCATTAAAGAACATTAACATTCTTCTGTCAAAACTCATACCCTGTCAGGCATAGCTTTAAGGCAAACCAGTAATGATAGGCCTGTTCACAACAAGCAACAGCAAGCCCACAATGCTATGATTAAGGCCTTCCCCCTCAAGTGTCCTGGGTCTCTGCAGATCTTCAGCTTGTCCTGCCAAAGTGAAACACTCCTAAATCCTATTGATTGCAGTGAAACAGGCATGTGTGAGGCTCTCAGCCATTGAACCATGGGGCTTTATAAGGGCTTAACTTTGGCGGGAATGTGAATTAGAAATCAGAGGTCTGTCCTAATCAATTAGAACTATAAATCAAGGAAGAAAGGAAGTCTAAGAAGCAAGTGGGCAGGTTCCTAGTGTTTCCTGCCCTCCCTGAGGATGGGCTTCAGCCTAGCCTAGCATGGGGCATTTATTCCACGCCAGCTAGGAGACCAGAAGCAGCTGAGGTGGGGAGAAGCCATGATGAAAGGCCAGTGGACGTGGGCAAAGGTTTTTTGGGAGCTCCATTTAGAACTTTCATCCCTCATGGAGAGCTGAGTCTAGTTGCTGGTGCTGCTCTAAGAAAAGGCAGGGTATCATTATAATATTTGATAGGCTGTATCAGCATCACAAACATATCCCATAAAGCAGAGGTTCCTGATCTGGGTCCCCAGATGTTGTTGGACTACAACTCCCATAATACCCATAGTGGCCTTTGGCCATTATGTCTGGGGATGATAGTTATCGTAATCCAATAATACCTAGGAACCCAACTTAGGATATCCTTTATGACAATGGTTCCCAATCAACAGGTTTGTATATTTGCAAAGGAAACATATTTCTATTTCTATTTCTGGTTTGTCCCTGCAGAGCCCTTGTGTAACTCTATCGACACGATCTGTTTGCAACCTTTGTAATGCAGTTCAGCATGTGCTCTCCTTTCCCTGCATCTCCCATCTTCAACTATCTGCAGGCATGACCTGGCACTACTACAACATATAATTCCTCCCCTCACCCTTTCCTCCCGAGGCTGTAGCTACAGAACCATTCGTTACCGTGTTGACCCCTTGATGTATCTTCTTGTTTTCTGTGTGTGTTAGAGTTTGTCTTCGTGTTAGTTGAGCTATATGACCATATGTAGGCATGAAGCAGAAAGAATATACACCCTCAAAAATAACCTCTCAAAAGTAATTTTGTGGGCTTATTTTCTCACCACATTCCATCATCCATCGTTCTGGAATTCTGTAACTTTGGGAGCAGAAAGGGAGCATCTCTTTAAAAGTTTATATCCTAAAAAGCTTTCTAGAAAGTTTTCTATTCTAGTGTGGCTGGCCAAGAGCACACTGCACTTTGCCAGCCCATCAGAGCCCCATTCCTCCATTACATTATACATATGTACAGGTGTCTGTACACATGTACATGGTTTTCTGTGATTGACTGTACATGGGCTCATTTTGAAAGGGAACCTGGGTACAGGCCCCCTCATGAGTAGATAGGAAGTGGACGATTGTATGTGAATTAACCTAATGTGTGAATAACTGTATGTGCATACAAGTCTGTACATGTATACATGATACTAGACTGTGCATTGACCATAACCTATGAATAAGGCCAAATGACAGTAATGACTATGATAAGACCACTCGTCCTGCTTTCTAGAGGCCTCAGCCAAAGGAAGGTATTCACCTCATTTGCCACATTTTAGATGGTTTGGAATCCTAGAGCTCAGATTAAGAATTCTCCTATAATGGTGGTTTCTGGCTGGGTTCTAGAAGGGCAACAGTGCCTTGACCATTTCAGTAGTGTTGCAGTACAAGTACCGAGTGCAATGCTAGCAGAAATGGCAACAGCAGAACAGGGAATATAGCCCATTGTCTCATGGAGCCTGATGGATAACACTGGCTGACATACTGCGCAAAGTTCAATGTACATTGTAATGTAGTGTGCATACAGTTGTGCAAGTGCACTTTTGCGCAAAAGCAAAAATTGTGCAAGTGGAGTTGTGCGATAGTACAGCCATTGGAAATTTGTGCCATTTTTACGTTTGCACAAGAGTGAACTTGGGCAACTCCATGCATGTTAGGTTAGCACATGCACTGGACTTTGTGTGGTATGTCAGCCAGTGACATTAACATGCATGATATGTAACCAGAAGACTGACTCATGGGGAGCACAGCATCTGCACACCACCAGAAAACACTGGTGACCCCAAAAGCACAACATGAGCTGAGAGGTTTCAGCACATGCCACAGCACTTAAATGGCTGTATCAATGCATGGTGAGTAAGCATCAGTGTGCACCAAGCCATTGTGTAGCTGCACTCTGAACATCCTATCTGAAGAATCCTATCTGACTGAAAAGCTTGCAGTAGCGTTTTTAACAAGTAGATGGCCTAAGTAAAACAAAGCCATTGTCTCTCTTGCTCTGTGTTTCTCAAATCTGTGGGATCAAGGCTACTACTAAAATATCAATACACCTTGAGTATTGTGTACCTACACAACAAAAGACATCAAGTGATCCCTTATGGCAGTTGGAGTGGCTTACACTCATGGACATCACTAGTGAGTTTCTTTCTTTCTCTTGAAAGGCAACATGGACCGTCATCATTATGAGATGTTCACCAAGTTTGGGGATGATGGCTTTTTGCTCCATTTGGACAATGCACGCGGGTAAGGCACTGAAGCCTGAGAATTGAAAGAAAGAACAAGGAGTATTTGGAAGGAAGATTCTTCTTCTTCTTCTGGGTCCCATAAATGTGATTAAGAAACTCCCTATGCAGATTATGCAGAGGTACATGCCTCATCCATTGAGGTACTGTGGCCCTATTGAAAGCCATATGTGGTGGACATCACAGGCTATCTGGATGAAGCCTGACTCAGACTCAACTGGCATAACAGTTCTTCTATACTATCTTCTACTATGGCTGACATATTGCACAATATTATTTGTGCTTTGCAACGTAATGAGGTCATTCTTATGACCAGCCCTACCAGGGTAGAGCTGCTCTTAAGAACCACAAGGATCGATCCCAGCATTCCTCAGCTGGGTAGCCCAGGTTCTAAACTTGGGCTAAAAGGGAGGACATGCGTGCGCCTCCTCCTTCACTCTTGGCTCATGTGGAAGCCCAGACTGCCTGCAGCTCAAGCTTCCATAGAGCTGAACAGAAAGCATGCCCAACAGCTCAGAACTGCCTCCATGTAACATGCATGGTGTATTGTGGGATTCGGGAGGACTTCCTCCTCTTGGTCACAACATTGCTGATCACTGTCACACTGTCTAGAAGATGACAGGTAGGAGCTTGCCTCCCCATACCTCCCTACTGCACCTCCCCCCGCCCCAGTTCACAGTTTAGTCTGGTTAACAACTTTAATGTTTGCACAGCTGCACTAAATGTAAGAATTGCACAAACACAGTTGCATAATTGACAGCCACTGGAAATAATGGTCATTGATTACGCAACTGCATTTGCACAATTCTTGTGTTCAGCGCATCTGTGCAGCATTACATTGCAACATATACATATCAGTGTGCAGTATGTTGGCCTATATAAGGAACTAGAGTCTGGAAGGGGCATGGTGGATGGGGAGGTGAGGGTGAGACTAAAGAGCTCCAAGAGGGAAGTCTAAGCATGCTCATCAAACAATAGTTCACAGGATTATTGAGGGGAAGCCATGGCAGTTTAATTGATATTTAAAAACCCACTATAAGTACATGTAAAATCAGCCTGAGGACCAAACAAAAAACAAGTTTGTACATATTATCTGGCCTTGTGTGTGTAGGTCTGCGTTTGGGGGGTGGGGTGGGGGATAGGGAGCAAATAGCAGCTGCAGGGGGCCTTGATCCAGATCAGGACTGCAGTGGAGGAGGAAGGAGCGATTTAAGCCTTTGCCCCTGACCTGGTCCAGATCCAGCCCTTCTGTGGCTGCTGTTTGCCCCAACAAGGAAGCTGCCATAGGCATCAACAGCCTTATATGTTAAATATTTATTTTGCCCAGCAAGCCAATAAGCTAATTTCAAATTATACTCTGTGTTATTTTACTCCTAAGTATTTGAAATAACAGCCTTTGGCTTGGGGCTAAACATAACCATGTAATCAAGGAAGCTCCCAAATTATGAGTTATCTGTAAATTAGGAGGATCTGGAGAATGGGGAAAATGTATTTTTGGTCTTATATTCTCTTGTGCTTCCAACTAAAATGCCACAAGACTGAACTAGATGAGATGTTGGAGAGTCATGCTTGGTCTCCCATCTTTTAAAATTTATTTTAAAGCATATTGGATCAGGACCGTGGCCATGGGATACCAGGCCACATATGTTCCTTCCTCCCCTCAGCTGTTGTTTACCCCATTAATGAAATAGATGGTTGCTGTTTTTAATATAAATGTAAGGAAGTCAGCGATCAACATCTTATCTAGTTTGTCCATTGGGGTAGTGGGGCTTTAATACTTTGCCCCACTCAGGATCACATACTGCCACACATGCTAGTTCCGGGGGGCAGGGCAGAGAAGGATATGTTAATCCATCCCACTCCTGCTTTCCCCCAAGGGGGTTTCAGTCCACTTTGCACACTCTCATGCATGCTGTTTACAAGGAAGGACGGACACAGGGTCAAACAGCATATTTAATGCAACGTATCATTCAACTGAGGTCAGGAATGCCACGCAGCCAGAGATAGACACTATTCCCAGAGGTGGGCTGTGATGGCGGGGGCAGGGTGGCGAGGGGCACCAGGAGGTACCTTTAAAAATAATTAGCTTCGATGCCACTCGCCCCTGGCAGCCCCTACGAGCAGCAGCACCCCACCCAGCACCTTGCATGGAAGCTGTCCCGCCGATGGCACTCATCTGGCCTCTGCACACACATGGCAGCCATTTGCATGGTCAGTACTGCCTCTAACTATGCCAAAGTGCCCTAGAGTGACTTGATGGTGGAGCAGTTTTGTTGATTTTGAAAGTCTGGTTTCCTCCCAGGTCTGACTACCTAGTGACTTGTTGGCAAGGGGAGCAATTGCTATATAGCCACCTCTCCTTGGGCACAGTCTGGGTTGTACTGATTATTCAAAGGTCAGTAGGAGGGGAGGATGGTTGGTTGGCCAGACGGATCTACCATGTGGCAAGAGGCCGATTTGTTCCCTTTTAGCGTGGTGATTCTGTGAATATATCTTCACTTTGTCACTGCATTTCAGATACAAATCCAATGAGAATAGAGCCACATGTCATGAATTTAAACCCCACTGGCTAGCCTCCTCCCAAGACCTCCCCACCTGAAACATACACTCTCTGAACTCTCAAGCCATTTGGCTCATTTACACTGGTAGTTTAATGTTGTTTGTTTGTGTTCTTGTATTGTAGATTTGGGAAGCATTCCCAAGATGAGATCTCCATCCTGGCTCCACTCACACAATGTTGCATGTAAGTGCATGTCATTCTAAGTTCCCTTAATTAACCTGAACGCCTGAATAATAGCTCCCTAGGCCATAACAAGCAAGATAGTACCTGATCCAGTGATAATGGTGAAATGAGACATGGGGAACATAGGAAGCTGCCTTATACCGAGTCAGACCATTGGCTCATCCAGCTCAATATTGTCTACACCAGGGATTCTCAATGCTGGGTCCCCAGATGTTATTGGACTTCAACTCCCACAATCCCCATCTAAAGGCCACTGGGGCGAGGGATTATGGGAGTTGAAGTCCAATAATATCTGGGGACCCAACGCTGAGAATCCCTGGTCTACACCAGTGGTTCCCAACCATGATTCCTCTAGGTGTTGCTGAATTACAACTCCCATCACCTCCAGTCACAATAAATTGTAGCTGGGAATGATGGGAGTTATAGTTCAGTAACATCTGGAGGAATCTGGTTGGGAACCACTGGTCTACACAGACTGGCAACAGCTTCTCCAGGGTTACAGGCAGGAGTCTGCCTCAGCCCTGCCTGGAAATGCCAGGGAGGGAACTTGGAGCCTTCTGCATGCAAGCAGGCACGTACTCTTCCCAGAGTGGCCTCATCCCCTGAGAGGAATATCTTATGGTGCTCACACATGTCCCATTCAAATGCAAACCAGGGTGGACCCTGCTTAACAGAAGGGGCAATTCATGCTTGCTACCACAAGGCCAGTTCTCCTCCCATTATTGTCAGACCTCATGCAAAGTAGGTCAGTTTCAGCCTGCAGCAGTTTCTAGAAGTCCTTCCTACTTCTCCCACCCACCCCACCCACAGATTTACCGGTGTGAAGTGAATGATAGAAAGGGCTCCTGAAGTTGGGGGGGGCAGGAAACTGCTGTGTATGCTTGCAACAGCAACAAGGGATTCCACGACCTCAGCCCTATAGGATCTACACTTCCCATGATTCCTGACATCTTTTGATGTCTACAGTGCATTCAGGGAGTCTGGTAACCATGGGAACTGTAATTTCTCATGGTTCACCATGTCCCTTGCTGTTTGCACCCACCCCACACAGAGTGTTTCCTATCACCTTCTAGCCCACCTCAGTAAGCTTGGGAAAACTGAGGGGGCAGTGAAGAGGTTTCCTGGGATCCAGTGCAGTGCAGCCTGAGGCTCTCTGACCAGACCACCAGTGTTCAACCTAATTTGAAGCTTAGATCACTTTTCAAATGTCCAGAAAATTTATGACAAAATGATTAGATTTCCCTGCAGTATTGCTAGAGTGGGTTGCAGTGCTCAAGACGCATGTCCGCTTCAAGGCTTGGATATGCACTGGAGTCAGACACACATCCATCCCCCTTCACACGTGCCATTTGTCACAACTTAAAGCAGGGCTTGACAAATCCCAGGCACCAGGGAGCCGTGGCACCTAGAAATATAACTATGACACCAAGACTTAGAGGTAAAGTTACTTAATACAATCTTTATTTGTCCCAGGCAGCTCTGTTTCTGTGCTAAGAATGTTACAAGTGCAAAAAGAAAAGCCAATATGCTGTCTCCCTCCACAATGTCTGTTGTTAAATCGGGTAATTTTTCAAGTGTCCATTGTCTGGCTCATAAATTTTGGGGCTGGCTCCTAGATCCAAAGAGAATCTATCAAGGAATCTATTGTGGCTAGGGATGATGGGAGTTGTAGTTCAGCAACATCTGCAGTACTACTGGTTGGGAACCCCTGGCTTAAAAGGAATTGACACATTTCTTTTGATTCCTGTCAAGAACATTTGGATTTTATCATCTTCAAAAAGGGACTAAAAGACCCTGCTCAGAGTCAATTACATTTCTGTTCCCCTGCAGGCATTAGGGGATTGCTCAGAAATTATACTGCCTGAATCCAATCCAGGCTACTCGTTTATTAATTTGTATATAAATCAAGAGCTAGGCCTTTAAAAAAGCTCTAGCAAGGGTCATTCATCCTCTGGGTTTCTCTGTCTGCCACATTTAACAATTTCCACCATATTTCCTCTGCCTTTCTGTGGTACCTGCTGTCAATGTCATAATCTCCAGCCAAACAGCTATATTGAGCCTCCAGCTTGAATTTCAAAAGCCATTATTCACACCTTGTGATACTTGGATTTTATAATTATAGGGTTGCCAATAGATCCTTTCAGTGAACTCAAGTCTCTGCGACTTAAATGGACTCTTGCTCACACCTCCTCTCAGCCACAACTTTGACTCTTCAGAAAGTTAAATGTTGTCAAGGTGTGTGGCTTACAGTTGATTCGCTGACATCTGTCAAGCATTAATATAACTCAAGCCGGTCATTTTGCTCCTGTCTGAACAAAGATAGGGCCAGTACACTAAAGATCCCATGAATACCTAGTCTGGAATTTAGGTGTCTTCTAGGCCAGAGGTTCCCAACCTTGGGCCATCTGCAATCTATTGTGGCTAGTGCTGATGGGAGTTGTAGTCAAACAAATTGAGGCTGGATGGCCTCAAGTTGGCCACCCCCACTGTAGCCCCCATATTCTGACTTGCAGCACCCCTCCAAGAATTGAAAGAGAGGTCTTTGTCAGCTCTGCAACCAGAAACCTTCCCACAGTAGAGCTGCTGGGGATTAAACTACCACTGAGGTACAGCCCCTGCCTGCATGCAATAGATGTGCTCTTTACTTGTGACCTCAACGAATATTCATATCTGGTCCCCAAACATCTGGATTGAAGAAGAAAGACCTCAAGTCAGAGGGTGGGGCTTCCAGCACCTTGCTGATTAAAAATTAAGCAGTGGTCAGAGGACGCATCATTTATCTAGTCAGCTTTCCGAGTATCTATGCCAGGGAGGTAGATCCCCCACCCCACTTTGGTGCATAAATAATTTGCCTCATATCTCTGTGGATTTCTCTCCCTATCCTGCCAGAATAAAGAGAACGACGTTATTACGACTGCAGCTCTTAGCTCAGCTAGACTACAAGCTCAGTGATATCATGCGGGAGTCCTTGCTTCAGGATCGCCTTGCCCCTGTGCTCACAGAACCCCACCTTTTGGCACTGGACAGAAGATTACAGATAATCCTGATGACTGTGGAGAAATGCATAGAGGCCAATGGAGAAGCTGTTGTTGTGTTTGATGCTGAACTACTGGAGCCGCCTGCCTTTGACAGAATGACACAGCCTAGCTAGAACTCAGGGGGAAACTGGAGCTTTTGTTGACTATTTGTACCCTACCCAGGATGATGGGGATTGACACAGGGACGGTCTCTAGAAGGTCACGAGATTCCAGTTTAAGCAGCTGTGTGGATGGGTAGAGGCTGCAGCATCAACATCCATTCTTAGCATATTTATACTGAGCCCTCCTCCCACCACCAGTGATCTTCAGCAAGAGACCTGCAGAAAGCCAAGCACTTTTAAAACTGAAAACCATGCTTTTGGGATGCTGGACTGCTTCAGAGGATCTGTCTTGGTCCTTGTTGGCACAAGGGACTCTAAACAGAGGCTTGAATAAAAAAGGGGAAATGAAAGGGAAACATTACATAATGTGTATATGTGTGTGTGCATGCATGCCCAATATTTTTGACAGTACACAGTAAAGTATGGTGCAGGGATGCTCAGAACTGCACCATACTTGTGCAGAACCGCAGCAAACTTTCACTCAGACATTCAGATAGTCACAATGGAGGGAGTTCAGATTCTTCTGGATAATGTTGCAAAGATAAATGGAATCTCCAGCCTCAGAGGTGAGATTCCTCTAAATACCAGTTCCAGGAAAGCAACAGCAAGAGAGTGGGCATGCCCTCCCCTCTTGCCTGTGAGCTTCTCAGAGACATCTGGTGGGGGCCACTGTGGGAAACAGGATGCTGTACTGGTGCACAGGTTAGGCCTGATCCAGCAGGGCTGTTTGTATAAGGAACCAAGTTGTAGGGAAGAATAATGGGAGATAAGACATTATGCGTGCCTTCAAGGCAGTCCCAAGACCATGGCCAAGTGGTGAAAAATCTAGCAGCTGGCATAGAAAAATTCCTTGAAATGAGGGCGTTTCACATGTCCTCTTACAATGGCACTTCATGAAAGACTTCCAGCCTCCAACACCTTGGGAAACATATCAGTGCTTCCCACTTACTCAGCACAGCTGCATCAGAGTTAAAGAGTGAGCTAACATTTAACATTGAGAGTCTTTTAAAGGAGCTTCTGCCATGGTGGCTGTAATGCTCAAAAAACACCAACCTGCAATGAACAAGTAGTGGCCCCAAATGCAGAGAATAAGAATATGCAGACTCGGGCACTCTGAAATATGTAACTCGAGGAAGCAGAGCTTGTTTATCTAAAAGGCTCTATGCAACCAACAGGGTGAGAAACTCTTGTAATATAAATGTGTGCCTGCTTTTTATGGAAAGCTTCTATGAGAATGAAGCCATAAAGTATGTGTCACATCCAAAGCAGCCCCCAGAGACAAAGAGGGAGGATTATTATAAGACAATGGATACTCCCACACTTCAGGCAGGGTGGCCAAGAATAGGAAGCTGTTTCAGTTTGATCTTTAAAAGGACACTCTCCACTCAGTTTTTTAAAAAACTGTCAAGGGACATGTGTGGTTTGAGTACCTTTGCCTTCTGTGTTTCTTGGGCTTATTCACTGCTGCAGTGTTTGTGGAAAAAGTGAGGATGACTGCATATGTTGTTTTAGACCAGGCCTCAGCTTCCTACCTCTTGCAGATGTTGGCCTACAATTCCCATAATACCTGGCTATTGACCACTGTGGCTGGGAATTATGGGGATTGTAGTCCAAAAACAGCTGGGGGGCAGGGGCAAAGTTGAGCAGGCCTGTCTTAGACTAATGGCATGCCCAAGATCAGTGGTTAAATTTCTGCAGAGGTACCTCATTGCAGATTGTAATTGAAGCCCTACTCTACAATGCCAGGTAAGTCAGGGCCAGCTAAGGTTACATAGTGGTAAACAAAAGCCATTCCAAATATGCTTGAGGAAGATGATAGCAGCTATTTAAAAGGTGTGTCTTTGCCCAGTTTGCATGTGTACAGTGGCACCCATGGGCATCCACAGGGGGGCAAGCCCTCCCAATTCATGGCAGGATTAATTTGGAGCAGTTTACCTACAAATGCATACAATAAAACAGATTCCCCTCGCCCCTCCACCACACACACACACACACACACACACACAGAGGAAGAGAAACATTCATATGGATGCCCATAGGAGCACTCTTACCTCAGGTGATTCAGAGCTGAAACCTGGTGCTGAGAATAGATTTTAGGACTAAGAACTACATCCACTTAAGCTGTACACCTGGGAACATTTGCATGAATATTGACCTGGATCCTGTTTTTTTGGCTGGACATTACAGAATAAGCTGACCACCCCTAGTGAGAGACTCCTGTGCTGAGAGGACAGCAGTATTTTAGGAGGCTACAAAGATATGTCGCATACTAAAGTATGCCCACACTCCTACTTCCACAAATTTGTGTAACCCAGTTTTTTAAAAAATTGACTACCAACTCTCTGTCCCTCCCCCATCACCATTAATTGCTTACCAAGGCCATCAATGATAAGTATATCAGCACAAAAACTAATGCTTCTACACTTCGGATATTTTTTTATTTCAAGTGTTAACAACTTTCCAGCTTTTCTATACTGTTTTTTGTCCTTAGACCCCAAGGCAGTAAACTTCAAATTAACAAGCTAATTAAATCATAAAGTGTTCATAAAAATACAAAGTAAAACACAAAACACCCAGCTACAAAACTAAAAGTCAGAGGACAACTATTAACTGGCCAGAGGCCTAAATAAAATGAACAGTCTTCAGTCATTGCCAGATTGGGAAAAAGCTGTGCAGACCATGTTCCACAGAGAGCAAGTCCCACAGCCTGGGGGCAGCCAGCAGGAAGGCCCCATCCTGCATACTCAACCAACAGGAGTCAGCAACCAACTTGGAGCTGGGCTCTCCTGGCCAGCTTAATTAAGTGGGTAGATTCAGCTGGGAGTAGGTGGTCCTGAAGGTATTTTGGACCCAAGTCATTTATGGCTTTTAAAAATGAATAACCAGCACACTGAATTGTAACTAGAAACAGATAGGCAGGCAGTACAGTGTCTCCACAATCAATGTAATGCATACACCATGGGCAGCTCCAGATATCAGGTTGACAGCTGCATTCTGCATTATCTGCAGATTCTGAATTCTTTTCAAGGGCGCCCCCATATAGAGCTCATTGGATTATTGCAAACATGATGTGACTAAGGCATGGCTAATAGAGGCCAGATCAGCCTTCTGATAGATGGGGTGTTGCTGCAAATGCACTTTGGCCACTGCCAGCCCCCAATTCTCCAGGAGCAGTAACCAATCCAGGCCCCACAAGCTGCAAACCTGCTCCTGCAAAGGGAGTGCAACCTCATCCAGAACAGACAAACCCCCATACTCCAACTGGACCTTCTACTAACCACCACCTCTGTCTCATCTGGATTAGATTTCAGCTCATTAGCCCACATCCAGCCCATCTTGGCCTCTAATCCCAGCTCAGAACCTCCTCTGACTCCCTGGTTTCAGAAGACTTAGTGTGACAGAGCTTTATGAATGTCAATAGATTGAAACTGAGCCATCCCTCTGCATGTTGTACTAACCAGTAGTGGCTGGTGTGGGTGCTACCGGGGGGGGGGGGGAGGGCGGCAGCAAGAGACATCTTTAAGTGTAAATTAATAGGGGCTTACCTCTACTACCACTGCACATGAACACTGTTTCGAGCAGTACATGCCACCCAGCACCACCTGCATCGGGGAATCGCTGGGCAGCACGCTGCTGCTCGAAGCAGCATTCAGGTGTAGCAGTAGCAGAGGTAAGTCCCTATTAAGTCCCCCCCCCCCCCCGCCAGTGGCACCCATATGGGCTGCTGGTACTAATAATCCTGCTGACTTAACTCTTGCCAGAAACTTTTGCACACATCAATCTGCAATGCTACCTGGCTAAATATTTTTGTCAGAAGGCACAGATTCAGCTCTTTCAACTGCATTGGACAAATTACATCAGTACAGGGAAATCCTATGTCAGCCACTCTGGAGGACATGCAGTAACCTATATGTTGGCTAATCCTTCATTTGAATTTTGTCTGTTCAGTGTTAAGAACATAAGAACAGCCCTGCTGGATTAGGCCCAAGACCCATCCAGTCAAGCATCCTGTTTCACACAGTGGCTCACCAGATGTCTCTTAAAAGCCCACAGTTGCCTCTTTTCCAAACTAAAAAGCCCCAGATGCTGTAGCCTTGCCTCACAAAGAAGGTGCTCCAGACCCCTGATCATCTTGGTTGCCCTCTTCACCTTTTCCAGATCTGCAATGTCCTTAAGATACGGTGACCAGAACTGCACACAGTACTCCAAATGTGGCCAGACCATTGATCTCTAGCATGGAATTTGCCTCTCTCAGAGCTGCCGTGCACTGAATTGACACCGTGACCTCAAGGTCTCTCTCCTGGCCAGTCACTGACAGCTCAGATACCATCAGCGTATATATGAAGTTGGGGTTTTTTGCCCCAGTATGCATCACTTGCTTACATTGAACCACATTTGCCATTTTGTCACCCACTCACCCAATTTGGAGAGATCCTTTTGTAGCTCCTCACAATCTGCTCTGGATTTCATTACCCTGAATAGTTTAGTGTCACGTGCAAATTTTGCCACTTTGCTGCTTACCCCAACTTTTTAAAAAATTAAATTTATTTATATTCTACTCTTCTTCCAAGCAGCTCAGAGCGGTGTTCATGGTTTTTATTCTCACAACAACCCTGTGAGGTAGGTTAAGGTAGATAGATGACCGGCCCAGAGTCACCCAGTTAGTTTCATGGTTGAATGAGGATTCGAACTCAGGTCTCTCTGGTCCTAGTCCAACACTCTCACCACTACACTATGCTGGCTCATTTATGAACAAGTTAAATAGCACTGGTCCCAGTACAGGTCCTTGGGGGACCCCACTTCTTTCTTCCCTCCATTGTGGAAACTGTCCATGTATTTCTACCCTGTTTCCTGTCCTTCAACCAGTTACGAATCCATACATGAATCTGTACCCTTATCCCATGACTGCTAAGTTTACTCAAGAGCCTTGGGTGGGGAACTTTGTCACAAGCTTTTTGGAAGTCCAAGTATACTATGTCAACCAGATCACCTTTATCTACATGCCTGTTGACATTCTCAAAGAACTCCAAAAGGTTAGTGAGGTAAGACTTGACCTAGCAGCAACCACGCTGGTTCTCCTTCAGCAAGGCCGTTTCTTCTATATGTTTAACAATTTTGTCCTTAAGTATGCTTTCCCTCAATTTATGCAACAGGCACATTAGTTAAGCTAAGCGGGTTGTAATTTCCCAGATACCCCCTGGATCACTTTTTGAAAATCAGTTGCATTAGCTACTTTCCAGCCCTCTGGTACAGAGCCTGATTGTAGGGACAAGTTACATATTATTGCTAGGAGATCAACAATTTCACATCCAAGTTTCCTCAGAACTCTTGCGTGGATGCCATTTGGCCCTGGCGATTTGTTCATTTTTAGTTTTTCAGGACTTATTTAGAACATCCTCTCTCATCACCTCAAATTGGCCCAGTTCTTCAGCCTCCAAGCCTGAGAAGCTCAGTTCCCGAGTGGGTATATGGCCAGTATCCTCCGCTATGAAGACAGATGCAAAGAACTCATTCAACTTCCCTGAAGTCTTATCCTCCTTAATAATCCTTTTCACACCTGCACTGTCCAACCGCCTCCTTGGCAGGTTTTCTGCTTCTGATATATTTAAAGAGACTTTTTAAATTCCTCTTGACACTTCTAGCTATATGCTATTCAAGCTCTCTTTTTGCATTCGTTATCTCCTTGCATTTCTTTTGCCAGAGTTAATGTTTATTTCTGTTCTCTTCATTTGGGCAGGTCTTCCATTTTCTGAAGGAAGTCTTCTTCACTTTTAATAGCTTCCCTCACTCTACTTGTTAGCCATGCTGGCATCCTGAACTTGGTGGTACCTTTCCTCCTTCTTAGTATACATTCAAACTGTGCTTCTATTATTGTCATTTTGAATAGGTTCCATGCTTTCTGGAGTCATTTGATCCTCCGGACTTTCCCTTTCAGCTTCCTTTTTACCAATCCCCTTGAGAAGTTTCATCTTCTGAAGTCCAACACATCTGTATGGGACTTCCTTGGCAGTGCTCCACTTGCATATGAGCTGAATTGGATCACACTGTGGTCACTGTTCCCCAGTGGATCTGCAACTCTGACATCTTGCACCAGGTCCTGGGCACCACTCAGGATTAAATCAAAGGTCGACTTCTCTCTGGTTGTTCCGCAACTAACTGTTCTAAGGCACAATCATTTAGCATGTCTAGAAATTGGGCCTCTGTCAGTACCTGAGTGTGAATTTGCCCAGTCTATGTAAGGATAATTGAAGTCACCCATTATTAGAACTGTGTCTCTCTTTGACACCTCAAATTTGTTTCTCCAACTCCAGCACACTCTCAGCATTTTGATCCAGAGGGTGATAGTATGTCCCAAGTATTAACAACAACAACAAATATTTACTAGCTGACCGGGCGCATAGCATCTGCGCCCCTAGTAGCGCCGCCGCTGGCACGGCCGGGCCCGAGAGTGCCACCGCCAGCGCGGCTGGGCCCGCGGCGCGGCGCAGCCCGCCGCCTTGCCTCCACAGCCGCCCAGCCAGGCAATTCTCCTGGGTGCGCCCTGACCAATCAGGCGCCCCCACAGCCCAGCCAATCAGCTGGGCTGCCGGGACGCACGCTCCAAAGGCACACCCAGGAGAATTAAATATATAGATATAGTGCTTTTCAACAAAAGTTTACAAAGCAGTTTACATAGAAAATAAATAAATAAATATGGCTCCCTGTCCCCGAAGGGCTCACAATCTAAAAAGAAACATAAGATCTATACCAGCAACAGTCACTGGAGGTACTGTGCTGGTAGTGGATAGGGCCAGTTACTAAATAAAGAGAATCCTGCTAAATAAAGAGAATCACGTTAAAAAGGTGCCCCTTTGCCCAGGTAGCAGGGGTATGTAGTAACACATTTCCTTTGTCCTCATATTGTCATTCATAATGTTTCCGTGGAGGACTCTGGTCCTCCTAAGTTTCTATTTTGTTGGATTCTATCCCTTCTGTAATATACAGTGCTACTCCACCCCCAATTCTCCCCTCGCTGCCCTTTCTATTGAGTTTATCTGCAGGAATAAGTGTCCCACTGGTTCTAACCATTCCACCAGGTTTCTGTTAAGACCACCATATTTATGTTTTCATTAGCACCCAAGCTCGCCCATCTTAGCTTGGAGGCTTCTGGCACTGGTACGTAGACACCTATATGCCAAGCTTCTTACCTGGCGCTGGCGTATGCTATCTCCCTTACTGTCACTTTACCTTTTTGACCAGCTATCATATGTTTCCATCTGCTCTACTCCTGGCTCTACTCTGTCCCCTTCTGGTTTATCTGAAGTGTTTGCACCTTAGGGGATTTTGCCTGCCGAACCAGATACCACCCAGTTCCTTTCAGCAATCCCCCCAGGCATCATTTTAAAAGCTCCTCTGCAACCTTTTTTATTTTAAGCACCAGCAGTCTGGTTCCATCTTGGTTCAGATGAAGCCCATCCCTTCTGTACAGGCTTCATTTGCTCCAAACGTATCCCAGTGCCTAACAAATCTAAACCCCTCCTCCTGGCACCACTGTCTCATCCATGCAGAGACCTCTCAGCTCCACTTTTCTCTCTGGTCTGTGTGTGGTACAGGTAGTACTTCAGAGAACACTACCCTGGGAGTCCTGGACTTCAGTATACCTAGCAGCCTAGATTTGGGTTCCAGGACCTCCTGACTGCATTTCCCAACATCGTTTATGTCAACATGCACAACAGCGGACTCCTTTCCAGCACCACCTAACAGTCTATCTAGATGCGGCGTGACGTCTGCAACTTTTGCACCAGGCAGGCAAGTCAACGTGCAGTCTAAACACAGGTCATAAGCCCACCTCTCTATGCCTCTATCAATCCAATCACCCACTACTAGGAGGCCCCCAACCCCCAGAGCATCCTCTGTGCAAGAGGATATGGGCCCATCACCCAAGGAAGGGGTCCCTTCTATGGGAGCATTCCCCTCTTCCTCAGACTGATGTCCTCCTTCCCAGAGACCTTCATTCTCCATGACAGCAGAGGAACTGTCAGTGTTTTCTGTTAAATGTGACCTACCTTGGCCTTCAACAGTAGTTCCATCTCTACCTAGATTATCAGAGAGCACAAAAGGAAATAATTTGTATTTTCTGTTATATTGATAATATGGTGATAGAGCTCCCTCTACTGATTCTTTCTAGACAGAACAAGTAAAAAATTGGCCAGCCCAACAAAAGTGATATTTTATACAGAGGGACTAAACTGATGCAAGGATCAAGTGCTCCTTAAGGGCTCTGGTTGTGGTGTAATGTCTACGTATTCTCCACTAACGGTTAAGAAAACACATACACACAAACCTAAACTTCCTGCATGCTATCAAATATTTAACACGTTTTACTTATAAGCCAGTTGCTTTAGCAGAGTTAAGCTAGCCGAGCCCCTCCAGTGCTGAGCCACCTGGTAAATTACCACTTATGGCACCTTCTAAACAAATTGCACTGTGTGTGAAAATCCTGGTGTTTTAAGCAAAGTTTGAATGTTAAGCCAAGACACTCGATTCTGAAGACAAACCTTGTACTTGGTGAGCGAGCTTCCTTTTCCGTGTTAGCCCCATGGATGGGTTTTTAAACAAGGCCAGTTTTACTGTTGCTCACCAGCTGACTAGCAAAGTGTGTACACGATTGAAGCTGAATTGTAGCGTTTATATGAAAATCGTGACGACAACAACTTGATGCTATTATGAACTCAACCAATATGGCTCAGGCTATGCCTGCACAACTATTTAAGATTGGGGGAGGGGACTACCATTTGTTTTGGTTTAAGCATTTATTATAGCTATATCGTGTTCTTGCATTTGGCACCCACTGTTCTCCCATCCAGGCCACTGATCAGGTCTATACCTGCCCAGCCTCAGCAACCTTGAAGCATCTGGCAGTCCAAGACCGTTTTCACTGGGCCCCATGACACACAAACATGTGGCTCACATCCAAAACAGGAGTGCAGGGATATCTGTAAAGAATGGTATTGGAACCCTAACCTTACATAATTATCAGTATTTGATACCAGTTGAGTAGAGAAGTAGGAATGAGGCCCTCAATAAGGTTTTATGCTGCTCTAGGGTTGCAGCAAAACACTCTAATTAAACACACATTAGCCTGGCTATCTGGTACCTATAGCCACCACGTAGATATGCAAGGCTGCAATCCCACATTAAGATGTTTTGCCCACAGGTCACTCCTATAGAAGTACAACTTTTCAACAACAAATGCTTGAAGCAGCGTACATAGCAAGAGGTACAAGCAATGTTCCCTCATACAGGGATTCCCTGTAAGACTACAACTACAACTATGTTGACTACAACTCCCAGAACCCCAACAAAAGCCATTGCAGCTGGGGATTCTGGGAATTGTAGTCAACATCGTCTGGGAATCCCTGTTTGAGGGAACACTGGGTATAAGCATAGGGTTTTTTATCCCCAAAGGGTTGAGTCTTTAAAAAACCGTGCATGTGCGTGCATGCGCGTGTGTGCGCACACACACACACACCACCGCCAACATACACCCTGCCACTGGAGGTACTATGCCAATCTGTAAAGGGACAGTTGGCTTTCCAGCTGCTAAATATAAGAGTGCCACATTTTAAAAGATGCCTCCTTGCCCAGGTAGCAGGGGTCAAGATAAAGAAAGATTTTATGTGGGAAGTAATCCTTGGAGCTCTTGTTCTGCCTTAAAGTAGCTAGATAACAACATAGTAAAGAATGTAAAACTTAACACCCAAGATAGCCACCTTCAAAGAGCAAATATATGAATTAGCGTTTAGGGGAAATCTAACAAGCAGTTATCCAATTGGCCTCAAATATCAACAAGATGAGAGTAATTTAGCGAAGTGATAAGTAATGGCCTTCTGACATTAAGATGCTACATTAATAGGAAAAAAAGATGAAAAATACCACAATACTGCATGGAAATGTTTAAGAGTGAGTGCAGACATAAGGTGAACCATCCTTTAAAAATGTTCAGAGATCCAGAACAAGCCTCTCTGGTTGTCTGTGACATAGAAGGACTATAGAACTCCCAAGGTGGCCTAGCAAAAAGACAACCTATAGAGTCATTCTAGATTGTGCTAGTTTAAGGACTTGAGCCTGGGTTAGAGTTAACATGAGTGAAGACATGACATCAAGCCAGAGTGGAGCGAGGATAAAACCAATCATGCAGCCTGCTCCTGGCTAGTCTGCACCAGTGCCCGAGACTCATAGTAGGGCAATGACAAAACAACACACTGATGACATTTAAGAATTTAAATCATTTTTATTGCTTTACCTGCCATTAGGACAATCTATAACAAAAGGAATATATTAGCACATACAGTTAAGTCAGATAACAATACAAAAATGGTCCTCTGGTTGACTATAGCACTCTAGGGCAAGAGATTTATTTTAATTTGCTAAGGTGACCTAGCAAAAAAAATTTTAACCACTTCTAAAGCCCTGAATGTTAGCTAAGGCAAACTATACCAACTGTGGATTCAAACATGTTTAAATTGCACACAAAGGTAAAGCTTTAACTGTGATTAATATTTAACTCAGACATAGCTGGGTCATCTTAAAATCTTGTTGGTAAAACTACAAAAGGGAGTAAACAGCAAGCTAAAAAGACGCAGTAGTGAAACTTGATTAGAAAGCCTTATATAAAAAAATGTGCATTTTTGTGGCGCTCTAACTAGCTTACATAGATTTAAAAAATTTTTGGTGCTTCAACAAGGATCAAATCAAGCTTCAAAAGTAACAAAGGTATAAGGAAAAAAATCCCTGGATATATTCAAACTGAATAAAGTTTTAGAGAAAGAAGTTAGCATTTATGGGCTCCTGAGGAGTACATGTGGCTATCCTCACCTCACTAAGGTCTTTAGGACAAACAGCAGGAACTCACAATGTATAATTTTACATCCCTATCTAGAAATGTGGACGTTGAATTGATATCCCCTACAGATGTTATTTTATACTACGCCGCCTATTCTTCAAACTGTACGTATGATGAACAAATATTCCTCCAACAGCCAACAAGTCAGCAAAGTATATACCAGGTCCAATTGTCTAAAGAAAAAAAAGGGGGGGGAGGAGATAGGTTGTGCAGGGGCGGAGAAAGGGAGTGGGACTCAAAGAACAGTTGCATAACCAATGCAAAATACTTGCTGTCACTCCCAAAATAAAATCCTACTCTAGTTTCAGATAATTTACATATTATAAAGAAACTGACTGCCTACATTATCCAACTGTGAAAGTCCATAAAAGCTAGTGGGCAGCACAGGGTGCACACAAAGTATTGTAACACAAACCTGGTAAATACTGAAAACATTTCAGACTTAACAGGGTTAACTTTCCAAAAATAGTTATTCTGCCAGATCAGTGTGAGAATATGGGGCAAAGCAAAGAATGGGTGTGTGTCTTGCTCAGACTGAATCTTTTAAGAAGTTAAAAGCTACTACATCTCCTGCAAGGACAAAGTAATAAGAGTTTGACAGGAAGCATTGAATTCCAGCTTCCTGTCTTTCACATAAAACCAGTGCCTTATTTTCCCAACTGGGATGGTATTCAACCTGCACTGAATGACAGCTATAAGAACAGAACCATTGAATCCTATGGTTCCTAAGTTAGAGAAGCAAAGCTTGGAAGGGACAGAAAAATCCATGTGTAAAATGCACCCTTTGGTTTTCTGTTCTGCATTTAATGCATGGGGTATTCTATTTGACACTAACTACAGAGCAGCCCAGTGCTTAATGTCAGTGTTTACACTGGCATCAATATTCAGGGGTTTAGCAGTCAATTAGCTTTTGAGAATTTGCACAGAAAAAGTTGAGGCGCAAATATGAATATTCATAACTGAGAACAGGCAAAAAAAGTCAGCTATGGCAAAGATCAGCAACACTGGCCGTAGCTGCCAGAACAAAAGCTTATACATAAAAACTTGACAAGTAACGACCAAGCCATTTTGAACCAACTGAGATGGGTACAGATCCACCGAACTATCAAACTTCTAATGATGGTTTTACTAGGAGCTGATCTCAGCAAACCAAACCAAAGATAACCATATCAAGAACATTTATGCCTCAAAGCAGAGTTGAGAGGCTAAAACTCTCGGTCTAAGGGTAGTACAGTAGAAAGTGACCATAACCTTAAAGAAACACAGGATTTACAAGCTGAGAAATGAGTGCCTCTTAAGCATTTTCCACTGTTACATCCTTAACTCTATGGCAATAATCTTGGTGCTAGGAGATTTCCCCAACAAAAGGAATGGCAGTTACTGCCCAAGTTGGACACTGTACATTGCACAGAGGAAAGCAGTAACAGCAAAAGTCTCCATACAATTTTGTATTTATTTGAAATAGGGTTGGGGCACCAAAATAACATTCTAAAATTTAAAATGGTGCCATGAAAAGCAACATTTTTTCCTTCCTCAAATAGACAGGAAGCTGCAATAGCCAGTGGCCATGTGGCTCTGCACAAGAGTATTGAAGCAGTCTGCATGTGTGAAGCATGTATTGGAAAATGGGGGGAGACTTCAGACAGACAGGGACACAAAGCTGTTGTACTGCTGGATGTTTCGTTTGAGAATATCCGAGCACGGACCCAAGACACGCTCAAATCGGGGCCGGTCAAGCTTTACACATTTCAATGGACCACGAGCAACAACGGTGGCAGCACGAGGACGATTCATCAACAGAGCTATTTCACCTACAGGAACAAAACAGAAGACAGATTGCAAAGTGTACAGAGGATAGTCCAAAGTATTCTGCAAGTGACTGATATTCTTCCAAAATAGAAAAATGAGGATTGTCCTAAACATATTCCAGAACATCAGATGGGTTAAAGTATTCTAGCTTAAGAGTTATGACTATACACTAGAGGTAAGACTGAAGACAAGACCCCCCACTTCTCATATCCTGGGCAGCAGTTTCCACTTTTAATTCAGTTACTGAATAGCCTTTACTTTTCATCCAGCTCTCATCCTATATCAGATAAAAGAAAAAGCTGGGGCTTTATTTTTAATGCTCTGCAGTAGTATTTCCAAAGAACCAAACAAAAATGCAACATTGTAGATTAAGTTGAAGACCCAACCCAATGTTTTAGAGAGGCAGAATCACTGTCAAAACTTTGACAGCTGCAAGACACACATGATCCAATCTGAAGTCTTTTGCTCTCAAGCTTGTTCCATAGGTTATTACAGAACTGAGATTACAGTAGCCTCCCCCACGATCCCGTATATTTTACATTAAGTAATATGTTGATTTCAGTGGCCCACACATTCTGCAGCCTAACATTAAATCACTCATACTTAAAGTAGTTCATGCCTGCACTCTGGAAATGCTACTTAGATGAGAAATGCATCAGCAACAGTCAAGCAACATGTTTCTAACCTAAGTAGCACTTCCAGAGTAAAGGCATTTGTGACTACTGGTGCACTGCTAGAAGCCCGCAGCAGTGTGGGCAGATCAGTGTCACCACCCATGTTAAGCTTCCTACCCAGGAAGGGTAGCAGGGGAATCCTTATGTACTTGTGAGCCTTATACAATGGGATGTAGCAAAGGAAAGGAAAGGAAAGCATCAATAGACAAAGTACTTTTTAAAATACAGAAGGTATAATCTTAAACTTTTAAATAGTACACTGTCAACTTAAATAGCAAGACAACTGACCGAAATAGTCGGATGGTGCAAGCCTGCCCACTTCAACGAATTCTTCATGCTCTGATCTGCGCTGTAACACAGCAGCTGTACCCTTAAAATTAATTAGAGAGTTAGTGACATATGCTGTACTTATTGTGTGCAAATTCACCAATTTCATGAGAGATTTAGAAAACAGATCCAATCCTATTAAACACCTTTAGTCCTATAAAGGCTACCCAGACACGTGATTAAATTACAGTACATATTGTCCAAAAGCATCTGTTTCACAATTAAACAAAGCATTTGTTCAGGTATGAACACAACCCTGCTGGATCCCCTCCCCCCGTTACTCCCCTCAAACAATGAGCAGATGCATCACATAAAGAAATCCGCCTTATTTATTTATTTATTAATTAGTGGCATCACATTTAAGTCCCAAGAACCAGTATTTTCACAAAAAGTGCATAAGCAGATTTTTAAAGAGAGATGTAGATTTTGTGATATTGGGTGAATGTCAAAGTTACAAAACCCAAATGATGAATAGAAACTGTTAAGAGTTATATGTGAGCTAACAAGCTGAAGTAAAACCGGGCAGGGCAGAGGCTCTTCCAGTCTTGCAGTTTGGGAGTTCTCCTTCACCCAGCATTACACCTGAATGTCCAGGTGGCTGCTGTGGCTTGGAGGACTTTTGTAGAACTTCAGCTGATGTACCAAATCCATCCATTTTTGGACCACTCCAGACCTGGCTAAAGTGATCCATGTCTGTGTTACTGTGATTGTGATTATCCATGATTGTATTACTGTGACGTGCTAAGGAGGAGAGCTGGTCTTGTGGTAGCTAGCATGACTTGTCCCCTTAGCTAAGTAGGGTCCACCCTGGTTGCATATGAATGGGAAACTAGAAGTGTGAGCACTGTAAGATATTCCCCATAGGGGATGCAGACACTCTGGGAAGAGCATCTAGGTTCCAAGTTCCCTCCCTGGCATCTCCAGGATAAGGCTGAGAGAGATTCTTGCCTGCAGCCTTGGAAAAGCCACTGCCAGCCTGGGTAGACAATACTGAGCTAGATGGACCAATGGTCTGGCTTGGTATATGGCAGCTTCCTATGGTGCAGACTAGGGTACCTAAAGGATCACCTTTCCCCACATGAATCTACCCAATCTGTAAAATATTATAGAAGGGGCCTACTGCATGTGCTGCCTCCAGGTGAACTGTCTGATGGCCATGTGGGGTAGGGCCTTTGCTGTGGAACTGTCTAGGAGGTTGGTCCCTTCCCTCCTTTGTTTTAGACACATTGAGAAGCTTCTTCAGACTGGGTTGACAGTTTCATCCTTCAAAGATGGTCTTATATTTTTGATAAGAATTTTTAAATTTTTTAAAAAAATATATTCAAATTGTTAATTGATATTAGCAGCTGTCCAGGGACATTTTTTGTGAAGGACCTCAATAAACATTTTCTAGATAAAGTCAGGCCAAAATACAACTGCAAATACCTAATATGTATGGCTTTGTTACTACTACTCACCTCTAGGATAATGAAGAACTCATCTCCTGGCTCTCCCTGCACCACAATCTTTTGTCCATCCTCAAACTGTACTGGCTCTAAAGCATCAGCTACTGTGAGGCGTTCCCATTTGTCAAGCGATTCTAGATTTGAAGAAAATCAGCTATTCAGCACATTTTGCTAAAAGTTTAGAATTATGTCACCTGTTCACTTAACATACAATATGCTGCTCCCACCTAATCCAACACTGCAACTGAATTAAGCAGACACCTGTTCTAGTATGATCTCTCACACTGCTACCAGCAGTTTAACCATCCATATATATAATTCTCTAAGGCATACCCATGGCTAATCCCGTGTGTGGCAGTTCTCGCAAGAGTTCACAAGCAGAAGCACTGTGGTGATTGGGCAGTGGGGATTCCATATGCAGATAAGGAGGAGGAGCCTGTGGCACCGTGGTGATTGGTCAGTGGGGATTCAATATGCAGATAGGGAGGAGGAGTGTGTGATGGTTAAGGTCAGTTGGAATGCAACTGTTACTGGTTGGAAGATGTTCTTGCTTGTAGAGGAGAGGAATCTATTTATATATAAGGATAGTGGGCAGGAAGAGAGGGGTCGTGAGGGAGAAAAGAGCCCCTTCAGGAGAAGGAGGCTGCTGTTGTGTGAATTAGATGAGGAACCAAGATGAACAAGATCTGTTAACTCAGGAAAGGAGAGATAGAAGAGGGAAAGAGGGGGGAGGAGGGGAAGAAAGACAGGGGAAGAGTGAGTGGAGGAGAGAGAAAGGGAAAAAAAGGAGGGAGAGAGAGAAAGAAGGAAGGGCAAGGGATGGGCCCAAGCCTGTCAGTGGGCTGAGGGAAATGTGCAGACTTGGTGATGGCGGTGGCAGCAAGGAAGGGCCCAGTCAACCACTGCTGCTGTTTGAGGCTACTGAGACCATTGGCAGAGGAAGGCAGGCAGGCAAGGGGTGGACCTGTCAACAGTCTGAGGGGAATGAGCGACCATGGCAATGGTGGCAGCAAGGAAGAGCCTGGTCAACATCTGCTCCTGCTGCTCCTGTGTGAAGGACAAAAGCAAGGGTGGTCACGAGGATACAACTAAGCAAAACAGAAGGAAAGGAACCCAATCATGACTAAAGCGAGAATGTATCAAGAGATCATATATTACAATGAAACAACTGAAAATATATACTAATGACCAATGAGACAAGGGTAAGAAAATTAATAGCTAAACCATGAGAGACAACTCATAATGAAACATAAATTATAATGGTAAAACATGAATAATGGTCAAAAAAATCTAGTGGAGATACTCCTAAACAAGGCAAATGTGGGGCTGCTGAAGAACTGAATGAGGTAGGCAGGGCTCTAAGCTGACTGTCCCTAACTGGCTAACATCAAAAAATAGCTGGAAAAAAGCCAAGAAATACATGAAAAGCTCAAAAACTTGAAAAATGGGGTAAATAGCCTCAAACCTGTGAACATCTATGAAACTCAAAAAGCAAAAAACAAGAAAGGATAAAAAACCTAAACCTAAACCATAAACCAGTTGCCAAGGAGATGCAAAGAACAATTGAAACCAGTAACAGCCAGTACTGAGGGACAAGAGGAAAGTAATGTCTGAGCACAGCTGCCAGATGATATTGTAAGTGGCGTAGTCTCAATAACATCCGTGCAGAGGTTAAGAAATGCAAGTTCCAAAAATAAGTCCAGTTGTGAGCGTTGCCTCAGTAGAGTGTGAGTTCCATAAATCTCAGACTCAGCCTCCACATGCCATTGTAGATAAATGCAAACGTCATATGTCAAAATATGTATGTCCAATCAGGTACGGATATTCAAGCAAGCCGTTTCGCAAATTAGCTTCATCAGCCTCCTCTAACATCAATAACTCACTTCTCAGGCTGGCCATACATATTTCGAGGCCGAATCTGAGATTTATGGAACTCACATTCTACTGAGGCAATGCTCACAACAATTTCTCATTCAAAACACAGGGTTAAAATTAAATATCAAACATACCATTCCTTACACTTACAGTCTCTGAAAAATGACTTAATGGCTCTATCATGCACACACACACACACACACACACACACACCCCAAGTTACCTACCAGTGAGCCATGGGCATTCACTTCAGTTTCATCTCATGAAAACTGCTCTAGTCTGCCTGGCACTGCCCAGTAACTACCTGGTTTGGCTTCTGGAAATTTCTGGGTTTTTCATTTCTGTTTCTAAGCAGACTCAAGTTATATATGCAAATACAAAGGCTTCATTAGAGGATTGTAGCTTGTGGTGGGACTGGGCCGAGGCATTAAGACAAAGAATAATACAGGAAAGGAGGTTGAGTAGAAAGAAACAGCAACACAATTTAATAGTTTTAAGGACAACCTAGGCAACTCAAGAGACTTCTGCAATTGCAAATTGAAAACATTTAAGATTATTTTGTTTAATAAAATGTGTTATTTTGTTTGTGTATGTGACTTATATCTTACTGCTCCTAATGTACTGCTGCTGCATAGGCAGCTTGACACAGGTAACAAAGAAAGGTATCCATTACATTTTAAAAAACAGGTATTATGTATTTCCTAAATTATTAAAAATCAAGTTACCTAAGAAGTTACACATTGTGTACCCTCCAAGATGTTGTAAATGCTCTATTGAATTGAAAATTAACATGCTTTAGTGATTGGATCTGTAGTACTCTCAGTAGTATCAGTGGGGAAAATGATTTAAATCAGCTTCTCTTGGTGATTTAAACCAATCATTTAAAACATCTTGATTTAATCCACCCTGCCAGAAACTAACCCAAATTATATCTGAAGGACTGTATTTTGGTCTTCACATAAATTTTTTTTCTCTCCCAACCCACCCATAAAGATAGGCTTGAGCATTTATAATGTGCTGCATACTAAACAGATTACAAATCTGTGCTGCAATTTTCGAGGGAAAAGACATGCTGGTGTTTTTAAAAATGTTTAAGAATGTATGCTTCTGGGAACATTATAAAAACAGAAGTCACTGAACATTTCCATTTGACATATTCAAGATAGGTTAGTATCACTTAAATGTCAGGAATCTTCAAACCCCTGTGGATAACAAAAGGGCACAGCACTAACATACTAGCTTCTTGCACAGGGTTGCTTTCGATCTACTGCAAAGGGCACAAAAGGGGAGGGGCCTGGGGGAGGGGAGTGGGGGGCAGAGGGAGTTGAGGGGTTGGGAGGGGGAGAGGAAACTGGAGAACTGAGGGGGGAGAGGAGAGGTGGGGGGGGTTGGAAGACTGTGGGGGCAGTGGGGAGGGGTGGGGTTTAGAGAACCAAACTGAAACCATGAACCGAAGTCTGCGGTTCGGGCTGGATTTGGACCGAACCATTGGCCCGTGAACCAGTTCGGCCGAACCGACCGGCCAGTCCGATCCGGCCGGCCGAACCAGTTTGGCGGTTCGAGGGGCTGTGCTTGTGAAAGGGAATCCTTCACAAGCACAATATTTTTTTTATTTTTTTGCTTAATACTTTTATTGTCATTTTATTGTATGTTTTTTGACTTTTGTAAACCACCTTGCAATTGTTTTTAATGAAAGGCGGTATATAAAAATGCAAGAATAAAAATAAATAAATAAACAAACAAACAAACAAACAAACATGGCAAAACTAAAAACCAAAAGCCCCTTAAAGACCAGCACTGAAAGGAATTCTGAAGCAGTGCCTTGACTTAACCAGTGTTCCCTAGAAGCAGGATTTAATTTAACAACCAGACTAGCGCTGTACATGACCAAGGAAGTTTTGCACATTCAATGGGGGAGAAGTAATTTCCACCAGTCTTCCCAGCTTCCTTCTATAGCCCTCTGCATATCAAGACAAGTCCCTGAAGGTCCTGCAACCATGAGAGACATTTTCAGGAGGCACAGTGGGCTGCAGAGCAAATGGAACAATCAGCAAAAATAACCTCTTTCCCATTCAGTGGGTGAAATGTTAATCTAGATGTCAGTCACTATTTGAGAAAAAGCAAGAGACATATGAGAAAACTAAGAGAGAAATGAAGAAAAAGATATATAGTGGAAAGGGTGGAAAGATGAGATTGGTTTAAAGAGTACATGTAAAAATAGTTGAGAAAATACAAGAACATCATCAGAACAGCCCTGCTGGATCAGGCTCACAACCCCTCTAGTCTAGCATCTGGTTTCACACAGTGGCCCACCAGATGCCTCCGAGAAGCCCATAGGCAGGAAGTGAGGGCTAGAAGAGCAATAATGCTGCAAGATAAGCACAATATTTACATCTCCTGCATCTTCACACTCACCCAGTATTGACACTTTACTCAGAAATTCTTCATACATCTTTCGCTTTCTCAATGTGCTGCCCTGGAAAGAAAGCACAGACGCATCTGAAAATGACTTTTCTGCAAAACATTTTAGAATACCATAAATAGTTAAATAGGCCATAGAAACAGTGAGACATTCTCTCAAATATAGAACACTGACGACTTGTTGAAATGCCTTGAATGTTACCATAGTCTCTTATCGGATTGATACTTCAGAAAAGAAATTGTGTCGTGTGCCAACTCAATTTAGCGCTAGACCACTCAGGCCCTCTAATTTCAGACACAAGTGCTAAGTAAGTATGTACAATGTGAAGCTGCTTGGGCCTCACCCACTGACTAGGGATGTGCATGGAACCAGCGGGGGCCAGTTCGAAGGCGAGGGGGTAACTTTAAGGGCGGGGAGGGTGCAGTTTAAATCCCCCCCCTGACCTGCCACGTTTCCCCCACCGGCGCTTGCTTAAAAACCAGTCCAGCAGGATGGCAGCATACCTCCCTGCCACCCCATTCTCTCCTTGGACCAGAAGTGACTGGAAGTAGCCCATGCACACACACGTTGTGCTCACGTTGGGCACGTGCACATGCCAATGTGTGCATGGGCTACTTCCGGTCTGAGAAGATAAGGAGGCAGCGAGGTACGCTGCCACCCGTTTTAAAGCGAGAGCTGTTGGGGAAAATGCGGGGGGGGGTTTAAACCCCACACAAACCTTCGAACCACCAGGTGTTCAAACCTGTTTGGAGGCCCATAAAAGGGCCTCTGAATAGGTTCGTGCACATCCCTACCACTGACTGCCTGACATGAAATCCCAGACCAAACCGTAAAGGACAGAAACATGCCATTTCCTCAGGGTGTTATTCGCACATGGTTTCATGCTGCGGGGTAAATGTTGAGCAAAGCCGCTTCAAATAGCACTCGTGGCATTGAGGGAAGCAGCCCCTACCCTCCGCTCTCAGGTTTTGTTTTGATGCAAGTTCACATGGCATGCCTCTGTGTTTTCCTTCTAGCCAATGGGGACAGGGGGGCAGGGGAGAGGGAGCTTTCTAAAGAGCTATTATCTGCATTTCTAAAGAGAGTATCCCTCTTATCATGCTAATGATTCTACCTCAGTGCCTCTCCCTATTTGCTCTTGCTTTCAGAAAAAGTAGCTTAAAACCAGCATTTAAAAAACCCAGAAATACATCGAGATAAGCTAGACTTTGCAAGACAAAGCCCGAACGGTGTGTGGAGTGGGTCCAAGGATCTCGAAGGGAATTTGAGATAAGTTTGGCTGGTGTGTGAATGCACACACTCTCTTCCGAAGGAGATTTGGGGTAATCCAGGTGGGTTCCAGACCTTGCTCAGACCCACCACCACCACCAAAAAAACAAACCAAAAACCCCACCTAAACAAAACCCCCCCCCCCAAAACCCCAGAAAAATTCATTACTTTACCAGAAAATTCAAAAAAACTCTCCGATTGGGGAATGAGACCTCATACAGCTAGGGAAAGACTAATGTCGCAGCGAGATAAGAAATTAAGATATTTGCAAACTTCAAGCCCTCACTGACTTGAAACTCCCAGATAAAACCACAAAAGGTTTCTACATGCTGTTTTCACAGGTGGGTTCCAGAACTTGTCCAGACTACCCAAAAAATGTAAAAGCCTAGGAAAATGTAGTAATTCCCTTCAAAAGGCAGGAAAACTCTCTCATTGGATAGTTTGAGTCACGAGACTTCATACAGCTAGTATGAAGAGTCCCAGTGGCATAAGAAGTTAATATGCTTGCAGACTGCAAGCTGCTTTGCTAATATTTTTATTTTAAAAAATAGGCCTCAAACTATTCTGGCAAGAGAATAGTTGTGCAAAGCACCACATAGTGGTCCCCTCTGAAGGATTAGCTGTGTAGAACACCATACACATATCAGTGCCACAGTTAATGTGCTGGCCCAATGTCTCTGGGGAATCCATCAGTCCAAAATTCCCAACTGGGATACTTAGCACTTCTTGCTCCCAAAGATTATTTGCTTTTAGCCTTTAATATAAGTGGTGGTATTCCTTTTTTACTGAAACATCCGTTCATTCAACTTCTCAGATGAAACCTTTTGCCCCTTACATGCAATTTAGGGGGGGAAATAACATTAGCTGGAATTCAGCACATTAAAAATCCACAGCTCTCCATAGTGTGGAAAGGAAGGGTCTTTGCTTCTCCATTTGATATCCAACACCAAGCACACCCTGCAGTTGTGGTCCTCAGAATCACAGGCTTTGGGTATTTAAGAGAATGTCTTCTTTGCTATGAACCACACTGCCCATTGAGATCACCTGGAGAGGTTTGTCTGCAGTTGCCACCGGCTCGTCTGGCAGCTACTCAGGGATGGGCCTTCTCCATTGCTGCCCCGAGGCTTTGGAACACACTTCCTGCTGAAATAAGAGCCTCTCCATCTCTTACAATTTTTTAAAAGGGAGTCAAGACGCATTTGTTCACCCAGGCTCTTAATTAGATACTGTTTTAATTGTGTATTAATTGTGTTTTAGTAGTTTTAATGTTTTAAATTTTAATTGTTGAAATGTGTTAATCTTTTTATTGGTTGTTTTTTATTGTCTTGTAAACCACCCAGAGAACTGGCGCTTCGGGCAGTATACAAATGTGTTAAATAAATAAATAAATAAAAGTTAGTTTTAAGATGCTACCCTAAGGATTTATATTCAGCTATCAATTCAAAAATCTAATTATAACTCAAGAAAAATTACAAACTTGAGCAGGATACTAAGTTCTAATAGTGTGTAAGTGTGCATTAAAAAGGTGATATATATATTAGCATGAAAAAACAACCTTGAAACAAATGTAACATAGTAGGTATTTCAGTGTGATTTTATAAAGAGAGACAATTAAACAACTCATTGCTTTTCTTTGTGAACTGCAATCATGACTGAAGCCGATAGTCATTTATCTGATAGTCAGTAAGGGCACAATCTAGTCAGAATAGATCATATAAGCCTATCCTTAAATTTCTGTCATTGAAACCCAAATTAAAAGTGCTTAACTTTGACACTTACAATATTTATTAACCTTACATTTTTCCTATATGCTCAAGGCAACTTATACAGAATAGACAAATATTAGAAGACTAACTCCAAAAGACAACTTACCATAAGAATTCTTCTATAGCTGTCTCTGTCAATACCCCACAGCTTCACATTAGTTTTTGCTTTGACAGTTGCTGCTCGGGGTGTTCCATAGATCAGTGCAAGTTCTCCAAAGCTGCCCCCTTCCCCAACACTGGTGGCCCATTCATTGTTTACATATACCTAGGAAGGCAACACATATCAATGAAGGAAGGCAGAAAAGGCTGCGTTTGTAGTAACCCAAAAATCCATTACATTGAGTTACATTTTTAGAAGGTACCCATTTAGAATGGAATATTGCTGAATATTCTAATTTTGTTACTCTTTTATTGTACTAAAGAAAATGGTGTTGAACCACTGATATTAAAAAAACATGCAGCACACACACACAGGGCTGTTCTGGGCACCATGGGGAGCTAACAAACTCTACCCAGATAGCTCTGTGTAGGCACAGAACCCATACTTATGGAGGTCATCGGATCACAATCCAATTCCTACAATACTCCATTAATTAAGCAATGCACATTTATATCTTGCCTTTCATCCAAAGTCAAGGAAGTTTACAATCCTAATAAATATAATCAGAATGTAACAAGTGTTACATCTGCTGCTGCTCTGGCTCTTCTAACTGCTGCTCCTGAAATATGGAGAAAAATGGGTCCCACATCAAATGTCCAGTGTTTTTGTTCCTGAAGGCAGGGCCTCTCCTCACCCTAACAGCTGGCTCCTCTGCAGTTCCTGGTTCTTGCCTGTGGCAAGAGGTGGCTTATCAAGGCTGCAGGGAACAGTAATGTAAGATATCCCATTCTCAAGCCACAGGTGTCAAAACCATTATATTAAGGTGCCAAGTGATTTAATTAACAGGATGTGCCACTTAATGTGCCAGTATTACCAATTTATTTTATGATTTTTATTGCTTGTACTGTACATTGCTTTGAGTACAGGAAAAGCAGTCTATAAGTGTTTATTGAAATGTCTTACAAGATGAAAACAAAATAATTTTGAAAAACCTTCCCTGAATTTAGTAGTTTCTAAGCTTTTTAGTTCAATATCTGAGTTCAGTTTGATGTGGGCTATGGTATGCCAACCAAGTATTAGATGCACATCTCAGGAAAGACTAGAGAGAAAGTGTAAACACAATGGGGAAAGTTCGGGTCCTTAATATTTCTTTTGTCTTAAACTTAAGAACTTGGACATATACCCTTTTTCATTATTGCATTTCTATAGCACTAAGTACACTAAAAGCATTGAACTAACAGAGTTTAGAGAAACTTACATCCATTTCTCCTTGATCAACAACATAGAAATTATCCCCTTCATCACCTACAGAAAAAAATTAATACTGTTTAACAACTACTAGCTAAGTGAAGCATTAATTTTAAAAAGAGTTAACTATTTACCTGTTCTGCTATAGCATCTCTCTCACACTCACCTTTCTACTCTGCATTAACTTGGAATAATCATACTTTACCCCCCTTCTACATTAAAAGAGTGGCTATGCAAATTACATTCTCAAGTATTATTTAAAAGATGGAAACACAATCTGGAGTATGACAGGGAAGTTAAGAGATAACTAATTCATGTCAACTAATCTTGAGCAGGACTCTCTGCTGCAAATGCGAATACTGGCAGAAATTTTTTTATCTGGCCACAACAGAATGTCAAGGACAACACTGCATTGGGTACACCAGAAGAAATCATATCTAAGCAACAATGGACTGCTAAATACTACATTTGGGATAGGATCCCATTGTGTTTGTAGAACACTTTGTGGAGCAGATTAGTAAGCAACTGCACAGGATCCAGTGCTCACATGGCTAACTAGAAGACTTGCCTGCAACTAGGGCTGAGCAAGATCCAATTGTCAGCCTCAGAAATTATCAGTAGGAATTGTTGCCTAGAAGTCTGTGGCAGAACAAGTGTACCAAATAGCAACTGGGAAAGACCAAGGACAAGTGCAAGAAGTTCTACCTGAATAATCCTGGCACCAAGTGGAAAAGACAGGTTGCTTACCTGTAACTTATTATCTGGAGGTGATTCGTTGTCAGTCATGAGAATGGGTTACTGTGCCTGCGCAGGGACCTCTCCGATGGCTTAGCTAGCTCTTCTTTGTCACCCCTCCCTGCTGTGCACGTGCTCCGTGCCTTCCTTTTCTCGGCAGCCGGGCACCATTTTGACTCAGGTTCTTGAAGATCCATCTGATGATAGACGGCCCACACATCGTGGGATTCATTGATCAAATAGGTAAGTCAGTCTTGTTCTTAGAATGCTGCAGTGGGGAGGTACGGGTGGGGCTCATGACTGACAACAGATCACCTCCAGATCATAAGTTACAGGTAAGCAACCAGCCCATCTGGAAGTAATCCACTGTCATCATGAGAATGGGTGACTAGCCAGCTTTATTTCCATGGTGGAGGGTGCAGCCACTATTGAAGGATTATCTTGAGTACCTCTCTTTCAAAGTTGGCCTCTGCTGCCATACATAGATCTACAGCGCAGTGCTTAATGAATGGTAAGTGTGTAGACCATGTGGCAGCTGCACATGTCCTTAAAGCAGAGACTAAATAAATGTGCTGCGGAAGTAGCATACACCCTTGTGGAGTGTGCCTTTAACAGTTTGGGAGACTTTTGATTCTGTAACTTATACGTTAAGAAAATTAGCTCCACCAACCAGTATGAGAGTCTTTGTCTAGACACAGACAGGCCCTTATTCTTGCCTTTGAATAAGACGAAGAGCATTTTGGTTCATCTAATACATCCTGTCCCCTTTAGACAATATAGAAGGCATCTTCAGAGAGTGTAGTGCTTTCTCTAATTGTGATTCCGGCTCTTGAAAAAAGGAGAAGAGAACAATATTCTGATTCAAATGGAAGTCCGTTATGACCTTCGTTCGGCAAGAAGGCTGGGTCAGTACGCATGACTACTTTATTAGGGCAGAACTGCATGTGGGGAGCATCTGCCATTAAGGCAGTCAGTTTGCTTACACGGCGGGCAGTAGCGATAGTGATCAGGAAAACGGTCTTGAGTGTAAAGTAACGTAGGCTTGCCTCAGAAAGTGGCTCAAAGGGAGGTTCCATCAGGGAGGCCAAAACCAGAGATAGGCTCCATTGTTCAGTTGGGTGTCTTATGGGGGGGTAAAGATTATTAACATACGGCAAGAACTTCTTGCATAGAGGGTGAGAGAAATCAGAATGACCTTGCCAGCCATTATGTTTCGACGAAATAGCAGCCAAGTGGACCCTTAGGGACACATTAGCCAAGCCCGCTTCTTTTAGGCTGGTTAAATATAACAAGACTTGAGCAGTAGAGCCTTGAATGGGTGGAAACCATGTTCTTTTGCATAAAAAACAAAGTGCTTCCATTTGCTCATGTAGCTTCTCCTGGTGGAAGTTCTATGAGAGTTCAAAAAGATATTTTTTAATAGCCGACCTTCCACGCTGTGAGTTGTAAGGTCCACAGAGATGGATGTAATATACCCCCCATCTCTTGACAGTAGATTGAGGTCCAGTGGGAGGTGGCAATAGTCATTCCCCATCAGTCTGAGTAGCGACGCAAACCATAGTTGGCGGGGCCACCATGGTGCCACCAAAATAGCTTGTGCATTGTCCTGTATGAATTTGCTTACTATTCTGTTGATCAGGGGTTGCAGAGGGACATGTAGAAAAGGGTTTTACCCCCAGTGGTGCTGAAAGGCATCCCCCAGGGATCCATGCCCAATGCCCGCTCTGGAACAATCTTGTGGAAATTTCTTGTTTGTGGCCAAAGCAAAGACATCCACCTGAGGAACTTCCCTATCTTTTCACCAGGCGGTCTAGGCACGACTGTTTCAGCTGACATTCATGATGTCATTGGTTTCTGAAAGTCCTGCTGAGGTCATCCGCTAAGATGTTTTGCAGTCCCTTGGTGCATATCCAAGAATGTCATCCTAGTTGCTCTCCACATCAAGTCCACAACTTGGTGCTCAGAGCACACAGGGAGCCCAACACTGTGTGACCTTGTCGGTTTACATAGGCGATCGCCATAGCATTGTCCAATAATAACTGCACAATTGTGCCTTGAATCAAGGGAGCAAAAGACTTGAGTGCCACGTAAGCTGCCATCAATTCTAAAAAATTGATGTACATACATCGTTGTTGTACTGTCCACAGACCTTGTACTCAATAGGTCCTGCAATGGGCTCCCCAACCCAGGAGGCGTCCGTCGTGACACACAGCGTTGGAGTAGGGGAATAGAAGGCAACACCACTCAGAAGGTTCTCTGCCTTTGTCCACCACATTAGAGAGTTTAGAACTCGTGGAGGGATGTCAAGGAGAATCGCTTGGCTATTATAGCAATAGCACTTACATTTATATACCGCTTTATAGCCAGAGCTCTCTAAGCGGTTTACAATGATTTAGCATATTGCCCCCAACATTCTGGGTACTCATTTTACCGACCTCGGAAGGATGGAAGGCTGAGTCAACCTTGAGCCCCTGGTCAGGATCGAACTTGTAACCTCTGGTTACAGGGCAGCAGTTTTTTTACCACTGCGCCACCACCTATTGACATTCGGGCGGAACGATCGCAGATACTATAGCTGAAGAGGGCGCATTCACAAATTCATGTAGAGAACTGTGGATTTACATGATGCTATGAAACCTAGCAGCCTCTGGATCTGGCCAGCGTGTTGTTGAGGGTGATCTTTGAAGCGACACACAAGGGCGCAGATGTGATGGTACCTGTCGAGAGGTAAATAGGCCCGTTTCATTTGAGTAGCCAACACGGCCCCTATGAAGTCTATCGATCTGGCCGCTCGAAGTTTGGACTTGGTCCAATTGATTTGAACTCCCAAGTCTTGCATGAGTCATAGAGTGAACTGGATCTGAGATTCCAATTTGGATCTGTCACTGTGTACTAAGAGCCAATCATTTAGGTATGGAAAAACAGTGATCTCTCGCGTTCGTAAGTAGGCGATGGTCACTGACATACACTTGGTGAAGACTCAGCGCTGTAGATAAGCCCAAGAGCAGAACCCTGTATTGGAACGCTTAATTTCCTATTGCAAATCTTAGGAACTTGTGATGGCTGTCCTGAATCTCGATATGAAAATATGCGTTCTTGAGATCTAACATGGCAAGCCACTCCTCCTCAGCTAGGAGTAGAAGAATTCGCTGCAACGTTGTCATGTGGAATTTTAGCGTATCCACATCTTGATTCAGGTTGCGGAGTTCCATAATAGCTCTGAGTCGTCCATCCTCCTCGGGGACGGGGAACCAGCGAGAATAAAAACCTCTCAGTCGGTCTGTCCACCGCACCCGTACTACAGCACTTTTTCCAACAGGGCATGCACTTCTTGCCACAGGGTTGGGGTCGGAGGGGTAATCTTGATGCCCTTGAAACTTGGCAAAGTTATGAACTCGATGGCACAGCCAGTGTTGATAATTCATAAGACCCACTGGTCTGATGTTATCTGGTGCCATGCCGAAGCATAACTGGCCAGTCTGACAATGTTGGGTGGCAAATGAGTTCATATCGAAGGCATGCCATAGATGGTCAGTGCATTGGTGTTGAAGGCTTTGGCTGGCAATGATGGTGCAAGCGGTGGACAGTCTCTGAGATCAAAGAGACTGTTTGGTACTGTCCTTGACAGTACAAGGGCCTTGGTTTTTGTTTCGTTGGGCATAGCCCTTTTTATGATAGGGTTTAAAAGGTTTTCTATAGTCTTTCCGGTCCTGGTATTTGAAACCGTAACGTGGACGGTTGTAGGACCTATAACGGGAAGAGCCTTGAGATGGAGTGGCTGCAGTAGAAAAGCTCTTAGCCATGAACTTCAATTTTTTAAGCATTTCCATGGTCAAATCTGTGGATTTGCTAAAAAGGTCTTTTCCACAGAATAGTGGTAAGGTCGTTACAGAATGATTCCCAAAGATGATAGTTATAGCGGGCCATGCAGGCCGCGTAATTTGCTATGCGAATAGAAAGGCTGGCCGTGGAGTAGTCATGGTGTCCAAGGACATCAAGTTTCCTACCCTCTTTGTCAGAAGGCGTAGTATGGAGTTGGCCGGATTTAGAAGATGCGCAGTCTATTACTAAGGAATTTACGGTTTCTCTGTTGATGCTCCTAGACTCTGGAATGCTCTCCCAGTGGCCATTCGTTCCTCAGACTCCATCACGGCTTTTAGAAAGCTTTTAAAGACTTGGCTTTTTACCCAGGCTTTTACATAATCGTTTTTACTGCTGCTTCTGTGTGTTTTTATCTGTTGTCTTGTTTGATATATTTTTAGCTTGGTGTTTTTATTGCTTTTATTGTATGTTTTAATTTTTGTAAACCGCCTTGGGGTTTTCTTTTAACAAAAGGCGGTATAGAAATGTAAAAATAAAATTAAATAAATGGAATTCAGGATGAGATGTTTCAATAAATAAGATTTTTCTTCTTCCTGTATGCAATACGTGGTCTCTAAACATTTTGATGTAGGAGCAGAGGTTTGCAACACATCCCAGGCAGTTTTAGCCACTTTAGTAATAACCGGCAGCATCTACAGAGGAATCAGTTGTGTAGACTGCACACCTGCCATCATTTTATAGATGGGGGCCCTTCAAGGTCAGTAGTAGAGCGCTTGACCTCTAGGCCCAAAATTTCCACCATTTGTTGAAACATTTTTGTGCCCTGCTAACTGGGCAAAGAGGCACCTTTTACCGTGGTGATTCTCTTTATTTAGCAGGGGGAGAGTAACTGGCCCTATCCACCCCAGGCACAGTACTTCCAGTGACTGCTGCTGGTGTCTATCTTGTGGTGTTTTTTTTTAGAATGTGAGCCCTTTGGGAACAGGGAGCCATCTTATTTTCTTATTTATTTATTATTTCTCTGTGTAAACCGCCCTAAGCCATTTTTGGAACGGCAGTATAGAAATTGAATAATAATAATAATAATAATAATTATCATCATCATCATCAATTCAGTTCCTCCTTAGGAGACATGGCGGGCTTCGGTGGAACATCCGAAGGTGGATCAGAGGGATTCTGTGGTGTATCACCATCACAATCCATGTCTGTTTCAGAGGACTCTGAGGAATCATATTAATCACCCTCAGAAGATTCCAAGGGTGAACCAGAGGTAAGTGGTTCCGCTGGACAGGAGGGTGAGAGTGGATCCAGGACCGGTTCAAGGGGTGTGACAGGAAGTTGAGGAGGCAGCTCCATAAGGGCCATGGGTGCATCCACTGACACTGGCATAGTTTGAACACACTGGTCCAGAAGCATTGGGGCGCCAGATGTTTTAGGAGGTAAAGGCACCAAGGGTTGAAACAGGGGTATCCATTGTGGAACAGTCCCTGATTGTTGATGTAGAAGCAGGCCCTGTAGCATGAGCTGTGTTTTCCACAATTGGAACTCTGCTCAATCCAGCTGTGCCAAGGGTGAGATATTATGCCGAAAGTCACATGCGTGGATGGGGTCTTTTTGAGGCATAGTTTGTGGAGGAGGAACAAATGGAGGCGTTGGTTTCCAGGGTGAAGCAGTAACAGGTGATACTAGCATCGGCACCATGAGAGATGAAGACCTGGCTCCTATCTGGAAAGGAGACATGGAAGGGGTCTTTGGAGGCACATCTTCATTGGCATCGACTTCAGTATCCAAACCACTGGTTAGGAACCCCTGAAAGGTCAAACCTGAAGGCGTACTCGTAGAGGAATCCAGTACACTCAGGAGGGACTTGGCAGTTCCCTGATCCAACAGGGCATTATCACCAGTATCGAAGAGTAAGAGAGGCGATTTTAGAGGCATCCTCGCAGGTGAGAGCAGCAATAGTTTATATGGTTGTGGAACAACAGTAGCTGTTGGGGAAGTTAGAAGAGCACGATGAAGGGTGCTCAGCTTGGTATTGATGTTCAACGTCGAAGAAGTCGAGGGGACGATAGATGTGGATGGCACCAGAAAAAATGGCGTTGACATCGATGTTGAGCTCGCCATCAGTACTGGTGGAAGGGCTGGTGTCACTGTATGCGTTGACGCTGGAGGGACGAACAGTCCAGAGGGTGTTATAGCTGGTGACGGCATCAACAGGTCTGACGATGGTAGCAGTGGTCAATATAAGACCAATGGCGAAGGGATTCTCAATCTCAACGAGCAGGTCAACTTAGACTTATGTTTTTTCAGTGGTGGTGAGTCGCTATGCGATGTAACACGATGTCATTTACGCTTCTTATGCCCGGGGTCGGTGGACTCGGGCTTTTTGAAGACAATCTCTTTGAGATTATCCTGCAGGGTTTGAGACTGCGCATGCACACACCCTGAGACAGACACCAAGAAGGGGGCCGTCAACACCAGTGTTGATCCTGAGATTGATGTCGATTCAGGCCTTGGTGTCAGCAGACACAGCGCGTCTCCATACAGCGCCGCAACGAGCAATTCTTTAATGTCTGCTTCAAAAAGGATCTACAAATCCTACAAGAAGCTGGAACATGTTGCTCCCCCAAGCAGAGCAAACAGAGTTCATGTTCATCAGTTGAGGGTAGCTTAGCCCTACACTGAGAGCAGTGTTTAAATGTTGTCTTTTTCCTCTCAGCCATGAGGTTTCCGATGGCAGAGCAGTGGAAGAGTAATCACCAAGTCCAAGATCCTAAGAATAGTCAACTTACAGTCCGAAGTCCAGTACACTGAAATCTGTCCGAAGTAATCTTAATAATCAAGTCCAAAGACAAAAAGATGAAGAATAGTCAAGTCACTGTCCAAAATCCAACACACTAGAATTCTGTCCGAAGTAACGCTTTCTTTTCTAAAAACTGAGGAGCAATGAACCAGAGGTCTCAACGCATCACCAGTCGAAAAGAAACTGGGTCAAAATGGCGCCTGACTGCATGGCAGGGAGGGGCGCCTAAAAGGAGCTAGCTAATCCATCCGAAAGGTCCCTGCGCAGGTGCAGTAACCCATTCTCATTATGACAACAGATCACTTCCAGATCCCATAATTATGTCTGTTCCTAAGATTAGATCAGAATACAATTGTATTGTGAGGACATTTTGAAAGCTAGCTTGAAAGCCCCTTGAGACTATGAAGCAGGATAGAGGTTTTAAAATAAAGTAAGAAGCAATTTTCTATCAAGTGAACAATGTAAAATACCCCAAACCATGATTACTTACCTTGCTGGATTACAGTCTCACCAGCAATATAGGTGACAGGGAACATCGCATCAAATATATCACTGAAAAAGATTTCAGAACAACTCAACAGAAAACCAACTGTATTGCACGCATAGGCTTATACTGACAGTTTAGGACACAATTATCAGTAAAGCTGAATCTCTGAGAAGTCCTAACCAGGCTATTCAATATGGGGAAGAGGACAAGGGTATGACATGCAGACATTGGGCTTGATGAATTAGACAGTAAGGTTATGTTTATTAGGGCTATGCCTCACATTGGACCAATAATCAGAACAGATGTGAGGCAAGTCTTATCAGACAGCTTTTCATTGGATTCAATCAGCTGAAAAGTTTGTCCAATAAAAAGATCAGTTTAATATAATATCATATCAAACAGCATTGGTGGGGGATGGGGGGGCTTATCCAAATACAAGAAGTGGGCTTCCTCCTCTCTCTGCTGACTGCAAACCTGCTGCCTTCTAGGCAGCAACAACGGCTGGACTTTAAAATATCACCTTCTCCCCACCCCCGACATCACCCCACAACACTGGGGAAAGAAAGCGAAGTTACAACATTGTGTCTTTTCCCCAGTGCATGACTGGGCAGTGGGGGCAGGAAAGGTTGTTCCTTGAAACTATCAGGGTGGCCATTTTTTCCTCTCAGTAATGCCCTGGGCAAAGAACATAACGTCGTGATGTTGCTTCCTTTCCCAGAGAATTGGAGGCTGGAGGTAAAAGGTGGCATTTTAAAATGCTACCAAGCCATCTGCCTGGAAGGCAGCAAATTTACATTCAGAAGATAAAAGGAAGTCCACTTCTTGAATTCAGGTAAGTCCTCAATTTCCCACGCATGAAGCTGATTGAATATATTCATAAATTCCTGTCCCTCTGCAACACAATGCAAATAGATACTGAAATGGAACCAATACAAATACTTCACTCAGTGCATAGCCCTAATGTTTCTCTTACCCATCCCTCCCTCCCACACTAAAAATACTAACATAACCATAGGTAACTTTTCCCCTAGCTTCCCCACCCCTACAAACTATTTTGAAACCCATACACACAAAAAACTGTAAGTGTGAATTCCACAGTATGGCATTTTGCTACTTCCAACTCCTAAAACTGCTGAAGTGGGGACCAGACAAGCTTCTTAAAGAAACTAAATAGAACAGGCCAGATGACAGCTGAGAAAGAAACAAAGGTAGAATATACACACTATACCAAAGAATGGCTTAAAACCAGCCTATGATTTATATGTTGAAAACCACCTCCTTCTCAATTCTGGCGGGTTCTGTATGTTTTTATTTAGCTTTATTTAATTTACTACAAAAACACAGGGTGGAGATTTCAATTCGAGCGTTTCCTACCTTCTTTCGTTGTCATCAAGATGAGCAAAAAGAACATTCTTCTCTATGGCTTTTGCCAAAGCAGCCATAGTCTTATAATCTTTTGGAATAACCTGTAGTATGGAAGATACCCACGCAGCTTTGATTAAAAACTACAGAAGCAGGTTATCTTTAAACAAGCCAATTTCTAACAACAAGCCAAAATTCTATTTTCCCTCTTTCTCTCCCTGGCCCCCAGGTAGGACCACTTGACACAATATGAGTTTCCTACTAGGAAGTTATTTGTGTGCAAAAAAGTTCATCTCACATGAGGCTACCATCCTCTTGAAAGATAAGGATTTCTTTTTCCTTTAAAAGGTGCAGTTACTCCTTCATTCTGAATAGAAGCCTCTCCAAAAGGAAACTATTCAGAGATAGGGCTTTCCTCCCCAACTGGGGGCTGGCAGCATGACAGATCTGTACATATCTTTCCAGATAAGACATGACTCCCAGGAGCCTCAACAGCAGAAGAACTATTTGTACATTGTCTCTGAGGAACCAGAGAGATACTTGTTGTTAATCGAGGCCATGCTCCAGGGTATTCCAGCAATACAAACGATCGTTCACAATACTGTACAAGATAATGAAGCTGAAAACAAATGCAGCCACTAAGAACCACAGAACAGTGTTCTCACATAATTATTGTCTATTAATCTCCCCAAAATATTGGCTCTGCTGCATGAAAGTGCGAAAACATTGCTCTCTCACCTGTATGTTTTTACCCTGCCCTCTTACTGACATCTTGGCTTCAAGGAGTTGTAAGGACAGTATGCTTATAGGTCTCCCATGGGTCAGCTCCTAATATCAGGCTTCCTGGAAACTACACATAATCCAGAGGGATCACAGAGGTAGCATCTTAGGAGATTTGACTGCATCACTGGAGATGTTATGGTCTAAGTTAATTGGGCAGTCTTCATGGAGTCAGAAAAGACAGACTGGACTGGACATGCCCCCCCCCCAAGTACTTCCTTCCACATCCCCCAATTCCCCATACCTGATGTCATCCCCACTATGCAGAAATCCAGACTTACACAAGAAACTTTAATGACAGGCCACCAACAAGTAAGGTATGCTATACCAAGCAAAGATCGAGCGCAGCTAGCTTATTGGGGCTATGCAAAGGAGGACTTCAGACAGAAAAAAACATAACTGTTAATATGAATTTTTATAACAAGCAGGTGCAACACCTTTCTAACATAAGATGCAGCATCCTCTTCTGTGTAAACTTCTGCACTGATGGCACCACGCCTTCTGCGGCCCTTTACTACCGGGTTCATGGGTGGGGGTGGAGAAATCTCATCTTCACGAGAATCTGCACGGGAGCTGGCTTTCTGCTGACTCATTAGCTGTTTTGTTTCTTCCTACAGGGGAAGATAATTTCACATTACATAATCCACAAAGGCAGAACATTCAACTCCATACATGTGCTAATAGGGAAAATAGTATTCTTTCCCTATTATACTTGTCTCGTGGTAAGAGCAGAGAAATAGAACTTAGAACAGAACATACAGAAAGAGCGAACAACTCTTATAAGTTGCACTGGGCATTCCAATTTCAGGATTTCTACCTAGAGCTTTGTCTCACACCTTGCACAGGGCTGTGCATGTGTATTTTCTGATTATTCAAAGCCACACATTATAGACTAGGTATTTAATCTAGAAATGTTAAATATCACATGTATTATGATCCTATGTAAGCTTTTGAATTATACACATTCTTCCTTAAAATGGATGTTCAATATAAACATCTCCCTTTCCTTCTACCTCCTACACACACACACCCCGCAAATGTCTATACAAGGACATTGAATATAGCCCCACTTATCCTTATCTACAGATTAATTTAATTTTAAAGGAAGATGGAAGTAGTTTTGCAAACTTGGTTAGATTAGAACCTTGGCTTGAGTACAAGTGCTATTGCAGAGGCATAATGAAATGAAAAAGTATTTAGGGCTCCTTTTAAGCAATATAAAAATCTACGTAATACTCTTAAGTCTCTAAAAGTACCTACAAGTTTCACTGACCCTGTGTACATCTTTTCCTAATTGACCAAACAGGGCTACTTGACTTGATTACAACTATATCTATGCTTTCCTCCAAGCAGCTCAGGTGTTCTCATTTATCCTAACAATTCTGAGAGGTAGATTGAGCCCAGAAATTTATATGCAAGGCCAGTGAGCTTCATGGCTAAGAGTCATACCACATTATTTGATGGCTGTACCAACAGGATAAGATTTCCAAATACTAGTTGCTCTTGATTCACACAAGTGTTTACTTTAAAAACAAAGGTAAGCAGGAATTTAAATCTAGGTTTCTCCAATGCGAGTCCATCACACTATTCACTACTGCAGGGGTTGGCAACCTTGGCTCTCTAGCTATTAGACTATTCCAGAGATATGTAAATATCAGATATCAGCGTTCTTTCTATATCTAACAATCTTTTTGAATTTTCTTTTTATAAATAAATGCCAAATGGATAAGAACTACTCCAGCATGAAAGCATTATCAACTTCTGATACAATGATCAGATTCAATAAGATTAGAGATGTTAATGAGATTTTATTTTCTTTTTTGTAAACTTGGGACAATATATCCAGGAATTAATGACTGAAGTTAGTGAAGTTCAAAGGTAAATAAGAACTGCAAAAGATTAACTAAGGAGATAACACAGTATAGACTTTGTCAGGCTGTGTGGCAGGTTAAACATTTACAAACCACCACACGCAGAGTTAGATTTCATGTCTGCCATGTTTTTCATTAGATCTTCACTGATGCTATGCTAAGCTACTGGTCTCCCAAGATATATACAGGGTTGGATCCAAACTAGTACTTCCATCAGACTTCTTGCAGGAGTTCTGAAAGTTTGTCATGCTAATAAGGTTACATACAGGATACCGACAAAAAACCCCATGCCCTTCAAACATTATACAGTTTTCTTACCATGGCTATTTAATTCACTTGTACTGTATCACTTTAAATTTTCATCTTATACTTCAAACTTAATTGTTTAGATTACACTATGGATTTCAAGCGGGAGTTTGCCTAGATTTCGAAGATATGCCAAACAGAAGCCAACATGGCTCTTAAAATATTTCTGAGCCAGTGGTAAGTAAACACTAAGCTTGAATTAAAACCATAGCTAAAGGAGTCTTCCCTATCAATCCTAATCTGCCTCTATCTCAATACTAATTTGCAAGTAAAAATGCATTTTGATGTAGTTTTTAGATCAGACATGTTCACATACTTACATTCTGCCAAAAAAAAAAAAAAAAAAAAGCACAAGTCCGAGGCAAATATGTTGCTCATGAAGTCACTTGATTACCAACATATTACCACTTGTATAAGGTGAATTTGAACTCCCGATAGCTTGCTGCTTCTTCTTCTTTTTTTTTAATTCTCCATGTCTACTAGCTTAACCTTGCTTTTATTTATTCACAGACATCCACAAATGCCAGCTCAGTATTAGATGAGACCCCTCTGGTTGGGTCATGCCATGCTACTAAGCTTTGGATGAAGGAGAATCAGAACATTCATTATTCCTTCTGTTCCAAAGTCCAGGATGATATTGGTATGAAAGCTCATAAACCAAGCCCAAACGTGCAGATCCTTTTTTATTAGTAAAGACATGGACAAAATAAGAATTAATGAGTTTTTTCCCAAACAGAAAGTGTTGTGGAAATTTCCCATACTTAATTTTTCTGTGGGGAAAAATCAATTTCTAAAATTTCACTGGCTAGTCTGGATGTTCAGCATGATTTCATAAAACACTAGTAACAGTGAATAGATGCAGATGCAATATTAGGCAAGTTCAGCAATTTCAAAACTGTAATTAATATTTTCAGGCTTATAATACAAGCGTGTGGGAGGATACATATATTTTATTGATTTATTAAGTATTCTAATTTTAAAAAACTATTTCCATATGAAGTTTTTAATTTGTTTCAATACAACAATTAAAGCACATGAAATGTATTGATCTAGCTCCCCAAAATATTTCAGTTCAACTACTTGGCTATTTGAAAACTTTTTAAGAGACAATGTGTGAGATTAATATGTTGGTAGTGCTTTTTCACTGTATAAATTAGGTCAAATCAGATCACAATTTATTATAGGCATTTTAAAAATAAAATTCAGGGTATTTTTTAAAAGGGAAAAAAATCAATGCACATTTTATGCAAATGAGAAAGAAATTTTCCAATTCAAAGTTTTCGGGAAAACACACAAGTATATTTTGCCCACATTTCTACAGCATTCACCTTCTTGTGAGGTGTAACAGAAGTGGAGTTTGCATTTTGCAATTTTTTAAAATCTTGTCTGATCATAAAGCACTGAAAGCTAGATACAAATCAGTTAATACTTCATTCAAATATATGCTGAAGATGGCCAAAAATGTTTCTAACAGCTTGAACACAGTGATGTGACTTTTAGCTTATTTTATTACCAGTTTGGTAGACTAACTATGCAAACATTAGTTTTGCCCCCTTTGTATTTCTTTATACAGACACACTCCCTTAAAAGTAGTCCAGAATGATTTAACTTACTTTCATGGATGTACGCTAGCAAAGCACAAAAGGTTCAAGGTGTCTTTTTGCTACTTTATTAAAAGTGCATCCGACAATTAGAACAGGTTTGCTCCAAACAGAGCTGCCCATCAAATTCAATTTTGTTGTGATTCAATTTGTAAGAAATTCATCAATCAAGTTTAAACACAAGAAGGGCACCTACAGATATGCGAAATTTCAATACAGTCAACAAAAGCTACAACTTATCATTCAAAGGAAAGACCATTTTAAGCATTTCTGTTCCTTAAAGAGAATAAGACAACAGAATCAAAATAGTCTAAAAACATCCATCCCACCTATTAAAATGGGCCTCCATAGGTGAACTAAAGCATCAGTTGATTAAGCTTGCAACACTAGCCTAAAATTTAGAGTTCTATCTACAAGGACAACAACAAAGCTCACAAAATCATTTAACTTATTTTAGAAGACTGCATAGCTTGACATTTGGATTAAGTCAGAATGGAAAGTTGAAAACAATCCTGGTCTGACCTACCATAGCAGTTCTTGCAAACATCCTTAAAGCCTGAATTTAAAATGCTAATGTACAATGAATTACAAAACTGAGCATCTGAACAGAAGGATTCTTCCACACAGAACAAAGTGCACATTCTTCCAATATTGTGCCCACTGGGAGAATATATTAATTATTTTGTAACAATTAGCAGTGACTGAGGGAATCATTCAATATTGGTCTTATGATTTGCCTTTAAATCAAGTCAGCTGCCATGGTATGAATCCTGCTGACCTTCTCTTCTTCCACAGAATGTTGACACAGTGATGGGAGAAGCCGCTAGTGACACAGCAGTCAAAGAACAAGAGGGGGAAAAATGGATGGTCTTGCTCACAGCCACCTACATTCATTGGATGGCCATACTGTCTTGCACTTTTTAAGCTGACCAGTCAGTAGACTAGCCAATGAGGACTGGATTGAACAAACTAAAGGAATCTTCCTATGACATGCACTGAAAGCAAACTCTGGGATTATACAAATAGTATTCTATGTGAACATGTCCATCATATCCTGCTACTTACACAGAAACTTCATTAAAATGCCCATTTATTTAAAATCGATGTCAAAGTTTTTTTCTACTAGTGTATTAAATCAGCACCTTACAGAATGGCAATATGTCAAGAATAGTTAATCTAACCCTTGAGATTGCCATTATATTATGGAAGCTTTAGCTTTGATGTCATTTAAAGAATCATCATAATAAAAGAACTTGCAACCATGGTGGCAGGAGAGAAAGAGCCCTTATGTGCAGTGAGAAATGGCTACCCATCTTGCAGAGAAGAAGCCCGAAAGCGCTTACCTCCCCACAGACGATCGTTCTGCCATCCCTTGGTGGGTGGACTGCCTGCCCAGACGAGCACCGGCTGCTGCCGGTAGCTCTGAGGGTTGGGGTGCCTGGACGCCCCGTCTCCTAATTCCATTTTGATGGGTGGCTCCGTAGGCGAGTTTGCCACTGTGGTGCCACCAAGATCAGGCCCAATCCTGGTGGTTCACACACACATGCAAAGGCTGGGCTCCCTTTGCCTACGCACATGAATAGCCTCCTAGATTTTCCCCTTCCCCACAGTGCTGACATCCAGGTCCCCACCATTCTGCCTCTCATACACTTACATGTAATGCCACAAAAGCACAAATACCAACACTCTGTAAAAAACAATAGTATTTTTAAAGCTTTTTAAAGGCTGTATACAACAAGGTAATCTGAGAAACAGAAGGGTTTATTTCATCTTAAATATGTGGGCTGAAGTACACGTATTCAAGATAGATGATGGTTTCATATCTACTTAATTTAAACTACCAAATATGTAATTATGATTCTTCTAGCACGACAGTATCACTGCATTAAGAACTATAAACAAGAGTCTACACCTTGAAAGGTATCTATTATAAGGACTAAGAAACAGAGTTAAGGCAGCACAAGTTCTGCTTCAAGACCAAAAGGAAGTTTGACATTCAAACTAAAGCTGCACTTGTGCAATCCTGTTGTACTAGCCAGATGCACTAGATCAGGAGTTTGTATTCCCAACTAGTGCTCTGCTAGCAAACAAGTTTGCGCTTGCACAACAAGGTGGTGCATCTGCTATTGTGAAACCTCTTCCTCTAATGTTTCGCAGGAAACCTTTGCACAAGAGCCCAATGTCAAACATCCCCATAACTTTGCATAGCTATGCAATTTTCTTGCACTAGTACAATTTTGTTTGTTGCACAACAGCAACCTTGGTCTGGATGTTGGCCATTATGTTGATGAAAAAAGTAGAATTCCTCCATCACCATAAAAAGTTCATTTAACATTGCTAGGTCAAAAGGTCACACTGGTACAGTATAATCAACACAGGAGACCATATCAAAGTTTCTATTTTCTTACCCCAAACAGGACTGCCTCTTTCCAACTTCTGGCTATAGTATTGCTTTCATGTAGGCCTCAACCTTTTCCTGCCTAGTTTAGCTGCTATAGTTGATCAAAAAGGGTTGTACCATTAATATGTAAAGAACCACAAAGTTAGTCTAGTCTACATCAAACTATCTTGAAGATGCACAAAGGCAAAAATCTGGCCATGCCTGCAAGTCAAAAGAGTCCAACTTCTTACAAACAGAAGTGTTTATCCGTCAACCTAATTGCAAAAAACTCAAAACACAATATTGTACTTTCCTTTTTGAAGAACTAAAATGTTGATGTACTCCAGGCCAAACACAGCATTTTTAAAGAAGTTATTTTGAGATGCTGGAAATTAGCCACTCTCTCCTATTCCTCAAGCTTATTTTTACCTTCTCCAGCCTTTCAAAGTATTCCCGGAGGAATCCCATGGGTCTCTCAGGTCGCACAGTGCATAGCTGAACAATACAATCCTTCAGAAGCGGCTGGATGTTGTGTTTTTGAACATAGTGCTCACATTCGCGGAGGCTACGCTCTTCTTCACTGCCGACACTGCTAGAGGCTGCCATTGCTGATATCTGAAAGGAAGACATATTTGAAATACCTCAAGTCCCAAGGGGGAACTACTTTGCTAGCATTATACTACATTAATATACGTCAGCAATCACAGCAACCAGTCACTTTAGTTTCTTTGTAGGAATAGCTAATTACCAGCAATTAAAACATTTTAGGCTTTCAAAATGAAGTGGTACCCAGTTCATATGTCTGCATCCTAGACTAGCAGGACAAAGCAAGCATAACAGCAGAGAGAAATAAAGACCAATGAGTAGTTGCCTCAGGAATATAACATGCTAAGTTACACCCAACAATGTATGTCAGGGTAACAAAATATGTCTTTAAAAAAATAAACAGATAAGTGACATGTAATGAGCTCCTACGCAGAATCTTACTGGGAATAGTTTCCATGCATGGCAAACAAATATTCAGTTATTTCCTTTATACATAGCATTAAAAATAGGATTATACAGAAAAAAGAAAAAGCATATATTTATAACAATATTTCCCAAAGTTAGATGCAAAGCAACTGGCTAACACTTACTTGAGATGTAGCTAACAGCAACAACTATAGATATGCACAGAATTTACAGGACAGGGTGTTGATCCCAGTATCACCTTTCAGGAGAGAAGGAAGAAGAAAGTGAGTAACACAGACTCCCAAGTGTTACTGTCCTATGCTTTCCTAGGTGACCGATTTAGAGACACTACACATATGGCAATATACTTTTGATAACAAACATATGCTTCTGATTTCTGTTGCTGTCGACTATATGAAGACTAAAGATAATGCTGAGTTGCCTGCACTCCAACATATTGCATTCTTATATATAATCCTTGCAAAGAATCTAAAGATCACAGTACCCCTGTCTTTCTTCAGACAGCACACACACACAGAGATGTGGCATTTACATTAGGCCATCTTAGAAGTTCTACAGTTACCCCTTTTGTTTTGACAACTTACATAATGAAGGTCAATAATAATTGCCTTAATTAGCTGTCCAAAAGTAATTCTGTGGCTCCATGACAGTCTGCAAATTAGTCTATGGAAAAAGTATTCACACTGCTGAGACGCCAGTATTCAAACAACTGCAAAATAACACGCAGGCAAGAAGCTTCTTTCTTAAATAAAGAATTCTCATTCAATAAAACTTACTGCTTAGTAAAATTAAAGTCATAATAAAAAGCTTCAAAGGTAATTTTAATGACAAGACCAAAATGTCATAAGGGTCCTTCACAACTCTGCTCCAGGTTTTGCACCAGATTCCCCTCACTAACTAGGAATGGTGAAGAGCCATAGGTTTCTGCAGGAATTCCCAGTAGAGAAAAATATAATCAAGACTGTTCAAATAAATTGATTACAGGGGCACCAAGAACACTCCAATGATCCAAAAGGTTGTCTTTCCAACACAGGAAACTGAAAAAGTGACTCAATTTTTAGTAAAAGATTTTGAAAAATGGGCAAAATCCAGACTAAGCCAGTCATGACAAGTATCACTGAAATTAGCAAGCCTTAATTTAGACTGGTTGCTGCCCAGGTTATTAAACTTGGTAATATGCAACAGTTAACAAAACAGTTTGCAAAAATTCCAAGCTACAAGGTGGTGGAAAAACATTTTACTGAGTCAAGTGTAATTAATGATACATCTGTGAAAAATAGCTTTTGTATCACAAAAGAACCCCCATTTAACCACCAAATTATCTCCCTGTGGCTAAGAAAAACAGTGAAGCTCTAAAACATAGCACCATTTATTTGGAACTCATTTGCACAGGATAGGAAAACACAGAAACTCATGAGCTCAGCTATTCTTGGCTACTTCAAAGGTAATAATGCCGTTTCTACAATGAAGAATTTTTTCCCTATTCAAAGGATTATTCTCTACAGAACAGGGGTGTGATCAGGATCGCTCTCCTCCCTCCCTGGCTTCATACATAATGTGAAAAACTCTGGAGTTAACTCATACAGCTGGATGCAATATTTTTAGGACAGCCAAAGTGCTACTTCTCTCTGCCTCTTTGACATGGATACAGATCTGGCACATCTCTCTCCACAAATCAAGGATACATTAAGCAGCGCCTTCTCCCACCCCGTTTTAAAGTCGAACCCTCTCTAAATATTACAGATCTACTTTGCACTCAAGATTTCTTCCCTCCAGCAAACCTAGATGCCTCTCTCACCTAGCCTGCCCCAAGGAGCACAGAATCCCTTCTCCCCTCTGTCTCAGGGGTGCCTGCTCTCCAGGAAGAGCAAAGGCCTCAACCCTTTGGGCGCGAGCGCTGCACACAGACACACAACCTTGTCGTAGCAGAGGATCCTCGTTAGCGCCTTTCCTTTCCCAACACTTCTTGGGGTCATCATCGCCCACTGCGAGCTCCTCAACCCCCTCGCATGCCTTCAGTACCCAGAAGCCCGTCCCTCCCTGCAGCTGCTGCCCAGCGTGCCCATCCCCTCAGAGCCCTCTCTTCGTCCCACGGACCCTGAAGTACCAGCCATCCCCTCCTCTCTGCCCCCAAACAGCAATGGGCCCTTAGCCAGAGGCTCCCCCTCCTCACCACATCCACGCCCCCCCTCCTGCTCCTCCCCGCCCCCCACCAAGCACCTATCCTCGACTCCTCCCTCCCGTTGCGCCGGTCGCCCCGATCCTCTCACGGGCTTCCCTCCTGGGCGCCCTCGCGAGCCCCTTAACGGTTCCCCCTCATACCTTGGCGGGGATTTCCCTCCGCGTCCCCCGCCCCACCTGGGGAGGCCTTCACGCACGCCCCCCTCCCCCGCTGCTGCCGCCGCCGCCTGCCTCTGCGCGCGCCACTCTCCTCAGGTCTTTCTCTCTCTCTCCCACCAGCCTCGCTTCGCGGGGGGCTCCCCTCCAGCGGGCGCCTACGGTCGAGCCAGGGCTTACCGCGGGGTCGGTGCGGCAGCGGCTCCCTGCCTGGGCCTCTCGCCTCCTCTGGTCTCGTTGGCCCCTCTCCTCTTTCTCTCTCCCTCCCTCCCCCTGTCCCGAGTCGTGGCCTCCTCCTCCTCCCTTGCCTCAGCGAGCGCTCCCACCGGAAACCTCAGCTCCCTCCGCCAATCGCGGCCCGCCTTGACGTCAATGGGCCTCGTTCTCACTTGCTGAACCGTCACCGCGGCAACCTTAAAGGGGACGCGCTGCATTCGGGGTCTACGTCTCTCGCCCCGCCCCAGGAGAGGCCGAGAAAGAGCAGGCGAAAGAAAACCTGCCCCACAGAGATACTTCCCTTTCCTTTAAAATACCCGCTGACGTCAGGCGGCTGGTTGAAAAGGAGCCGTCGTCGTTCCGCACCCCTCCGTAGGGCACGCTATAAAACCCCACACGACCGGCCCCCCAGCCTCAGCAGGCAGGCATGTAGTGGACGCATCTCTCAAGGTAGTGGATGGACCGAGGAGGAAGGACAGTAGAGGGCGTAGATCGGCCACGTTTACTTGCAGGGGTTACAGTAATTCCGGGTTAAATTGCTACGGAATTTAATACAGTTCAGGTATTACGCTGCATGTGTGTTCACATGTACTTATGTGAATGACCGTACACGTGTTCGTTTTAAAAGCGAATCTGGGTACAAGTTCCTGAAATGCATCTTTCAGATACGAAACGTACTGCTGAACGTGCGCTGAATACAACGTGAATAACTATACAAATCTTAACAGGCATACTGTACACAGATAGGATGAGCACTGAACATAATGTGTGTATAGGGCTGCTACACAGTTGTCTGGAAGGGCAGTTAGCTGTGCTTTGCAGTCGGTTGCAGGAAAAACACCAGAAGCCTTGTGACCCCCTAAAGATGAATAGATAAATTGTAGTATAGGCTTTCTTGTGCCCGAGTTCACTTAATTAGAAGCAAGAAGTGTTGTCCAGTCCACACCCATGAGAAAAGAGAGGTGGGGGAAATGTAAACCTGTACAATCTAATGTAAACCTGTACAATGCTATAGATACAAAGCAAGTCCAGACTAACTTAGTCATGACTAAGGATCATTTAAATCAATGAGAAGTTAGTCATGACTAACTTGAGTTCCATTCATTTCAATTGAAGTTAGTTGTGATTAACTTAATCTGGACTCTCTCCACACTCTGTAGGCTTGTGTACAAGTATACACAATATACAAGTATACAATATACAAGTATACTCCAATATACACAAGCCTGTGGGTTTATTTGTTGTTTTTAAAGCACCCCTCCAGTGTCCTCTCTAATTTTTTTTCATCTGTGTAAGGAATGAATTTTGTTCTGAGTGGCAGTATCAAGACAGTATGTGCACATGTGCATTCAGAATGGGGCCTTCCTGATTCAACCTGTGTGGGATCTAAAATTAACTGAGCAAACTCAAAAAACTTGTGAGTGCGTGCACATGCACATACCTAAAAGGGAACAGTGCACCACTCAGTTCATACCCTTGTGCCTGGAAATAATCAGTCCAGAGTAGTTGTCACCACCTGATTCCTTACACTTAATCACACAAGCATTGCAATGCTCTCTTCAAATACAAATATTTGTATTTAATTAGAACATGGGATCCAGCAATTTGCTTCTGTTTAGATACAGTGGGCAACATCCAGACTAGTCATTACCAAGCACCACTGACATCAATGAGACAGTCATAACTAATTAAGTCCCATCAGTTTCAGTGGGGCTTAGTTTATTTATTTATTTATTACACATTTATACTGCCTCGTGTCTCTGGGCAGTTCACAATAATAAAACAGTTAAAAACACATATAAAAACACATTAAAACAATTAAAAACTAACAATTTAAAAAACAACCACAGATTAAAAACCTATACATTATCAGGAAGCTGAAAAAGCCTGAGTAAAAAGATGGATTTTTAAATATTTTTTTTTAAATTGTCAGAGCTGGGGAGGATCGTATCTCAATAGGGAGTGCATTCTATAGCCCAGGGGCGGCAACCGAGAAGGCCCATCTCCGTGTGGCCACTAGATGAACTGGCGGCAACTGGAGACCTCCATGGACGACCTCAATGGACGGTGGGGCTCATAATGAAGAAGATGAAGAGGAAAGTTAAAGACTTAACTTAGTCTGCTCCTGAGTTCTAACTGAATCATGAGCCCTTTTCAAATTTTAGTAGCGCTGTACAGAAGTACAGGTTCTCAAAGCAGGTCTGGAAGTACTGTCCACCTGTCAATCAATCTAGGCAACACGCCAGTCATGGTTACAGCACCATGTATCTGCAGAGGGCCATGCTGGTGATGCTGATCACAGAAACGACAGCCATCACAGTTACAGCATGTCCCTCTGTAGACAAACATCGCTGTAATTGTGAGCAGTGTGCTGCCTGGATTGATTGACATGAAGACAGTACTTCCAGACCCACTTTGAAATGCTGTACTTAAGTAGAGCGCATCTCTACTAATAATATCTGAAGAGGGCTTTTGTTTATAGTTCATAGGAAGGGTCACATATTAATGCGTCAGTCATAAGAATAATATATATTGCATCAGTTTTTGAAGTGGCCATCCTATAAACACAGAAGTAATATGAAGGGGAAAGGATGATAAAAACAGTTAGTAACTAAACAGTTAATATCTTCCAACACAAAGTTGGTTACTTCAAACTAGGACCCTTTAGTGTTGCTGAATTCTTGTTCTTCCACAATCAGGTGGAAGCAAAATTAAATTGGTAGTTTCACAAGGGGCTTAATATAGTACTATATTCCCCATTTCGATCCTGTAAACTCATCTCCATGGACAAGGTCTTCCTTTATGTTTATTCAGACATAAATCCCATTCAGCAAAGGTCCCCCTTCCCCTGGCCCTTTAATTAATGGTTTCATCCTTGCTCCTTTATTTTAAAACAGCTTCCAATTGTCAGCTGTCATTGTCAGCTATTAATTATCACTAATTAAAGGACGAAGAGCAGGAAGAAGGCTCAAGAAGCCTTACCAGTCCACACTGGAGTGGCTGGCACTGCAACTGAATTTAAAATGAAAAAATTGTGACAGATCAAGACAAAAAGATTATTATTTATTTAGAATATTTAGATGCCTTCTTTCAGCAACAAAAATCCTCTAAGCAGTTTGCAAATAATAATAAATACAGATGGAAGAACATTGGAAAACTCTCTAATATTAACAGTTTAGCAGTGATATTATTTGAATTCTATGCAACCCACCCCTCAAACCCTGAATTAATACATAATGTCCATTCTTGTGAAATAACTTGTGTGGAACCAACTACAGTTTCCTTTATACGTGAACTAATAATTATAAGATGAAAATTAAAAAGCAACATCTCCTCCCAAACACAAGTTTATAATATATATTGTGATGGGGAAGAAAACAGCAAGGTGAAGGAAGTATAACTAATGGGAAATAGGGGAAGAATGGAAGAAATAAGTAAACACCCAAAGGTGAGCAAATTCAATTCTACCTATTTTGTATGAACTACCTCCATCTGAAATCCTAGATGTCCAAATCCATGGAATTTGTTTTAGAAGCAATGTTGTGTTCATTGCTTTTCTCTCTCGAAAATTTTTATCTTATTTAAATTCTTATTAATGTTGTCTCAACTTCAGGGGAAAACATATTGTGACTTTCTGACTATCAGGCACAAAAAGGACCTTCCTAAGAAATAATATGAGAGAGAGAGAGAACCAGCACACACATACATCTATCAGTAACAGCAGTCACTGAGACATACCATGACACCTTTTCTATCAATTTTTGTTTCTACTGGCTAATAACAATTACACTATTTGCAAAGTGGTCCTGTGGTCCTTGATGACAAGGAAATGATCCAAACATTTAGCTCTAATTTTCTCAGTTATATAAAAGTACAGCAGGTAGTGTAGTAGATCCTCCAATGCACATATTCAGAATCTCACAAGGGGCTTCCTTTTATTAGCCATCCACTCAGTGGCAGCTGGCAGTTCCTTGGACTAGGAGAACATTAGGCAGGACAGGTGGTGGGTAGAGACACAGACAGAGGTTGAGACAGGTGGATGTGGAGCCAGGACTAGGCGGGTGCCTTAGCAATTAGTAGCAACATGTAGAATTGTAGCTAGCGAGTAGGATCAAAATACAAACATGAGCACACAAATCTCAATTACAACCCTTGCCTATTGCAGGTTTCCCAGTCATGGATTTGAGTATCTGCAATTGGGAAACTGTCACTGCCCTCACCAACCGCGACCTGAGTATTCACGATTTGGTGCCTTCTTTCAAGAATTTGGGGGGAAATATCTGGGGTCGGGGTCATTCTGGGGGTCAGGGGTCATTTCTTGGAGTCAGGGGGCAATTTGGGGGGTTGAGGTGATTTTTGTGGGTTCGGGGTGATTGGGGGACTGGGGTCATTTCTGGGGTTGGGATCATTTTGGGGGGGTCAGGGGGGTTGTTCTATTTTTCCCTTTATTTTAAGGTACTTTCCTGATCGTGATTCCCCTAACCCTCTGTTTCCCATTACTCTCAATGTCTTGCCTACCACAAATTTGCCAGCCGCAAGGGTTTCCAGGAATGGAACCCTCACGGTTAGCAAGGGATGACTGTACTCATCAGCAGAGATACAGAAATAGACATAGAAATATGGAAAACATCAGTTGCTTTATAGTGTTTAACAGGACTACAGCAGTGTGTAGATTTGTATCTAACACGGCATGATCAAAACATAAGCACATACAAACAAAAAGAACTGTACAAGCCACAAGTAAAGCACAGACTAGCTACAAAAGGCTGTTCCTATGGAGACTAAATGTATTGAGAGCCAGCGTGGTATAGTGGTTAGAGTGCTGGATAGGACCGGGGAGACCCAAGTTCAAATCCCCATTCAGCCATGATACTTGCTGGGTGACTCTGGGTCAATCACTTTTCTCTCAGGCTAACCTACTTCACAGGGTTGTTTTGAGGAGAAACTTAAGTATGTAATACACTGCTCTGGGTTCTTTGGAGGAAGAGCAAGATCTAAAATGATGATGATGATGATGATGATGATGATGATGATGATGATGATAAGAAGAAGAAGAAGAAGAAGAAGAAGAAGAAGAAGAAGAAGAAGAAGAAGATAGACTTAGGCTTAGATCAGATGCTAGTAAATTGAAAGATATGAAAGACAAGAAGCTGAAGAATGAAAACACCAAACAGTACCTGATCCAAAAATACCACCTAGATTCAAGGAAAATTAGAGAAGTCCTGGAAATAATAAAGTAGCAAATAACAGCAGTGTCAAAGAAGATTAGCAGATATGAAGCCAGAATTACACAACACAGGCAGAATCTCCAATTCCAGTTGAATCAGAGACGTTTCTACCAAAGCATAGAAGGAGAAACTGCAAGAAACCTAGAAACGCCAAATAAAGAAGAAACAGTGCAATTCTGGGGGAAATTATGGGACAATCCAATAGATTATAATAAAAAAGCAGGCTGGATGAAAGAGGTCAAAAAATGTAACCAACAAATGCAAGATCTAATAATAACACCAGAATTAATAAGTGAAAGAGCAAAGAAAATTAAAAATTGGACTGCGCCAGGCGACGATGAACTGCATGGCTTTTGGCTTAAACACCTAACAAGCCTTCATAAACAACTATCAAAACAGTTCAATCACATTATGAAAGGCGGTGATATTGAACAATGGCTAACAACTGGGAAAACTCATCTCATCATGAAAGACCCAGCAAAAGGTGCAGTTCCAAGTAATTATAGACCGATAACCTGCCTGCCAACCATGTTCAAATTATTAACTGGAATAATAGCAGATGAAGTGATGCAACACTTATTAACTAACAAACAGCTTCCAGTTGAACAGAAAGGAAATTGCCCGAACACCAGAGGCACAAAAGACCAGCTGCTGATTGACAAAATGATTTTAGAAAACTGCAAGAGAAGAAAAACCAATCTAAGTGTTGCATGGATTGACTACAAGAAAGCCTTCGATTCATTGCCTCACACATGGATACTAAAATGTTTAGAAACAACTGGTGTCAGCAAAAACATTCAGATATTTATTTAAAAAGCAATGAGCATGTGGAGTACACAGCTAACAATCAATGGCGAGGCACTTGGACAGGTTAGCATTAGAAGAGGCATTTTCCAAGGGGACTCACTATCCCCTCTATTGTTTGTAATCGCCATGACCCCACTTTCACAAATACTAAACAAAACAGGCCTCGGATACCAAACATCTAAAACATCCAGTAAAATCAACCATCTGCTGTAATTGGACGATCTGAAGTTGTATGGAAAGTCCCAGTCAGAAATCGAATCACTGCTAAAAACTGTCTGTATATTCAGTAGCGATATAGCAATGGAGTTTGGACTAAACAAGTGTGCTGCATTAATAATGAAAAGAGGAAAAATAACAAAAACAGAAGGAACAGAACTGCCCAATGGAAGCAAGATCAAGAACCTGGAAGAGAAAGAACATTACAAATACTTGGGCATTCTCCAGGCTGATAACATCGCACACACTGAAGTTAAAAGAAAAATTGGAAGTGAATACATCAGGAGAGTTAGAAAAATCCTCAAGTCCAAACTCAATGGCGGGAACACCATACAAGCCATAAACACCTGTGCTATACCTGTTATCAGATACACTGCAGGAATAATACACTGGACCCAGGCAGAGCTAGAGATGCTAGATCGTAAGACCAGAAAAATCATGACCATCAATCATGCTCTGCACCCCCGCAGTGATGTAGATAGGCTCTACCTCCCTCGCAACTCAGGTGGAAGAGGAATGCTGCAAGTCCATCAAACAGTAGAGGAGGAGAAAAGAGGCCTTGAAGAATATATCAAGGACAGTGAAGAAGATGCACTTAAAATGGTCAAGAACGAGAAACTATTCAACACCAATGAAAGAAAGCAGGCCTACAAGAAAGAACAAGTCAAGAACCGAGCAGAAAAATGGAAAAATAAGCCACTGCATGGTCAATATTTGCACAATATAAGTGGAAAATCAGACATCACCAAGACCTGGCAGTGGCTTAAGAATGGCAACTTGAAGAAAGAAACAGAGGGTTTAATCCTGGCTGCACAAGAACAGGCACTAAGAACAAATGCAATAAGAGCCAAAGTCGAAAAATCCACAACAAACAGCAAGTGCCGCCTTTGTAAAGAAGCAGATGAAACAGTGGACCACGTGATCAGCTGTTGTAAGAAGATCGCACAGACTGACTACAAACAAAGGCATGACAAGGTAGCAGGGATGGTACACTGGAACATCTGCAAATAATACAAGCTACCTGTAGCCAGGAATTGGTGGGACCATAAAATTGAAAAAGTTGAAGAAAATGAAGATGTAAAAATATTATGGGACTTCCGACTACAAACAGACAAACATCTGCCACACAATACACCAGATATCACTGTAGTCAAGAAGAAAGAAAAACAAGTGAAAATAATCGACATAGCAATACCAGGGGATAGCAGAATAGAAGAAAAAGAAATAGAAAAAATCACCAAATACAAAGATCTACAAATTGAAATTGAAAGGCTGTGGCAGAAAAAGACCAAAATAATCCCAGTGGTAATTGGCGCCCTGGGTGCAGTTCCAAAAGACTTTGAAGAGCACCTCAAGACCATAGGGGCCACAGAAATCACCATCAGCCAATTACAAAAAGCAGCTTTACTGGGAACAGCCTATATTTTGCAACGATATCTATAATAACCAACAGTATTGATGATAAAATTCTGGCATCCCAGGTCCTTGGGAAGGACTCGATGTCTGGATAAAACAAACCGGTCAATAACACCTGTCTGACTGTGTAAACAAGAAATAATAATAATAATTCTGAAGTCACGAGGGCAGCTCTCTCTGCCTGATTATTTTAACAAGTTCTTCTAATAAGAACTAATCAGCCTACTTTCCTTTCTCTGTCTCTACAACTGGACTAAATTTGATTCAAATTGAGGTCCACAAGCTAGATCTCTTGCACCTCAAATGTTCACATGCCCGACACCTTGGATCAGGGTGGATGACATTATTACAAACTGCACCATTGAAGTGTCCCTGTGTCTCACTCACTACAACTGTACCAAATTTGGTCCAAATTGGTTAGACAGTCCTCAAGTTAGTGCATTTACGCCTCAAAAATTCACACACCCACTATCTTGGATTGCGGTGGTTGACATAATCATAAACTATGGCATTGAGGTTTCGCCATATGCCCCTACAGCTGCAGCAGATTTGGTTCAAATCAGTTAAGCAGTTCATAAGTTAGCCCATTTTCTCCTCAAAAGTTCACATGTCCACCATCTTGAATCAGGGTGGCTGACGTCATGACAAACTATGCCATTGAGGTGTCCCTGTGTGTCACTCACTACAGCTGTACCTAATTTGGTTCAAAATGGTTGGACAGTCCACAAGTTAGCCCACTTGTGGCTCAAACAGTCACATGTCCGCCATCTTGAGTTTCAGGTAGATGACCTCATCACAAACTATGCCATTGAGCTTTCCCTGTGTGCCCCTACAGCTGTAGCAAATTTAGTTCAAATCGGTTAGGCGATTCACAAATTAACCCACTTGCGCCTGCCAAGTTTATATGTCTGCCATCTTGAATTAGGGATGTGCACAGAACCGGAGGGGGCCGGTTCGATGGCAGGTTAGTGGTTTTAAGGGCAGGGGGAGATGCACTCCGCCGCCCCCCCCACACATTTCCCTTGCTGGTGCACTATTTATTTATTTATTTATTTATCAAATTTGTATACCTCCCCAAACTTTCGTCTCTGGGCGGTTTACAATAACATAAAACCAGTTAAAAACATATACAAAAACTTAAAAACACTTTAACAATTTAAAAATAACCAGAGATTAAAACCCAAAAATATTAGGAAGCTGAGAAAGCTTGGGCGAAAAGATGGGTTTTCAGGTGTTTTTTGAAAATTGCCAGAGATGAGGAAGATCATATCTCAGCAGGGAGCGCATTCCACAGTCTCGGGGCAGCGACCGAGAAGGCCCATCTCTGTGTAGCCACCAAACGAGTTGGCGGTAACTGGAGACAGACCTCCTGAGATGACCTCAATGGGCGGTGGGGCTCATAGCAAAGAAGACACTCTCTTAAATACCCAGGGCCTATGCCGTTTAGGGCTTTGTAAGTTATAACTAGCACTTTGTATTTTGTCCGGGAACCTATTGGCAGCCAGTGTAACTCCATAAGTAGAGGAGTAACATGGTCTCGCTGAGATGACCCAGAGAGCAACCTGGCTGCCGCATTCTGAACCAACTGAAGTTTCCAGGCCACGTACAAAGGCAGCCCCACGTAGAGCGCATTACAAAAGTCAAGTCTGGAGGTTACCAACAGATGTACCACAGTTCTGAGGTCGTTGATCTCGAGAAACAGGCGCAACTGGCGTATCAGCTGGAGTTGATAGAAAGCACCCCTGGCCACCGCCTCAACCTGAGAAACCAGGGAGAGGTGTGAATCCAGAAATACTCCCAGACTGTGAAGCTGTTCCTTTTGGGGAAGTGTGACCCCATCTAGAACAGGCAGATCAAAATCATCCCTAGAGTTCTGACCCCGCACAATAAGTACCTCCGTCTTATCTGGATTCAGCTTCAGTTTATTCTCCCTCATCCAGCCCATTACTGCTTCCAGGCAGGCATTTAGGGAGGATATGCCAGCTCCTGAAGAAGTTGACATGGAGAAGTAGATCTGGGTGTCATCAGCGTACTGGTAACACCCAGCTCCAAATCCCCTGATGATCTCTCCCAGTGGTTTCATGTAGATGTTAAAAAGCATTGGAGAAAGTACGGAGCCTTGAGGGACACCATACTTAAGCTCAGATTTTGAAGAGCAACAGTCTCCAATCGACACCATCTGGAATCTATCCAAGAGGTAGGAGCGGAACCACTGTAAAACAGTGCCTCCCACCCCCAACCCCCTCAGACGTTCCAGAAGGATACTATGGTCGATAGTATCGAAAGCCGCCGAGAGATCCAAGAGGACCAACAGAGTCACACTTCCTCTGTCAATTCCCAATTGGAGATCATCCATCAGGCCAACCAAGGCAGTCTCCACCCCATAGCCCGCCCGAAAACCAGTTTGAAATGGGTCTAGATAATCAGTTTCCTCCAAGACCACCTGGAGCTGAGAGGCCACCACCCTCTCAATTACCTTGCCCAGCCATGGGAGGTTGGAAACAGGCCTATAATTGCTCAACTGAGAGATCTAATGCAGGCTTCTTTAGAAGAGGTCTAATGAAGGGGGCCTCCTTCCCTCCCTCAGAGAAGCATTTATGATTTCCACCAGGCTGTTTACAACAACCTCCCTACTAGATCGAACAAACCATGTTGGACAAGGATCAAAAGAACAAGTGGTAGACCTCACCGCTCCAAGCAGCTTGTCCACATCCTCAGGAAATAAACACATCACAGCGGGTAACCGATGACTCCAAATTCTGGTTCAAGGGAGCGGGGCAGATACTAGTCCCCTCACAACCCTGAACAACTCTGCAGGACGTGAACTTGCAGAGGCAATGCGGGCAGGAAAGAACCGCCTCTTTGCCGCACGTATTGCCTGAACATAGATCTTTAGATGTGCTCTATGTCACAATCTGTCAGATTCGAGCCTTCCTCCACCTGTGCTCCAGTCGCCTACCTTGCCGCTTCAGCCCCCGTAGGTCTTCCGTATACCAAGGGGCCAAATTTGAAGTGGGTCAGAGGGGACGCTTGGGAGCAATCGTGTCTACTGCCCTAGTGAGCAAGTTGTTCCAATTCTCAACCAGGGCATCAACAGGATCACCGGCAAAGCCAACACTGAATCCCTCCAAGGCTTCTTGGAATCTTACTGGATCCAATAACATCTTCGGGCGGACTATTCTAATGGGTCCCTCGCCCCTGCGGAGGTGAGAAGTACCACGATTCCCTAAAAGCCCATTGGAGCGGCAGCATACCTTCCTGCTGCCCCATTCCGAAGTCGTCCGGATGTAACCGGATGTAGTAGCTGCGACTGCGTGCGAAGCTTGGCAGCCAGCTCCCCCTCCTAGAGAGAAGGCCAGCGCTTGTGTCTGAATTCAAACAGGTAAACGCAATGGGATCCAGATCACCCTGGACTGAGCTAATATCCTGAACTAACATCAATACTTAAAAGACAATATCCAGAGGGTAACAGCAAAATTGTCACTTTTTTGTGATCCAGGAAGGATTATAGTATTTTGAATAGACTCTATGGAGATCAAAGGTAGAAACAACTATAAGGATGGAGCGTACTGAACAGAGAGCTAACAAGCTTTGCCTAACCAGCAGATCTTTGCTCAAGAACGATCCTAGAGTTGCTGCTCCAAGCTGCGGGGCTAAAACAGGAACTCTTTCCAGGGAGAAGGAAACCTCTGCTGTGCAGTGAGAAGTCAAAATTTCCCCCAACCATGATGCTCTCACTCTCCCCACTTCACTCGGAGCATCTGCCACCAGCCTGCTTGACTGTTAGAAGCTTACATTGCTCCCCAAGCTCCTGTTCTCCACCACCAACTGGGTTCAAAGAAACCAGGTGGCCACCCTTCAGGGGCCGCGACAACCCCCCCCCCCACGTCTGACATCAGATGTGGGGGGGGGCTGGTTTAGCTCCCAAGCAGGGCCGCCGCGTGGCCCTGTTTGTGAATTAAATGGCCAGCGCTGCATTTGCAGCACCGGCTCTGATCTAGCTCCCGAACGGGGCCGCACTGCCCAATTTGGAAGTTAGATGTCCAGCACTGAGTTCGCATTGCGGCCAGGAGAGGTTATCCCTGCCTTTAAGGCAGGTGAGAACTGCTCCTGGCAGTGCTGCAAACGCAGCGCTGGCCTAGATCTAACTCCTAAACAGGGCAGTGCGATAACTCCCGAACGGGGCCACACGGCTCCGTTCAGGAGCCAGACCACAACCCCGCGTCTGATGTCAGGCGCAAGGGCATGGCTAACCCCCGTGTCTGACATCAGACGTAGGGGGTGAGGCAAGCGGGGCCGCAACTGGACATGGGCCGTCGCTGGCCTGGCTCCACTACTGCTCCACTCCATGCATAATTTTATACACTTTGATCATGTCTCCTCTTTGTCGCTTCTTTTCCAAGGTAAAGAGCCCCAGATGCTGTAGCCTAGCCTCAAAAGGAAGGTACTCCAAGCCCCTGATCATTTTGGTTGCCCTCTTCTGAACCTTTTCCAGTTCTACAATATCCTTAAGATACGGTGACCAAAGCTGTACACAGTACTCCAGATGTGGCCGCACCATCAGTTTGTATAAAGGCATTATAATATTAGCATTTTTATTTTCAATCCCCTTCCTAATGATCCCTAGCATGGAATTAGCTTTTTTCACAGCTGCCACACACTGAGACGACACTTTCAGTGAGCCATCCTCCACGATCCCAAGTTCTCTCTCCTGGTCAGTCACCGACAGCTCAGATCCCATCAGTGTATACGTGAAGTCAGTGGTTTGGGCCCCATTGTGCATCACTTGATATTTGCTTACATTGAAGTGCATTTGCCATTTTGTCACCCAGTCCCCCAGTTCGGAGAGATCTTTTTGGAGTTCCTTACAATCCGTTGTGGATTTCACTACCCTAAACAGTTTAGTGTCATCTGCAAATCTAGCTACTTCGCTGGTCACCCCAACTTCTAGATCGTTTATGAACAAGTTAAAGAGCACTGATCTCAGAACCGATCCCTGAGGGACCCCACTTCCTACCTACCTCCATTGTGAAAACTGTCCATTTATTCCTACTCTCTGTTTCCTGTCCTGTCCTTCAACCAGTTACCGAGCCACACATGAACTCTCCCCGTTTTCCATGACTGCTAAGTTTACTCAAGAGCCTTGGGTGGGGAACTTTATCAAAAGATTTTTGGAAGTCCAAGTATACTATGTCAACCGGATCACCTTTATCCACATGCTTGTTGACACTCTCAAAGAACTCCAAAAGGTTAGTGAGGCAAGACTTTCCCTTGCAGAAGCCATGCTAGTTCTCCTTCAACAAGGCCTGTTCTTCTATATGCTTAACAATTTTGTCCTTAAGTATGCTTTCCATCAATTTATCTGGCACTGAAGTCAAGCAGACCGGCCTGTAATTTCCCAGATCCCCCCTGGATCCCTTTTTGAAAACTGGAGTCACATTGGCTACTTTCCAGGCCTCAGGTACAAAGTCTGATTGTAGGGATAAGTTATATATTTTTGCTAGGAGATTGGCAATTTCACATTTGGGTTCCTTCAGAACTCTTGGGTGGATGCCATTTGGCCCTGGTGATTTGTTAATTTTTAGCTTTTCAAGACAGTTTAGAACATCTTCCCATGTCACTTCAAATTCGAACATCTTCCCATGTCACTTCAAATTCGCCCAGTTCCTCAGCTGCTATACCTGAAAAACTCAATTCTGGAGAGGGTATATGGTCAGTATCCACCACCGTGAAGACAGATGCAAAGAACTCATTCAACTTCTCTGCAATCTCCTTAACCTCCTTAATAATCCCTTTCACACCCCGATCATCTAAGGGTCCAACCACCTCCCTGGCAGGTTTTCTACTTCTGATATATTTAAAGACGTTTTTGTTATTCCCCTTGACACTTCTAGCTATATGCTCCTCAAACCCTTTCTTTGCACCCCTTATTGTGTCCTTGCATTTCTTTTGCCAGTGTTTATGTTCCCTCCTGTTCTCTTCAGTTGGGCACGACTTCAATTTTCTGAAGGAAGTCTTCTTCCCCTTTTATAACTTCGCTGACTCTACTTGTTAGCCACGCTGGCATCCTCCTGAACTTGGTGGTACCTTTCCTCCTTCTTGGTACACATTCCAGCTGTGCTTCTAGTACTGTGATTTTAAATAAGTTCCATGCTTTCTGGAGTGATTTGACCCTCCTGATTTTCCCTTTCAACTTCCTTCTTATCAGTCCCCTCATTTTTGAGAAGTTTCCTCTTCTGAAGTCCAACACATATGCGTTGGACTTCCTTGACAATTCTCCACTCGCATATATGCTGAATTGGATCACACTATGGTCGGTACTACCCAATGGTACTGCAACTCTGACATCTCGCACCAGGTCCTGGGCACCACTCAGGATTAAATCCAAAGTCGCCATCTCTCTGATTGGTTCTGTGACTAAATGTTACAAGGCACAGTCATTTAGCACATCTAGAAACTTGGACTCTCTGTCATTACCTGAATGTGAATTTACCCAGTCTATGCGTGGGAAGTTGAAGTCACCCATTATTACAGCCCTGTCTCTCTTTGACGCCTCTCTTATCTGTTTCTCCAACTCCAGGTCACTCTCAGCGCTTTAATCAGGAGGGCGATAGCACGTCCCTAATAACACACTTCCTTTCAGTCCTTGTAATGTTACCCATAATGATTCTGTGGAGGACTCTGGTCCACCTAGGTTTTCTAGCTTATTGGAATCTATCCCTTCTTTGATATACAGCACCAACCCTCCCCTACCACAATATATAGAGTTTATATCCAGGAATAATCGTGTTGTAATCACAACACTTACAGTGTTCATATAGTGAGTTCATATGAGGGCGGTATTTACAGCTCCTTGGTGTTGTTCATACAGCCAGTGACATTATTCAGCTTTCCCCCTCAAGATGACTGGCCCTTAATGCGTAACATAAGTGTCTTTTACAAAGTTGCACTTTTCTGGACTATTGAGAACAGTGGTGTGGTATACTCCAGCATTTTTGTGGAGCTGTGTGGAGAGACTCCGTGGATAAAGCAGATGAAGCAAGTAGTGGAGGTGTGGCCACCTGTCTGAGTGACTTTGGGGAGTGTCAGCTCCACCTGCTACCACCAGGCAGACTTGTTTCCTGTGCCCTGCACTGGTTCTCACCATCCCACCAGGTTTCTGTTACACCCACTATATCTATATCTATGTTTTCATTAGTAACCAAGTACTCCAGCTCACCCAGCTTGGCTCGGAGGCTTCTGGCATTGGTATACATCTAAGCAATCATCATTGCGATCATCTAAGGGTTAGCAATACTCCAGCCTAACCAGTGTTCCCTCTAAGGCATGCTTGTGTGTGTGTATGTGTGTGTACATGTGTTTTTTTTAATGTCCACTCAGTTAATTTTAGATCCTGCTCAGATTGAATTAAGAAGGTCCCAGTCTGAGCCATTTTGGAAGGGCAGTATATAAATCAAATAAATAAATAAATAAATAAATAATACAGACACTTATACCCTGGGTCCCTCACCTGGTGTTGGCGTGTGCTAGCCCCCTTACCATCATTTGACCTATTTGGCAGGTCATCCTGAACCATGAGGGTTTATAAGCTTTCAAAACAGTTTATTTAAACCATTTGTACACTTCCTTTACACGTTTTCTCAACCCATATGTCATTAATAATATAAAACACACAATAAATCAAGCAAACACAAGAAGTCAAATAACCAAGCCAACCATTAACAAAACAGTGGCATAAAATCAACTTCCTTATATTCAGACCACTCTGGCTTCCTCTACCTACTAGTCAACTAGTCAAAATCCTTAATAAGGACATAGGCCTTACAGGATTTCTGAAACCAAGGAGAGAGGAACAGAGACAAACCTCCTGAGAGAGGCTGTTCCACAGAACCAGGGCTTGGGCACCTACCAAAAAGTCTCCGTTCTGAACCCCAAACAATCTAATCTCCTAAACCAGAAGTAGCAGAACCCTGGATGCTAGCTGGTGGAATCACACTGGGAGAGGCAGTCTCTGAGATGCCCTTTACACATTATAGCAGCAACATAGGAAAGACTTGTGCATTTGGCCTGGCCACTGCCCACATAGTTGCAGGCCTTTAAATGTTACAACAGTGCCATGAGATGAACCAATGGACAAGCAGTTCCCACAATACTGCTGTAACATGTAAAGAATACGTAGCTTTTTCTGTGCAGAAGAAATAAAGTAGAAATGTGTCCCGAAGGAAATACTGATAGCATGAAGTGCTTCTTGATGCTTTCTGAAAGCAACCGAAGTGATACGAGTATGGGAGAATTATATGCAAAGTTGGCTTATGCTACATTTTATTTGCTGTTGATAAATTAACCCCATATATTCTCACAGTGAATAGCATACATTAAATTAATTTTTCTATGCTTTATACACATACAAGGGGAACCCATATTTTGACTTAATGCTAAAATAAAAATCTGAGAATAAAATCTAATGTAAACCCATAACAGGAGGTTCTAACACTGAAAACTAAAATGGCCTTGTTACTGCATCCCTTCCCATTTTTTAATTTAGTGTGTTTTTATACCGTCCCAAATCTCTGGATGGTCTGGAATCCGGATAGGTTGGCTAGTATGAAAGCTTTGGTGTAGACATGATCCTGTGGCCCCATGTCTCTCTCCCTGGCATGATAATCATGACTTGTTTCACTTTTATACCTCCTCCTCCATACTGAGCACCCTACAGAATCAGAGGATCATAGAACATCAGAGCTGGAAGGGACCTTGGAGGCCCTTTCTTCCAACCTCCTGCTCAGTACATTCAGATGAGTCCTTGTCTTCTTTCTCATCAATAATTCTTTCTCATCAATAACTCACCCACAAATTTGTTTGGGGTATGATTCTATATTTCATAAGGAATTGAGGCTACTTTGTCTCAAAAGTCCCCTAAGTCCTATTTTCCATCCCCTCTTTAAAAGTTTTTGCTGCTCTTTCAATCAGAGTGTTAGAAGCTGGATAATCAGAGCGTGGGGGTGGGGGCAGTTGCCCTGGTCCCACACAGGAAGGCCCTCATCCAAAGTATGGTTCACTATTTGAAATTATCAGGTTGATTCTTTTAATTCCAAGCAGTAAAACTAATCAGTTAAAATGTAACTGCAGGCCAGAACCAAGAGTTATTTCAGTATTTTGGGTTATTACATTGACACTGGATGCAGTGGCTGATATACTGCACAATGTTACACATGTGCTGGAATGTCACATTTGCACACTAGTGCAAGAGTGCCATTGTGCAAGCACAATAATGGCACAAATGGAGTTGTGAGATAGTGTGTGCACTGTCGTGCAATTCCATTTGCTAAATTTTTGCATCTGCACAACAATGCTCTTGCACAACTGCACAAATGTTATGTTCCGCCATGTGCATAATGTTGCATAGTATGTCAGTCAGAGAGAAGAATGAGGGGACAGAAATGAACATTCTGCTTCCAGGGTTCTGTGAGTCTTAATAGGCAGTTATGTCTAAATGTGTTTACTTTTTAAATTCCTGGCTAGTGTATGGTTTGGTGCATTATCTGTAACCAGAACTATAGGTAATCCATGAGTGGCAAAAGTATATCAAAGCTTTTCATAGGTGGCTGTTGACGCCATTGAGCTCATTTGTTCTTATTTGAATACATGTACTCTACCCCAAGTATGTCTTAACAGATTGGGTTCACATCTTACTACTTTGAGCAAGCATTCAAAACAATGGGCATCTAGTATAATCAAAAACATCCTCCCTATTAAGGGTCCTGCAAAATCTAGATACTGCCAAAACCATGTCTTGGCCACTCCTTAGAATGAAATGATGCCAGTGCTGGGGTCTGGTACTGCACCTGACATTGGAGATATTTCTTAACTATGGGCAGGTTCTCAAGGTTGCTGCAAAAGGAAGAAGAGGGGAGTCAGGGGCATGTGCCCTGAGGCATGTGCCCTCTAGCAGAGTGTGTCATGAGAACCCATGAAAATGGAGGCAGTCAGGTTAGCAATGCTCCAGCCTAACCAGTGTTCCCTCTAAGGCATGCACGTGTGTGTGTGTGTGTGTGTGTGTACATGTGTTTTTTTAATGTCCACTCAGTTAATTTCAGATCCTGCTCAGATTGAATTAAGAAGGTCCCAGTCTGAATACATGTGCGAACACACTGCTTTGATACTGCTGCCCAGAATAAAATTCATTCCGCATGCAGATGGAAAAAATTAGAGAGAACACTGCTCCTAACATTGGTAATCTTTGATCTGATGTCAAGAGGAGGGGCTCAGGTTGATGTGTTGACAGCTTGGCAGCCAGAATCTGTTCTGAGTTCTCACAATCACAAAATGGGGGCATACGCAGCTACAGAAGCCCTACATTCTGCTCCTCCTGACATTTTAAAAATTGTGAGAACCAGCCCTATATATAGCCCAAGTCTTCATCCAAATGTGGCCATCAAGCTAAACCTTTCACATGCATAATTCCTGGGTGAGCTGCATGTAGCTCCACAAGAACTTGCTGTCATCCTTGTGATCTAACAACAACCCAGGTCCCCACAATATGCTGCCATTCTCTATATTTAGTTCTATATTCCTGCTCCCAAATGGGCAGAATTCTTCTTCTGGATTGCTTTTTGATCAGCCCTTTAATCTGTACTACATTACACATTAGACAGGATAGCATCCTGCCTAGTCCATATTCTTATCTGGGAACCCTTGACTGGGGTCTGATCCAGATGTTCCAACAATAGTACAACTTTCTCTTGAACCTCCTCAGCAGATAGCTCAGCACTCTGCTCAAAACATCTCTTCTCACCATGCTGGTTTTCTGCCTTGTAGATTGTCTTATATACATACACAGCTATCATAAATACTGAATGCTGTAGTCATACTACTGTCATGGTTGGCATTGCTTTATTTTCATTGAAGAGCCCAACCAATAGTTTGTGGTCTGTTTAGCATAGCATCTCAAGGATATCCAATTAGCTCTTCTTCCTTATTCCCAACTTCATAAGACAAAACAGTTCCTACTTCATAGGGTAAAGCATCACAGAACAGTATTATCTCTTTTGGAGGGTTGAAATTGGCCAAGATCTCTCAGGATCAGAATAAACTTTAAATTCCTGGAATGTTTCGTCTTGTCTGTTTCTCCATTGCCACACACTCTCCTGCTTCAAGAGATAGTGTAAGGGTTCTAAAAGGGCTGAGAGATTTGGGAAGAACCCTGGATAGTAATTTAGTGTACCTAAATAGGCTTGGAACTCTGATGTGTTTTATAGAGTAGGTGCTTTTTCAGTAGCTTGACTGTTCTCTGTCAGCATTAGCAAGATTCTGTCCTTGTCAGTCTTGTAACCCAATACTGTACTTCTGGCCTGCGGGCGGGGGGGGGGATGTTATTCTGTTTAAAATGCAGTCCTGCTACTCCCAGTCTCTGAAGTACCTTTTCCAGTGTTGAGAGCACTCTTCCTCCTCCCTTCCCCTCAGTGAATGGGCCTTCCTCCCAGAGGTCTCTTGTATCATTGCAGGAGACTCTGAGAGGAAGTTCCTTTGCCCAGGGGAAAAGCCAGAGGAAGCAATGGCACTACAAGGCTCTTGTCATCACTGCCACTTTCTCCCACCTCCCTCCCTATCTATTAGAGAGTTGTGGCAACCCCATATGGGCCCTGGGGCTTCAGGGCCCAACTCAGGCCAGGGCCTGACTCTGCTGACTCCTGATGCCATGTTTACTCTCATCAAGTGACCTTTGAGAATGAGTTCTCAGAAGCAGACTTCCATCTGTTTCCATGAGATCTGGGTTCGGTAAACATGAAAGCAATGGCATTCAGCAAATTGGTGCTAACCCTTTTTATTTTAAAGGAAGCCGCTTGCTTGCTTGCTTGCTTGCTGCTACTTTATTTCACTCAAGTTAGCAACATGGAGCCTGTTATTGTTAAGGAGATATTTCATTCTGTGTGAGAAATAAATGCATACAGTATGCTTTATTTGCATGAATCTATTACAAGGCATCATGTGCGTGCACTTCTCAAACCATGCAGACTTCAGGAAAATAAGCAAACACTTCTGGAAGCAAGTGTCTGTTGTCAGTTAATAACTGACCACAGTCAGGCAAACTTCTACTCTGCATGATGGAAGTTCCTTTTCCACACCACATCTCCCACACTGGTTCAGAAAAGGTCTGTACCAGCAGCAAATTCCTGATTGGAATGATGATGATGATGATTATATATAATAAATATATTATTATTATTATTATTAGTAGTAATAGTAATAATAAATGAATAATTAAATAATACTGGCTACAGGGGAGGGGCAATGGTTGACAATCTCCCCTTCCCTCTGAAGCTATCAAGAGCAGAAACACACAGTTAGCAGGCCCATGTGCTGTATCTGTTCTTGGGTTATACCGTTTCAGACTGGAAGACCAAGTGATCCACCATATAAAATGAACCTCCTCCTCCATCCACATACAACATTAGTAAGACAGACAGACAGCCCCACTTCCTCTTCTCTTCAGGTGAGCTACCACAATGCTGCCTCCATTCCAAGTGGCAGTCCAACTTCCATGTCGTAGGCCGGCCACCCATGCCTGTAGCTGCACAGCAGCTGTTGGAAAGGACTCCAGTCCTAACTAGGCTCTCTTGGAAGAAAGTACTATTACAAAGGGGGCTTGCTATCAATATAGTTAGGATTGGGGTTAAGTTCTCACAACTTCCTGTTTTCATTTTAAGAAGACAGGATGATTGTGAGGTTGAATTGTCACTAGATGGCAGCATGCATTACTAGTAGATCTAACAGTAGCAACAGTTCTTATTCATAGATTAACTGACAACTCTATATATATGTGGAAAAAATTCATGGAAATTTCATCCATTACATTCTTTAGGGGAACACCTATCACATTTAAGTTTACAACTAAAAATGTCAAGTGCTACACATGCCAAAACCATGTGTTTTTGCAAACACATGAATTATACAATTATATTTGTTAGGCAGCAGCAATGGTGTACACAATGCTATAGTCCAGAGTTGTTTTGCCCATACTGCAGGCGAAGGGCTTAGCCTTAGAGAGACGTGTACAGTGACTCTGCGGTTCAATCCAGTGTTATATTCCAGTGCCCCAGCATTTTGGGGTGTTTTTTTTGGGGGGGGGATGCTGTGTGTATGTGTCCATAGAGTGCAGCAGCAGTACTGGGGGAGGAAGTGACTAGCCTACCACAGGGCTCCCCCTATATTTCCCCCATGGATGAGGTGGGGGATGGATGTCCCAGCTGAGGACATCATTTTGAGTGCAAAAGTAGACCTAGAGGAAACAACAACAATTTGTTAGCCACCCCATAACAAATTGTTCTCTGGGCAGCCCACAATAAAACAACAATAGAATAAAACATACAATTAAAACTTCTTTGCCATGAACCCTGTTGCCTACTGAGATCATCTGGAGTGGTCCGGTTATGGTTGCCACCAGCTTGTTTGGTGGCAAATCGGAACCGGGCCTTCTCTGTGGCTGGCCCAGGACTTTGGAATATGTTCCCTGTCAACATAAGAGCATCTCCATCTCTGTTTGCTTTTAGGAAGGCCCTCAAGGCACACCTGTTCTCTCAGGCTGAAATTAACTGAAATTAATTTTAAACTGTTTAATTGTTTTTATCCCATGAAATTGGTTTTTTTATTCTGTCAAATTGTTTTAATTGTTTTTACTTTGTTTTATATTTATTGTTTTAAACTGTGTACACCGCCAAAGTAGTCACCTAATGGCACAGCAGTGAAATGACTTGACTAGCAAGCTAGAGATTGCCGGTTTGAATCCGCACTGGTACATTTCCCAGATTATGGGAAACACCTTTATCGGGCAGCAGCAATATATGAAGATGCTGATAGGCATAATTTCATACTGTGCTGGAGGAGGCAATGGTAAACCCTCCTATCAAAGTTTTTGGTAGAACTACAGGGCTCTGTGGTCACCAGGAGTCAACACCGACTCGACAGCACACTTTACCTTTACCTAGAGATACATATATCAGGCAGTATATAAATATGATAAACAAACAAACAAAACAATCCAATAAAATAAAATACAAAATACAATACAAACGCATTTTTAAAACGTTTACAAAACCTATTTTAAAAGGCTCGAGTGAACAAAGGTCTTCAACTAGTGTTTAAAAGAACAGTGACAATGCCAGCTGAGCCTCACTGGGGAGGCTTTTCCATCAACGAGGTGCCACTGCCAAAAAGACCTTCTCCCTAGTTGCCACCTGCCTCACCTCATTTGGCAAGGGTGCTCAGAACAGGGTCTCTGAAGATGATCTCCAGGTCCAGATAGGGACATATAGGGCAAGGTGCTCTTTCAGGTAATCTGGTTCCAAGCCATTTAGGGCCTTAAAGGTTAAAATCAGCACTTTGAAAGTAGATAACTTCCTTTGATCTAAACCCCACCCCCCCACCCACCACCACCACTAGGGTTGCCAACTGTCCCTCATTACACAGGATGTCCCTTATTTCAGGGATGAAATGTTGGTCTCTATAGGGACAGCATTTGTCCCTCATTTATTCAATAGTATATAATTCAATTACACATATACGTCAATGATACTCAGGCTCTTGATTACCACTGACTGCATACACCTCCCAGTCGCCCAACCCCCCAGCCAGCCCCCACAAACTTGTGTCCCTCATTCTGGCAATTTAATGTTGGCAACCCTACACACCACTGCATTTCAAACAAACAAACAATCAATCCCAAACAAGTGTGTTTCAGCAGTTATTCAATAAGTGCTTTAAAACATTGCAGTAAGTTATTACCACTGCCTGTCTCTTTCTGGTCCTTTTCTGTCAGTGGCTGGCTTGAATTTCTAGTCCCAAATACACTATGCAAAGGATACTTCCGGTTGCAGTAAAGGCCAAACTTATTAAATTGCCCCCTTAGATCCCCTCCCAGCTTAAATGAAGTTCTCAGTTGTGTGCAGAAACCTTGAGCTCCATTGATGTCTTTCTCAGATTGATGGTGAAAGAACTAGGAAATGACTTTCAAATTGGCTTTCCTGTCTTCTTGCTCCTCCCCTCCTCACACACACCTTTTATAGCTGCTTCCCTCAAAGTGATCTTATGGGTTTTTAAAAACTAAGCTTTATTCAGAAACAACTCCATTTTTCTCATCCTTTTCCCTCTCAGTGGAGCTGGGGGGCCCTCGGGAGCTGGCGGCCTGGGTTCTTTGAACCCATCCGCTCAATTATAGCTAACTAGAAATAAGTTCTACTGAGTTCAACAGCGTTTACTTCCAGGAACAGTTCTTGTAAACTGTTTGGTAACTGTAACCAGAGCGAATGTTGCTGCTAGAATGCTGGCTGGTGCCAGATATCAAGATCACGTGACCCCATTGTTGTATCAGCTACAATAGCTGTTGATCCATTTCTGGGCACAATTCAAGCTAGTGGTTGTTCTTACCTTTAAAGCATTAAACAGGGTAGGACCAAGGTAGATACCTGAAGAACTGCCTCCTCTCCCCCACATGTGTCTATCTATTTGGCCTCTAAGTCATCTATATCTAGGAGCTCTTTCTGCATGTTCAATCATTTTTAGCCTGTTTTCCAGTAGGCTTATGAGATCACCCGGCACCATCAACTCTGCAAAATGCCTGCACCAATATGAACTAAATTGGGTGCAGTTGTAGGGACACATAGGGATACCTCAATAGCATAGTTTGTGATGATGTCACCCACCCTGATTCAAGATGACAGACATTTAAACATTGGTGGTGCAAGTGGGCTAGTGTGAATCACCTAACCGATTTGAACCAAATTTGCTACAGATGTAGGGACACATAGGGATGGCTCAATGGCATAGTTTGTGATTATGTCATCCATCCCAATTCAAGATGGTGGGTGTGTAAATGTTTGAGGTGCAAATGGGCTAACTTGTGGACCGTCTAACTGATTTGAACCAAATTTGGTACAGTTGTAGTAAGTGACATATAGGGACACCTCAACAGTGTAGTTTCTGCTTATGTCAACCATCCCGATTCAAGATGGTGGACGCATGAATGTTTGAGATGCAAGAGGGTTAACTTGTGAACTGCCTAACCAATCTGAATCAAATTTGCTACAGGTGTAAGGACACTTAGGGATGGCTCAAGGGCAGAGATGCAAGTTTTGGGCGGTATAGAAATATTTTAAATAAATAATAAAATAAATAGTTTGTGATAATGTCATCTACCCAAATTCAAGATGGTGGACACATGAACATTTGAGGTGCAAGTGGGCTAATTTGTGCACTGCCTAACCAATTTAAATCAAATTTAGTCCAGTTGTAAGGATTGTGAAAGGAAAGTAGGCAGATCTATATTATTAATTCTCCAAGATGGGCCATGCATGCGGACATGGCAGAAAGGAGGCGATTGGCTGACAGAGGGGGAGGAGGAGATTGGCTGACAGAGTTCGCAAGCAGAAGCACCTGAGTGGGCAGTGGGGGTTCCATATGCAGATAGGGAGAAGGAGCCTGTGAGAGCAGAAGCACCATGAAGATTGGGCAGTGGGGATTCCATATGCAGATAGGGAGGAGGAGCCTGCAATGGTTAAGGTCAGTTGGTATGCAACTGTTACTGGTCGGAAGATGTTCTTGATTGTAGAGGAGAGGAATCTCTGTATATAAAAGAATAGCAGGCAGGGGTCTGCAGAAATATGGGTCGTGAGGGAGGAAAGCGCCTCTTCAAGAGAAGGAGGATGCCGTTGTGTGAATTAAATAACTCAGGGAGGGAGGAAGAGAGAGAAAAGACATGAAGGGAGGGGGAAGAATGGGTGGAGGAGAGAGAAAGAGAGAAAAAGAAGGGAGGGGGAAGAGAGACAGAAGGGAGGGCAAGGGACAGGCCCGAGCCTGTCAGCAGCCTAAGGGGAATGAGCGGCCATGGCAATACTAGCAGCAAGGAAGGGCCCAGTCAACCACTGCTGCTGTTTGGGGCTACCGAGGCCATTGTCAGAGGGAGGCAGCCAGGCAAAGGATGGGCCCGGGCCTGTCAGCGGCCTGAGGGGAACGAGTGGCCATGGTGGTGGCAGCAGCGAGGAATGACCCGGTCAACCCCTGCTGCTGCTTCTGGGGAGAGGAGCAGGAACGGGGCTCAGGTGAGGGTGAGGTGGTCTCTGGGGATAGGGGGCTGCAGCTTGACCAATAGGCGGCAGCAATGCTGCAGCCATGACCAAGAAGGGTGAGGGGGATGGAAACAACAGGATGGAGGAGGAGCAGGAGTGCAGCTCAGGTGAGGCTGGGAAGATCTCTGAGGTGAGGGGAGTAATCAAGTACTAACGCGCAGATGTTCTAGAGCGTGCAAGAGTTCCAGCATTGAAGCGGAGAGAAATAATGGCCAGGTGGAGGGCCAGCAGGCAAAGCCCCTCCATTCAGAAGAGGTTGGTGTACAGCGGGCGAAGCCCCGCCGGCCAGGAAGACGAGGCGGTGGCGGGGCGAAATAATGGCGGCGGTGAGGAGGTGGGCAGATGGCGGGCAAAGCCCTACCAGCTGGGAGGAGAAGGTGGGAGGTGGTGGCAGGATGACCTGGCCCTGGCCTGCCCAATGGGGAAAGCTGCAGGGGGGGGGGAGAGCAAGCGAGAGAGCTATGGGGAGGAAAGCAAGTGAGCTGTGGGGGGGAGAGCGAGTGAGCGAGCTGCGGGGGGAAAGCGAGCGAGCTGCGGGGGGAGAGCGAGCGAGCTGCAGGGGGGAGAGCAAGCTGTGGGGGGGAGAGCGGGCTGCAGGGGGAGAGCGAGTGAGCTGCAGGGGGAGAGTGAGCAAGCGAGCTGTGGGGGGAGCGAGTGAGCTGTGGGGGGAGCGAGCGAGCTGTGGGGGGAAAGTGAGCGAGCTACAGGGGGGGGAGAGCGAGTGAGAGAGCAGCGGGGGGATGCCACAGGCTCAGTGCACAACTGCATAGATGCTCTGTGCAGAGTCAGCTAGTATTATTAATTCTCCAAGACAGGCCATGCGTGGGGACGTGGCAGAAAGGAGGCGATTGGCTGACAGGGGGGAAGTGGTGATTGTCTGACAAAGGGGGTGGAGGTGATTGGCTGACAGAGGGGGAGAGAGTTCCAGAGCAGCAAGGAATTTGGGGAGGCGGCTGGAAAGCAATTTCACAGTTGCCTTGGCAGCGCTGTGAAGCAGCAGGGAGCTTGGAGGCTGGGGGCAACTTTGGGAGCTGGACAGTTGGCTCTGGGGGCTGCGGGCGGGAGACAGTTGGCTAAGCTGTGCCATGAAGCAGCAGGTAGCAGGGAGCTCGGAGGCTGTCAGGCGAGCAGGTGACAGTCCCTAGCAGGGGGAAGCAAGGACTGTGAGACAGAGATAGAAACATGGATGACAGAGAGGGGGGGCTGTGGGGAGAGCAAGAGAGAGAGTTGCGGGGAGTAGAGAGCGAGCGAGAGTTGTGGAGGCGGCTGGAAAAAGGCAGTGAGAGTGAGCGAGAGATTTGTGGGGTGAGAGTGAGCGAGAGATATGTGGGGGTGAGAACGAGTGAAAGAGCTGCGGGCGGTGAGAGTGAGCGAGAGAGTTGCGGGCAGCGAGAGTGAGCGAGAGAGTTGTGGGGGGCGAGAGTGAGCGAGAGAGTTGCAGGGGGGTAAGAGCGAGCGAGAGAATTGCGAGGCAGCGAGAGAGTTGCAGGTGGCGAGAGTGAGAGAGAGAGTTGTGGGGGTGAGAGTGAGCGAGAGAGTTGCAGGGGTGGTGAGAGCAAACGAGAGAGTTGCGGGGGTTGCGAGAGTGAGCAAGAGAGTTGCGGGGGCGGCGAGAGCAAGCGAGGGAGTTGTGGGCAGCGAGAGCAGGCGAGAGAGTTGTGGGCAGCAAGAGCAAGCGAGAGAGTTGCGGGCGGCGAGAGCCAGCAAGATTTTTGTGGGGGGGGCAGAGCTTTGTGGGGGGTGCCAAGAGTTGTGGGGTGCGGCAAGAGAGTTTTGGGGGTGGCGAGAGCGAGCGAGAGAGTTGGGGCGACGGCGAGAGCATAGATGCTCTGTGCAGGGTCAGCTAGTTAGTTCTTATTAGAACAAATTGTTGAAGGGGTGTTTGGTGGCCACATGTGAAAAGACTTTTCCTGTTCTGGCACCTAGAATGCAGTCAGAACTCCCTACTTTGTGAAACCAGGCAAGCCCCATCAATTGTGGTGTTCCACCATCTGCTTAAAACACTTCTTTTTTGGGAAGGCTCTCAGTGAGCTAAGCTGGTTCTATGTCACCCCTAAATGTGCTTATATTTTATTATTTGCTGAGAATGTTTGTTGTACCTTGAGGTTTTATTGTGTTGGTCTGGTAACTGATTGTTATCCACTTTGAGTGTCCTGTAATGAGGATGAAAAAGCCAAGGATGAAATGTAATGAGCATGAAAAAGCAGGGTATACTATTTTAAAAATTAATAAATAAATATTGAATTGCAGCTTTAAATGTCACAAGTGGCTTTATGTTCATTCAGTGAGTGGGGTAGTCCACACACATTGCTGGTCACTGGCTGACATACAGACTAATACTGTGTCGACACATCAGCATTTTCTGTTGTGCAACAAGGTGAGTGATTATCTGAAATATTTTCTTTCTCTACAGCAGAGCTGCACAACTGTGCCCATCCAGCTGTTGTTGCACTACAACCCCCATCACCCCATCACAGTGCCCAATAATCAGGGATGATGGGAGTGTGCTAAATTTGCCAATTGTATCATGTTTCATACTGGTGGGGTCTATTTTTGAGGACCAGCAGGAGTTTACAGGTTTTCAAATTATTTGCTACCTCCTATGGCAGGGCTGCATAACATTGGCCTTCCTGCAGACATTGGACTACAACTCCCATCATCTCTGATTATTGGCCCCTATGGCTGGGGATAATGGGAACTACAGTCCAACATCATCTGGAGGGCCAAAGTCGTGCATCCTTGTCCTAGGGGAAAAGTGAACAAAGTTGAAACCTATATGGCAGTGCTGTTTGCAGTGGCAGCCGAAAAAATCCCGGGGGCAGGGGAGTATAGACCATTGCAGGGGAGAGCACCGGATATAAATGGTCATGAAGACATTTTATACACATAGTCTTCTTTTTTGATCACTTGTTCTTGTCAGATTAATGGGCATGCTTTTGTTCCAGGGACAGAACTATAATAGGGCGAGGGGAGACAGTTGTCTGTGGGCCCACTGCCTTGGGGAGTCCCCCAGAGGCAAGTCACATGACTGACTCCCCCAGAAGCGCACCCAGTTCCTTCAGTTGTATTCATCCTCCAAAACTGAGGTGAGTGTTAAGACCTGGAGCTACCATAACAGCATGCCTTTCTCTAGTACCATTAAATGATTTGCATCGTCCACAATTTACAAAACCTTTAAAAAATAATTTAGGATGATGTTCTATTGTGGCACATAGGTTCTCTCTCTCTCTCTAAGTTTTACTATGCTTTTTGTTGTTACCACTATTCAGCCTCATTTAAGATTTTTTTACTTCAGAAGCTGAGCTTCAGTGAGGGTGGGGGCCCGTTTTAAAATCTTGTCTCTGGGCCCATTCCAACCTTGCTACGCCCCACCTTTCTTTAAGCTTGGTTTGTCATTGTATGTTTGTGACGCCCTAAGGCTGAAATAAATTCAAGGACTGACTGATTCTAAATCCACATCCGCTCACAAAAACGAAAGCCTGTGTGCAGCGCGAGTGTATGCCCACTGACTCTCCTGGACGTAAAGTAAAATTGTGCCGTTGGGTTGGTGTCGACTCCTGGAGACCACAGAGCCCTGTGGTTGTTTTTGGTAGAATACAGGAGAGGTTTACCATTGCCATTTCCTGCGCAGTATGGGATGGCGATGCCTTTCAGCAGTTTCCTAAATCAATGCAGCTCGATATAGGTGTTTCCTATAGTCTGGGAAACGGAAGTAATTGTGCGTACGACTGCAGCCTTGTTGCATTTCTGAAGTAGTATTTCCATTTAAATAAATCGGAAACTAAGAAAAATGTTTTATAGGATAGACGGCGGATTGCAACGCTTACAGAGAAGAACGAAAGAGTGTGCACGTAAAATCCGAAATGATGCTGCTTGCAAGCGGGCACCAAGAAAGGGTCTGGCTCTCGAGCCTGCAGCTGCCACACTTTGGACGTCCCTGCCCACCTGCCGCCCACTGCTGTCACCATTCCAATCTGATGCAATCACCATAACACAACCACGTGGCCACTGTCAGCTGTTTCCACCTCCTCAGCCAATCGCCGCCGGCCCTGTTGGCGTCACGGGCGTGGCTTGAGGAGTTTCGCAGCTCTTGCGATCCGGGGCCTGAACCCAGCCTCTGTAGGGGCGCGGCGAAGTGGTCAGTTCGAACCGTCGCCGTCCAATAGGTGAGCTCGACGAGGCAGATGGCTCCGCCCCAGGCTAGTGGTGGCGATGAGACCTGTTGTTGTTTTATTTGTTGTGCCCCGGAACCGGGGAGCGGTGCTAGGGACGCGTCCTGAGTCCCCGGGGGAAGATCCCCAACCTCGCCGAGGGACGAAGCCGAGGCTTTGACGCTACCGTTGTCCATGGAGGCCGCAGCCGGAGAGGGCGAGCGGGAGCCTGAGGTGCTGAGCTGTTTTTCCTACAACCAGGACTGCACGTACGTAAATGGGGACACAGGGCAGAGCAGGGCCGGCTGCCTTGCCCGTCCCTCCACCCCATCCCTTCGCCGCTGCTTTCTGGGAACAACACGAGTGGGCAGGAAAAAATATTAATGGAAGAGAGGAAATGAACGAAAAAAAATCTGGGGTGGAAAAGTGCAGCGGGAAGGAGCTATGAGTGCTGAACAAAAAATGATCACTAGCATATCTAGATTAGAAAGCTGCTCAAAATCTCTGAGATTAGAGGGGTGACATTCGGTGGACTCTCATTTGACATTTTGACTTCTAAGCTGACATCTCTTTTGTGGTTCTCTTGAGATCTAGGTGAGACTGTCGCACCCAGTACTCTGGAGACATTAGGTACAGGGGATGTTAAATTTTTGTGTCTTCTCACTCCTCTGTTTTCCTTTTGAGAGATCCCTTGAACAAATTCTGCTCCACACTAAGCATGTAACTGATCTCCCATACTTGGCATTTCCCTGCTAATTGAACAAAGAGGCACCTTTTAAAAGTGGTGATTCTCTTTATTGAGCAGGAGGAGAGCAACTGGCCCTATCCATCCCCAGCACAGCATTCCTCTGGTGGCTGCTACTAGTGTCTATCTTATGTTTCTTTTTGGTTTGTGAGCCCTTTGGGGGGCAGTGATCCATATTTATCTGTATTTATTTTTATATCTCTATGTAAACCACAGGGGGAATTTTTGAAAGACGATATATAAATATTCGTTCTCGTCATTGGCATTTGTTTAAGTTATTTGGCTGTTGACCATGGAAGCATTTTGCCTTCAGCATGGCCCACTTGCCTTAGACATCTAAAGATATCCTTTGACACAGCATATTTTGTTCGCTCCTGCTTTATGCATGTTGCAAACTGTAATTGGGATTGTGTTGTCTGCTCTGCTTGTGGCTAATATGTCTTCCCCAAACTATATTGCCTATCTATAAGGAGGTTCAGAAAAGCAGTTGTATGATGAAGTTGTGTTGTTCTGCTTTAGAAAAATATGGATCTACCAATTGAAAAACCTTCAGGTAAATGTGCAAAATCTTAGAGTGAGTGCTGTCCCCTGAAGGAGAAAGAGAGTCCTCCTTTTTGGCATGAGGCCACAGCAGCTGCATTTCACCAAAAACAAAGAGGCTTCTGTGTCTGTCCATCCGGTTCCCAGATGTGCCTGCTTTAGGCCAAACTAAGGCTTTCAGGGTGAATTAGGGTAGCAAGGTTGGAGTGGGCCTAGAGACAAGATTTTAAAATGGGCCCCCACTCACTGAAGTAAAATTTTTATATATATATAAACACCTATGTGCCACAATAGAACATCGTCCTAAATTATTTTTTTAAAGGTTTTGTAAATTGTGGACAATGCAAGTCATTTATGGTACTAGGGAAAGACATGCTGTTCTGGTAGCTCGAGGTCTTAACACTCACATCAGTTTCGGAGGATGAATACAACTGAAGGAAGCGGGTGCGTGGCTGGGGGAGTCAGTCATGTGACTTTCCTCTGAGACAACTGTCTCCCCTTGCCCTATTATAATTATGCCCCTGCTCCTTATTAGAGCATCATAATGAGAGGCCACCCTCTACACTTATACTAGTACAGTTTTTCTGACTCAGCAGAGAGAGCATTAGCACTTTGCCTCAGAATTGGGAAGCCGAAGCATATACACAGAACTACTATTTGTAACTGATTATTTATATATTAATCTTTATTTCAAAGAAGATTTATAGCCTCTATTGTACTTGCCTTTCCAACAATAATATGAGGCAGGTTACATGTTCCCTCTAACAGGGATTCCCAGATGTGGTTGACTACAGCTCCCAGAATCCCTAGCTGCAATGGTTTTTGCTTGAGGATTATGGGAGTCATAGTAAACAACATCTGGGAATCACTGTTAGAGGGAACACAGCAGGTTACCATTGTTCGCATCTTACAGTTCTGATTTGCCCAAGGTCACACAATGAATCCCTAGCAAAGTACAAGTGGTGGCTTGAACCTTGGGTCCTACCCAGAACTGTACCCGTGCATCGAAACTCCTGCTGCTATGTAACATTTACAGAGCATCAGCTGAAACTCTGTGGGACACAATTCTCAATCAGAGGGCTTAAAAGTTATATTAGATGGCTAAGGCAGACATGGATGGAAAGTGAGACTAGGGTGAGTCAGAAAAGGCTGTGTTGAAAAAGTGAATAAGAAGGGGAAACTTAAAGACCAGAGAATGTGTTTCAAAAATAAGAGGAGGTTCCAAGTGTAAGTAGCACAAGGCTTGACAGTTCCGCAGTTAACCACTATCCTTGGTTAAAATTGAGGGCTCCTGGGGGGAAGGAAGGGCCCACAACTAACTAGTAATTGCTTTAATATTTATCTTTATAATTTTTTTTACTGCAATACTCAATGCACTGAAAATTGACTTTGGCCCCCACATACATCATCATGGTTGTTTTTGGCCCACTGGGACATTTGAGTTGTACACCCCTGCCTTAGAGGGAACACTGGTGTCCATCTCTAAATCCAGCAGTTTTGTCAAGTGTCTGTTGTCTGGCTTCTGGATCCTAAGGAAATTTGTCAAGGCCTGAAGAAGCAGTAGAGCAGAAGACATGAAGATGGCAATGTGAAGGACACAGGGACCAGTAGTAGAGGAGCAAGTGCTGTATTGCTGAAGGTTGTTGTCTAAATAGGCTCTGTGTGTGCCTTGATGGCACTGCTCTTATGTTTTGAGCAGTGATAAAATGTGAATCACATCCAGCTCTGTTCTCCCATATATTTTGGGCTAAGGGAACTTCCGTATGGATGGAGAAGCCCAACTAGGTTCAGTTCTGTAAAGGCACTGAGCATCTTTGGCCACTACTAGCTTAAAGTGGCTCCAAGCGCAGTCCCAAAACATGGCCTGAGGGCATGTAATGCGACCACCTTGCTGAAGCTAAGCAGGTCTAAATCTGGTTAGTGCTGGGAGAGCTGACTGCCTGAGAGGGAACTCCATGGATTCAGCAATGAGTTCTGTGATGGAAGAAAGGAGACATATAAAATAAGAGAACTAAAGCTGGCTATACAAACCCTTCATGTGAGCTGGCTATTTGGAGCACAATTACAGGGTCAGAAATCTCTCATGTTACAGTCCATCCAGGCTTGTACTTTAGATTGCAAGTAGAAGCTTGTATGTTTTAATGGTCCCCCATATAAAAACCTTCAAAAGTTTCCTTGCACTTACCATGTGAAGAAGAAAAGACTAGGCTAGAACTTGTTGCCCTGAAATGCTGACTTTCCATGGGAAAGGCATTTGGATGTGGGGAGGCAGTCATTCAAATATATAACCAGCTGCCTACAGACTGAAATGCAACTATCTGGGAAGTGTCTGTGCTACATAATATTTCTGAACAAGTTTGACTCTGTTCATAAACATTCCATTCCAACTAATGCCCTCTAGTACAACCAGTGCTGACTTATGGAACCAGGACATAAACTCTGATAATACTCCACCATCTTGCGGTGGGGGTGGGCAGCGAGTCTTGTGAAAGGCTGAATGGTGGGGCAGAAATACAGAAATGTATGTCAGATTGGTTTTTGGTCTAGCCATGGTTATATATTGCAATCCACTATATGGCTGTTCTTATAAGCAGCCTAACCCCGGCTAGAGCAGCCCAGGCTGGGTTAGGCTGCTCATGTGCAGTGCTGGGATCCACGCAGAGCCTGGGGCTGCCTCACCGCCCACCTAACCCTACTTTCAAGCCCAGCAGTTAGCCGAGGTTAAGGGTGCAAGTGTGTGCTCGATCTGCCTGTGTGGGTACCTGGTTTGCATGCCGAAGACGAGCACAGCTATCATCGGTGGCGGGGGAGGTAGGTTGAACCATGCCTCCCCCGCCTGCCCTTCCCACCCCAGTATTGGTCGTGAGAACGACCGTACTGCCCATGTTTGGTGGCTTTTGTTATTTGACTCTGCAGATGTCTTTTTCTAGCACCATGACACTAAAAGGCCTTTGTTCTGTCTTGCATCACGTTTCCTGTTCTGCTGGTTTGTTTCTCTTGTTTTTGCGTCCGGTTTACTTCTGGAAGCTTGGCAGGTTTGTGTAATGATGATACTGAAATTCCTGTTTAGGTTGCTGATGTCTTAATGAGATTCATTTCCCAATTACAGAACCAAGATATATGTGGGGGTTCCATTCTCTGCTACAAACATGGAAAACGGAATCTGCGGATACAGCATCATTAAGTCTAGGGGACTCATGGGGTTAGGTTCCTGGTGGGCACAAAAGGACAAGGCGGAGGGGCTTAAAATGCAGAAACACATGAAATAATGCATTGTGCAGTGCCCCCCAAAATCCCAAATTAGTATTTTTCTGCAAAAAAATCCCTGCAGGGTGGGTTTTTGTCTTTGTCTTTGTCTTTGTCTTTTTAAAAGGAATGAGCCACAAAATGGCTCTCTTCCTCAAAATGGCAGTCAGAAATGACCTCGGAAGTCATTTCCAGCCACCCCTAACCCATGGATACAACCCTTTTTTTGCTGTGTATTTTCCACATATGCCGTGGTTGGATATCAATTATCCGACTGTGGATGTGCAAAACCGCAGATGCTGGATCCTTGGATGGTGAGGTTGTCCTGTGCTGGCAAAACACTGCTTTGTTGGAAAGCAAAGGTGCATCTATCACCATCTGTAGTGTTGGGGAACTAAGTAGATTGCTGTATATATGTGGCCCTGAGGGGTTAAATGCATACTGGATGCACATCCAGCCTCCTGCATAAGCTCAGATACTTTTTGTAATTGTTTAATATAGGGAATTTACTTACACACACACACACACACACACACACACACACCCCATAGAAGTTTGGCCTTCATGCAACTTCCTCAGCTTTTAAATAGAACTGGTGTAGTGTAGCATCTAAGACTAAGAGCTGAAAAGTTCCCAGTTTGCACCATCCTTATGCGATCTTGGGCATAAACAACTGTTCTTCCAGCCTCTTGCAAGGCCTACCTTGCAGCAGGACTGGTGAAAGACTACTGAGATAATGCATGTGAATGAAACACTTCAGATACTCCGTAAGGTTGTACACATGACCAAATAAGCAGGTGGGGCGGAGGGCTGGTGGAGAGGGAGGCTCCTGCCTACCTCCCCCCACACAAGCAATTTTGGTCTCTTGGCTCTGCCACTCGCCCAACATGTGATTGGTGCCATGGTGATTGGCAGAGCAGGGAGCTAGGGGGAGGAAGTCCTCCAACATCCCTCAATGCACCGTGTCAGGAGCATGGTACATTGAGGAACCCTCCCTGAGTTGAGCACTCTCACACACGCACATATGGCCCCAGACCTGGGGTTAAAGGTGTGCTCGTGCCCTTGAACACAGGTTAAAGCCTGGGGTAAATTCCCAGGCTTGGGGCCTAGGCAGTGCCAGGATCAGACTTGATCCCGGTGGTGCACACAGGCAGCCTAGCCCAGGTTGTGCTGCTCAAGCCTGGGCTTGGCTGCCTGTGTGAATAGCCTCTATACTAGCCTCTGAATCCGTTCACACGAGTGTGCAAAACTGGGCTAAGGGAGCCCAGCCCGGTTTTGCACACTTGTGTGAACCACCGGGATCAGGCCCAATCCTGGTGGCTACACAGCAGCAAAACTGCCTATTGAGCCACCCAGTTAAACAAGGTTAAGGGAGCAAGTGATCCCTTACCCTAATTTTTTATTTAAAAAATCATGTGTCTGCTGCAGCTGCTTGCAGCTCCAGCAGGCACACTCGCGGAGAGGGGAATCCCAGTAATGCACTGCGCACTCACATGGTGTATTATTGGGACTCTGGGAGGGTGGGATGTGCAGCGCCGCATCCTGGCATCCCAACCCCGGGAGTTGCAGTGGGAGTCGCAGGAGAGCCGCTGCTCGTCTGGGAGGGCAATCCCAGGGAAGCATCGGAGATCATCTGCAGGGAAGATGAGGCTAACCCTCCTTCCCCACAGACCACCCCAAAGCTCTTCTGACAGATTGTGAGAAGAGCTTCTCTATATGTTAAGTATTATTGGAGAAACCAGCACTTTGCCCACTGATATTCCAGGCCTTTAGCTGCCTGCCTTGTTCACATTTGCAGCTAGCTAGATTCATGATGCTGAGAGATCTAAGTAGCTATAATATCTCCAACCTGTCATTGCCATTCATGCCCCTGTAGCAGATTAATGCCTTTGTCTCAGAGCAAGCTCACGTGAGGGAAAGAAATGCTGAATCATCCCTGCTGAACTGCCTGGCTAGGCTTCTCCTAAAACTATTCTGTATTATTGGTAGGTTCAAAATGCTGCTGCTACCAGCTTTTTTGTGTACAGAAACTCTCTGGGCTTGGGATGGGCTAACCCAGAAAAAAAACCTCTCTTAATTTGGCTCATGAACAAGTACAGAAATCTTCCATATGCGAGCCTCTACGTGCTGAGAAAATTGATAGCTGCTGAACATTTGAGGATGTGTTTATACCAGAGGTTCCCCTCCTCCATCCCTTTTTCCTGAGTTAAAAACCAACTCGGAGACACTTGTAAAAAGAAAAGAACTAAAAAAAGTTTTATTCAATTACTACAGACTGCTTCTGTCTGAGGCTTTCTCAGCTTTTAGATACAGTTAAGAATACTTAGTAGGATTACAAAAATAGGTTGTCTTAATGCACGCTTAAATGTTTACAGAGGCTTTTGCAATGCTCTAGGGGTATTGAGCATAGGCTAGTGTTTCTTATTTCAATTACGTTGCAGGTAAACTATAATAGAACAGTATCCAGACTATGCAGAGCACACACACCAAAGAAATATAACATCTCTATTGTTAATGCGAAGTCTGACTAAACAAACTTTTCCCTAGACTAAATTTCACTCTTCTTTGAACTCACCAGACTCTTGATGGGACTTCAAGCCTCCTGTAAATCCTGTCTTCCCAGACTCTACAGTTATCCTTCTGTAGCCAACCTCCATGGTCACATGTCCTTCTGTGCACCTCCAGCCAAGCTTCTTCTAACAAAGAACTCCCTTCTTCCTGGCAACAGCTCTCTAGATCCACACACTTGGTGTGCTGATTGACAGAGCCCTGGAGTTCACCAGCCTGTCAGTCAAGACAGGGTTAACTTCTGGTTAACTCTTTAGAAGGAGACGAGCCTGATCACTACAGCCCCTGATCAAGATACTGGCTCGTGTTAATACATATCTCATGTAGGGATAGGCTACCTTCCTCTGGGAAATAGTAGTTTCCCAGGGTTTCCTTTTGCTGCTTTTATTGGGATCTCTGGGAGCTGGGTAAGGAAAATGTTGCTAGAGCACTTGCCTTCAGGCTCCTAATTACCTTCACATTCATGACCTCAAACAGTTACCTAAAAAAGTATGAAGACTTGCTTCCCTGAGCCATTTTTGGAAGGGTGGTATAGAAATTGAAATAATAATAATAATAATAAGGCAAGTGCCACTTTTGTAAAGAAAAACAGAAGGAATAGAACTGCCCAATGGAAGCAACATCAAGAACCTGGAAGAGAAAGAGCATTACAAATACTTGGACATTCTCCAGGCTGATAACATTGCACACACTGAAGTTAAAAGAAAAATTGGAAGAGAATATATCAGGAGAGTTAGAAAAATCCTCAAGTCCAAACTCAATGGTGGGAACACCATACAAGCCATAAACACCTGGGCTATACCTGTTATCAGATACACTGCAGGAATAATAGCCTGGACCCAGGCAGAGCTAGAGACGCTAAATCATAAGACCAGGAAAATAATGACCATCAATCATGCTCTGCACCCCCGCAGTGATGTCGATAGGCTATACCTCCCTCACAGCTCAGGTGGAAGAGGAATGCTGCAAGTTCATCAAATAGTAGAGGAGGAGAAAAGAGGCCTTGAAGACAGGGGCATAACTACAATTAGGCAGGGGGAGGCTGTTGTCTCAGGGCCCCCCGCCTTGGGGGGGCCCCTCAGAGGCTCTCCCCCACCCAGCGCCTACCCGATCTTCCTTGTGAAGTCATTTTAAAAAAATTTCTCCTCCTCGTTTTGGTGCTGCCCGCTATTTCTTTGTTGTTTGTCTCCGCGAGCCTCGCGCACGTGCAAGCAACGGCAGAGACTAAGCTGGGAGAGGGAAAGGCAGAGGAGGCGCCGAAGGGGTTAACCCGCTCCCCTCCCCTGCCCCTTTGAAAGGCAGAACTCCCAACTGCAAGAAGACCCTGCCCACCATGTGTGAGGACACCTGAGGAAGGAGGCAGGGCTTGGAGGTGGGACGAATGTATGTAGAGACAGGAAAACGGAGAGAGTACAAGAGGATCAGTGATTTTCGCTGTAATTGCTCTATAATTGAACCAAAGCACGGTATGTCTTCTCTGTTAACAAATTTGCAAGTCTTTCCTTCCTTTCCCACCCCGCTCTTTCACCAGTCTGCTTTTTAAAAAAAGTATGTGTGTGTGTTTTAATGAAAGTAACAACGGCTCACAGCCATGCCTGTTTATTATTTTTACATTTGCATTCACCCTTTGCATTTAAAATACACAAGTGTTGCATAAGGCCAAAATTAATATCATGTTAAAAAATAATAAAAACATTAATACACATAGCTCAGCCAACTGAAAAAGTAATATTTCCAATTAAAGGCTACTAAAGTCTTGAGTGATTAAAACTCTTTTTACTTGGCACTGGGAAAAACTATACTCTAGGACTTGATTCTAAGTAAACATGCTTGTGCTGCACAGGATGTTTAGATCAGGACAAGGCATACATACATCCCTCCCTACTTTCATAAGATAGGTGGAGTAAACTTTGGATATTTGTATTTTAGATACCAGCTGACATTCAGCCTAAATTATTAATGACTAGTCCTACTAGCACTGAGACTAGTTAGCCATGACTAATTTCATCATGAATTTCATGGCACAGTGTATGTGTATGTATGGTTTATTTCGGCCCAAGGCCAGCATAAAGGCACAGTGGGGAAGTAACTTGCCTAGGGAGTTACACACTTTTGTAACTTTTAAAACTTTTGTTGGGATGTGTGCAATGATTACTGTGCTTCATTTGATACTGTTTTAAGTTGGTTCTGTTATGCACACCTTATAACTGGGATATGTGCAATGATAAAAGTTCTTGTTCTGTTGTATTAGTTGGTTCTGTTATGCACACCTTGTAACTGGGATATGTGCAATGATTAAAGTTCTTGTTCTGTTGTATTAGTTGGTTCTGCTTTCGTGTTATCTATACCTTGCAACTAGTTGGGGTAGTTAGCAGAGACATCGGGCCAGAGGAAGGAGAGGTAAGTGGTGACGGGGGGGGGGCATTTAAGAATCTTGTCTCAGGGGGGCCCACTTCAACCTAGTTATGCCCCTGCTTGCAGAATATATCAAGGACAGTGAAGAAGATGCACTTAAAATGGTCAAGAACGCAAAACTATTCAACCCCAATGAAACAAAGCAGGCCTACAAGAAAGAACAAGTCAAGAACCGAGCAGAAAAATGGAAAAATAAGCCACTGCGTGGTCAATATTTGCACAATATAAGTGGAAAATCAGACATCACCAAGACCTGGCAATGGCTTAAGAATGGCAACTTGAAGAAAGAAACAGAGGGTTTAATACTGCTTGCACAAGAACAGGCACTAAGAACAAATGCAATAAGAGCCAAAGTCGAAAAATCCACAACAAACAGCAAGTGTCGCCTTTGTAAAGAAGCAGATGAAACCGTGGACCACCTAATCAGCTGTTGTAAAAAGATCGCACAGACTGACTACAAACAAAGGTATGACAAGGTAGAGGGATGATACATTGGAACATCTGCAAAAAATGCAAGTTCCCTGTAGCCAAAAATTGGTGGGACCATAAAATTGAAAAAGTTGTAGAAAATGAATTAGCAAAAATATTATGGGACTTCCGACTACAAACAGACAAACATCTGCCACACGATACACCAGATATAACTGTAGTTGAGAAGAAAGAAAAACAAGTCAAAATAATCGACATAGTAATACTAGGTGACAGCAGAATAGAAGAAAAAGTAATAGAAAAAATAACAAAATACAAAGATCTACAAATTGAAATTGAAAGGCTGTGGCAGAAGAAGACCAAAATAATCCCAGTGGTAATTGGTGCCCTAGGTGCAATTCCAAAAGACCTTGAAGAGCACCTCAAGACCATAGGGGCCACAGAAATCACCATCAGCCAATTACAAAAAGCAACTTTACTGGGAACAGCCTATGTTCTGCGACGATATCTATAATAATAACAGCAACAACATTGATAATAAAATTCAGCCCTCTCAGGTGCTTGGGAAAGACTCTATGACTGGATAAAACAAACCAGTCAATAACACCTGTCTGACTGTGTAAACAACAACAACAACAACAATAAAAATGTCAGTATTCTGACAGGTGATGAAGGTAAAGTTGAAAGCTTGTTTTGCATCTGATGCATGCAAATATACTTGCTGAGTATCTGAATAAAGAGAATGTTGATAGCAGTGTTTCCTCTAAGACATGTGTGCATGCTCACATGTTTTTTCATGACCGCTCAGTTAATTTTAGATCCTGCTCGGGTTTAATCAGGAAGGCTCCATTTTGAATATACATGCGCACATATTGCCTTGACACTGCCACCCGGAACAAAATTCATTCTGCATGCAAATGAGAAAAATTAGAACACTGGTTGTTAGGATGCCTGCATTTATGTGCAAACATCTCTTCAGTTTTTATCTTGGGATATTTTAAGCTGGTTGCCAAATCAAACTTGAATGTGTTCAGCTACTTAGCTAAAGTAATTTGGCATGACTGCAGTACTTGTAACACTTTGTACCTTTCGTGTACATTTGACAGAGCAAGTTGTCATTCTTCCCGTTGCAAGCTCTTCCCCTCTTGTAATTGCCTTCGTTGCCCACAAAGGTTTGTGATTTTTTTAATATGACTGCTCTGCAGAGGCAGGGCGATGGGGTTTGATGGCAAATGGAACATGCAACAACCTTGCTGAAACAAAGTAGGTCAGAGTCTGGTCTGTACCTTGATTGGAGCTTGCTTGTGAACACTCTCTGCTGTCTTGAGTTCTTTTGAAGAAAGACAGGATATAAATGCAATAAATAAAGAATGGGTTCGTTGTCTCTCAGACCCAGCACCTTGAGCAAATTGCCTCTTCTGTGAAGCTCTTGGTGTATTCCCTTAGTCTTCATACCCACCTGAAGCAAAACCTTTTAACTCTGTGTGTGTGTGTGTGTGTGTGTGTGTGTGTGTGTGTATTCATCCCTTGTTAGTCTTGTCTCTCCCTCCTTCCCTTACCCAGTCTAAATTTAGATTGTAAGCTCCTTAAGGCAGGGACCTTCTCTTGCTTACCTTATTCTGCAAACCTCTCTGCCCACAGGCAACTCTATCTCAGTAATGAATAAAAACAGAATTGTTTCTCAACTCTTGTGTGATGAGAAAGCTTAAGGCAAGTCATAAATAGATATTCTGTATTCTGCTTTTCTGCCCGAGTGTTGACTTTAATATGCTTTCACAAAAGGAAGAGAGAAGGTTGGGGGGCACCAGTAAGGAGACCAAAAAACAACACAAAACCCACCAAGAGGGGATCCTTGGATGTCTCACTGTTGTCTAATAGGCCCAGCGTGTTTTGAGTAAAAATCCTCTATGAAGGGCACTTTCACAACATCATTAGGAGGCGAAAACCAACCAGCCTCGCCATAACTACTACTATTAGTATTGTTTACCAGGCTGAACAGACGGAGGCTTTCTGGTTTTAGACAGGCTTGGGAGTGTGTGGCCAAATCTCAGAAAGGGTCTGGGTAGAGTTTCCTATGTATCCCATAGACCCTTGTCTCTCCCTATGACTGGCAAGATAAGCAGGTCCTGCCAGTGTACCTAATTGGATCTCTTTGTGGCAGGGGAAAGCTCATGAGAGTGGGTATTTTTCTGAGGCTTGGAACTCCTTAGAATGTCTGTTTTTTGTAATGCTCTTTAAATGGCTTAACCTGCCCAAAAGGGATAACTAGGTTAGATGCTGTAGCATGTGTAGGCTTTGCCTTCTACCACCTTAGTAGGGATGCCTAACATCATATCTTTTGACTTTCAGTAGAGTTTCCCCCTTCTTCCACACCCCTTGTAAGTCCCTAATATAAGCTAGCATCATTAATGTTGACATACTTTTAACTCCTTACCCCTTGTCACTCTAGTTCAGCCTATATGCCTGTATCCCCCTGAGTCCTTTCGCACCTGGGTTGCTGCTCCAATTTTTTTTTTAGTTCTTGCTACTAACCTCCAAGCCTTTAGCATGGCCAAGAATATTCCCTAGCCTATAACCAAGCCACCTTTTTGAACAAGTCCCTTTGGCTGTAGGACTCTTCCCTACCCATGCCTTCAACCCCACCAGGTCAAATCCTCTTATTAGTCAACAAGCCTGTTCAAGATCCAGCTGAATTCCATTTCCCAGAGCTACATTTTTCTTCCACTTCCCCATTTCCCTTCCATTGGCAGTGCCCATGAGGACATGCAGCAAAGCTTCCATAAGTTAAAGGTGGAGCTGCAATGCTTTACATGTTTCCTCCTACCCCTTTTCTCTTTCTCCTGTCTCTGGTTTCTGCCTTTACTGGCTCTTTCAGTTCTAGCATCCTCCACTTCCCAAGTCTTCAGCATTATTTGGTGTGGAACATTCCCAACCTTGTATGCCATTTAATCTCTGTTATCTTCTGCAGTTCCCTGGCCATCGGAACGAAAACTGGATACAGGCTTTTTTCCTTGAGTTCTGTGGAGCAACTGGATCAGGTCCACGAAAGCAGTAAGTCTGTTCTGTTTTGATACAACAGAATATTGGCTGATGACAAGTTTTATTCTACATTACAGCACTTTAATCTGCCTCAGAGGAGCAATTCCATTTATCTTTCCTGCTAGGAGACAGATGGCATCTCTTGGCTGCTGCCTTGCTTGTATTCAAACTGTGCTTGATGCAGCTGTGCTAAAGGGACAGTTGCATACAAAGAAAACATATAATGAATTTGTGTTGGAAAGTCTCCCTTGTTTTTGGCACCAGTATGACCCTGAGGTAATGTTGTGCACATCTGTACATGCAGTTTAATACCAATCGGCACGGAGTGCAAATAGATTAAATGGGCAGCAGTGTAATCTTCACTGATTTGTTGGAATTGAACGGAGGTTCCCAGACATCCCAGAATTCTACCTACAAAACAAATAGGCATGATCACAACTGGGATAGCACAATTGTGCCTTGCTTAGAGAGATGTGAGGTGGAAGGGAGGAAGAAGAACTTCAGGATGACTAGGATGTAAATCCACGATGCTGTATCCCTACCTACTGCCCAGCTGGCCCAGAAGAACTTCTGTGCAGATGCAGAATGTGATCTTAATGAGGACCCTTTAAATGTTACCCTCGCTGCATAGGAGCTGGTTTCTGCAAGCAGCTGCTGTGTGGCTGAGGTGACCCAACTGAATGGGCAGAGGTTGATTATAGAGGCCATGGATACGACTAATATTTATATATCACTTGTTGACAAAGGTTCCTGAAGTGGTTTGCATAAATATAAATAAATAAAATGTCTTCCTGCCCCCCAAAGGGCTCACGATCTAATAAAAGAAATGTAAGATAGACACCAGCAACAGCCACCGAAGGGATGCTTTGTTGGGGTTGGATAAGGCCAGTTGCTCTCCCCCTGCTTAATAAAGAGAATTGTCGCTTTAAAATGGTGCTTCTTTTGTTCAGTTGGCAGGGGAATAACAGGGTATCATGGACCTGGTACCCTGTTGAAAAGGGGATTCCAGTTCTCTGTGAAAGATGCTCGTGATTGACCCCCCCTCCCCCTCCCCACTCTCATCATTTAAATGCAGCCCATCAGCTGCATGTGAGCCACTTACAGAAAAGCAACTCCCACATGGTAAAGGGCCCCTGCAGGAAAGCGTGGATGACCATATGCAAAATGTGCTGTGAAAGCAAACTGTTGCTGTGTACTAACGTTGTAAACAATAGAAGTGAATTAATCTGCAGACTGAGCATCCCATAACAAGTATTTTCAAGGCCTGGAAAACCTTTCAGCACTAGGTTTTCCTGCCTTGTTTGGCAGCCTAATCTCTCTGAAAGATTTGCTGGCTCAGATCCTGTTGAAGTCACTGGAGCCTGCTGACGCTCAGAGTATTGCATTTTGGAAGTCCCTGTTGTGTTCGGATGACCCATTGCATTCTTTGTGGTATGACTGGTATTTCCTTTCTTGTGGTGATTCTGTATAATAGTGTATCACACCGTAAGGGACTCAAGAGCGTCTTGATAAAGCAACTTTCCCCTCCAAACATTAAAAAAAGATTCCATTGCCGCCTCAGCAGATTTGGTCTAAGATGAACAACTTGGAATGGAGTCAGTTCCTAATTTTTCATCTAAATCTACCATCCTGTAGTTCAAACTCTTTGCTGCTTATCCTGTCTTTTGTGGGCAGGGTGGATGGTTGGTTTGAAAAAAACAATAATAATGGTAGGCACAATCCAGCCAGAGTTACTTCCCTTTTTAAGAAGCATTGGTTTTAGTGACAGTGTTAAGTATGTGCTCAAATTTTTCCCTCTTAAAAATGTTTAATTTTGACTAAAATTATGCCAGTGCTTCTGTATATTTCAAAATCATCTACACATTCTTGCATAATCTTTTTCTTGAGAACAGACATACCTAGTTCCCTCATCATTTCCCAAACACTGTACCTTACAGGCTGTCATTCTCTTAGTGCTCTACTGGATCCTTCCTATCTTGTCCATGTTGTTCTTGGGCTGTGGTGACCAGAGCTGGACCTAATATTACCAGTGAGACATTTCGTTTTTGAAAGGTCTTACTGTGGATGCATGGAGTGATGCTATTGCTTCAAGGCATACTGAAAGCTATGCCTTTGGTTGATGACCTAAAATGACATGGGCCTTGAATGCCACAGGATCACATTCTTTTTTGGAGAGCTCATTGCCTTGTGGTCAGTCTGGGGTTGCAGACACAATGGGGGAAGTCATCCGAGTGGATGCCTTCGAAGCTTTTAAGCCAAGGTTCGTTTTTAGAAAGCTGTTTTCTCACTTGATGTGCCTGCTAGTCCTGTAATGTGGTGGTAGTCTTCAAAGAGCCTCTTAACAAAGACTTTAGACTTCTGGTGTACAGTTGAGCAGCGCAAAGGGGTCTTTCACATGACCTCCGGCGGCTGTGGGGAAGGCAGGAGCTCGTGGTGGCGCAGCAGCAGGAGTGGGAGCACTCTCCCCCCACCCCCCATCGCATATTGCCCCACACTGTTAGAGCAGCCACCACGCTTGGCTTGGAAATGGCGGTGGGCCAGGGGGGAGCTGTTTAGCCCAGCGGCGGTTCTCCAGCCCAGTTGAAGATCGCCAGCCGAGGTTAAGCAAGCCATCAGTTCGCTTTCGCGAAACCCCAGGTTAAAAACTCAGGCTTGGCGTGGGGGCAGCGCTGGGATTGGGCTCGATCCCAGTGCTTCACACACGCAGCCTAGCCCAGACTGGGCTGCCCTGGCCTGGGCTAGGCTGTGCGTGTGAACAGCCTCACAGATGTAGATTTGTCAGGCAAGGTCTTCTGGATGAATTCGGTTCCAGTGTATAAATATGTGGAACTGCGTCTCTGGGTAACTTGCTGTGACCCAGTGGTAACAATGCAGTTCAGTTCACCCTGACCTGCCACTGTTGAGCCACAAGAACATCTTGTGCTGCTTTGCCTCTTGCAGCATTGCTGGCTTTCCAGTTTTACTCTTCACCTTCCTATATGCAGAGTTAAACTAGTAGGTAAAAAGAGGTATTGTAAACCAGTATTTTAGCTTTGGGAAAGGAGGTCTTTCTGGACTTTGCAAAACCACAGCCTCGTTCTATGCAAGTTTCCCTCAATGTTGTTAGTAAGCTAGGGTTTGCTTGTTTTAATTGATGCATGTTTACACTGAAGTAAACCCCACTGCTTTCATTGGGGCTTATTCACAAATGGGGATAAGGTTATGGCCTTAGACGGTGTGCATAGCATCATACTGTATCTTGTCATCATGCAAAGCCAATAGAAGCTGAGCATGGCTATCTGCCAACATGTGCAGAAAGCTTGGAATCAAACTTGTAAAGTGCGTTTTGATTGTAGTCAAGGTCCCTGCAGAGCAGCAGTTACTGTAGTCCACAGACCATTTATGAAAACAATTCAAATAAAGGAGGCCAAAGTGCTTCTGACATGTATAGACGGGATTTGCAGTGCACTGCTATGTTGGATGTCAGTCCTAGTGTATTAAATGGAGTTCGCTGCCAGCGAGAGTGAATAGATCTGCAGCTGTAAGCACTGCATAATGATAAACATGGACAGTGGAGCGAGCCTGTTAAGTGACCAGGGCCATTCTATGAGTGAGTGGTCAATTGGGGGCCGAAGCAATAGCCCTGGACCCTGTGCTATTCCTGGCCCTGCTCCAGCAGTGGCATGGAGTCTCTCTGTCCCCACTGCTGCCGATCCTGGATTGCGACTGAAGAAGCTACACTTGACCCTGCTGGGCCCCTGCAGCACATTCTGCTTGGCTGCATGCAAGGGTAGTTTTGACTAGGCTGCTTGCCTCTCTCTAGCTGAGTTGGACACAGTGGGGAGCACCTCTGTATGTTCCCCACTTCTGCCAGCCCCAGACAGAGAGACTCCAGGCAGGGATCTCTGCACCACCACTTCACCTCAGCCAGGGCCCCACAACCCCCCATAGTGGCTCAAGCTTCTTCTGAGGGATAGAACCTTTTGTGTGTGTGGGGGGGGAGTGTTTCAGGCTTCCCACAGAAGTGACCAATGAAAGCTCCCAACAGAAGGCAAGGAAGTTCATGCAGGAGTTGGAGGATGGAACCTTCTGTTTGATTCTGCCTGGATGATCTTAAACTCTGCTCTGTATTCTACCTCCACCTGAGGTTAAATTGATGGGTACACAGGCAGGGCTTTCTTGGTGGTGGCATCAAGGCTATGCAGTTCTTTCACATCTCTGCCTACCTGTCCCAAATGTTAGCACTCTGAAGATGGTCTCCTTCAGGCAAGCATTGAATATTGCTTGATCCAAAGGAGTAGCTGTGTGAGTGTGTAGCAGGAACACCAATAAAAGAGTCTTGTGTTCAGGTGGACACAAAGTCAGGTCTTTTGTATTAATTCCACTTTTTTCGTGTGTGTGTGTGTGTGTGTGTGTGTGTGTGTGTACACTTCAGGTATCTGATGAAGTGGACTAGAGTCCATGAATGTTTATGTCCCAGTATATTAGTGTTTAACATGCCTCAAGGTGTGTGTTTGTATTCTGTTGATGTTATCTTAATGGTACCTGCTGTTTGTTTTTTTAAAATAATTTAATTGTTTTAAAAACAATTAAAACACAGATTTTATAACTCTTATTGTGTGTTGCTTTTGGTTGTAAACTGTATTAGGGTCACTACGTAATGCAAAAACAGCATGTAAATACTGTTATAAATAAACTCACAGGCAACTCCAGAAAAAGATAAAATCTTCTTAATGAACTACTGTTGTATGCTATCGTTGTGTCAAGGTAAGTACAGATATTTAGACAACCCAAAAGGACTACAGTTGTGTTGCCAGGCATGATTTTATGCAAAAGATCAGTTTGCATTTTGAAATTACTTTATTCGTATTTGTTCCCCAGCATTATCTGACAAAAGGGGAGCGGGCACACCGTTCAGACCAGGAATGTGAAAAGCGGTTTGCTGGCTCATGTGAGTGAGCTGGGTTGAAAGCAGCTGCTGGGGGAGATATCCTCTGGACTGTGGCCAGAAAGCAGACTTCCCATCCAGGATTTGTTGTGTAAACTGGCCTGGAAATCTCCCCCTTTACTCTGCTTTCCATTAGACCTATCAGGAAGTCCAGGTCATCCCTTCTGCCTCTGGCTATCAAACAGAGAAGAGATGGATGATGTGCAGTACACCTTGTCTCTTACCTCAGGAAGCCCATTTAATGTCCTCCCACTCCAGAGTCTTTTGTTTCCAAGGAATTCTCTTATTTTATCTTGTGGTCACACGTCCTTTAGCCCCTCTCCCTCTTTTTTGCTGGAAGTGCATGCCCCCCTGACTTAGAGGAACAAAAGAGCAGTTGAGTCACGTTACGCCCAGCTTAGCAGCAGAGCTGGCTTCCCAGGTTAAAATTGGACAGATATTGCAGAAAGATGTATGTTCCTTTTGGAGATGAGCAGTTAACCCCTGCATGCCCCTGGCATAACGCCCAGCACAGCGCATGGCCTACATGAAGTTCTGCCAAGTGAGGCTAATCTCTTGGAAAAGCAAAACACAGAACTCTCAGCATTTTGCCCATTTGATCAGAACAGTGCATGTACTCTTTTTAAAACTTTGCTTTTCCCACTGTCCAGATGAAATCCCAGATGTTTACATTGTGGAGCGCCTCTTCTCTAGCAGCCTTGTGGTGGTGGTGAGTCGAACCAAGCCTCGGCAGATGAATGTCTACCATTTCAAGAAAGGGACAGAAATCTGCAACTACAGCTACTCTAGTACCATCCTCTCCATCCAGCTGAATCGGCAGGTAAGGGGGCGGGGCTTTGCTCATGCCATATTCTTGCAGATGTGTGACCTGATGATGCAGTGTAGAGGGGTATACTTTATCCCTCTTCTGTATACTCATCATGATACTTGTATTTCTACAGATTGGTTGTCTGTCTTTTTACATTGCCTTCAGAAGAACTAGGTTTCTTGCCCTGCAAATGGCTTTCCAGCCAATTCTGGGAAGTGACCACTCTAAAATGAACTAGAGCAATGTGTACATAGTGATATCTTTTGTCTCTGTTGATAAATAACATATGCTCAGAATCAAAGGTTGGGCCCTAGATAGGCAGTCTTCCCCAACTGCAGCCTTCCAAAGCACCTCAGTTTGGCGGCCCATTCCCCCATGCTATCACCCTGTTCCTCTTCTGTGTATCCCTCTTCTGTATACTGCATCATCACCACATGATCGTTCATAAGGGGTTTTGGGGTGGATGGGGGAGAAACCAGGAATCGCCTTCATTCAACCCAACGGCTCCAGTCCTTCCAGCAAAACTCACTAAAACTATGAGGAAAATGATACAAGTTTACATAAGGGCAGAGTTTTTATGGAAATGCTTATTTTCTTTGATTGGACTTCTTACTGGAAAATCTTAGCTTTGAGAACAGAATAACTTTTTAAAATTCAACTGCTGAAGCTTTCTAGTTCCAGAACAGTTATTAGTTGCACATGTTGGCAAGACTAAATTGTGGTTCCCAGCTGGTGAAAGGGCTCTAGGGGCTGGTGAGAATCAGAACTCAAAAACTGGAACATGAATACTACCTTTTACTTTGGAGTTGAAATCCTGCTACTTATCTTGATCGGCTTGCATCTTGAGGACTTGGTTGCAGACAATGAAGTTGTGGCATTTTGACCGAGCATCTTAGGGCTCCTCCAGATGGTCCTCATTTTCTGCGACTGGGAGTCCTATCTGAGTGCTCTCACTTATCCCTAGTCAGAGAGGCTATTCACATGATTGCCCTGGGAGGGCGCAGGGGGAAGGCTGCCTTCACCTTATCTTCACCCCAAACAACCAAGCAGATCCTTCTGGGTGCGCCGCACTCACGGGCACTCCTGCTTCGTGAAGCACAGCGGAGGGATCCGGGGCCGGAACTTGTTCTGGCCTCCAGGCTTCCCTCACTGCAACTCGCGGCATGCGCATTGCGTTGGGGATTTCCCTCTCAGACGGGTGCTTTATGCACCCGTTGCTGTGACTCTTCAAGCTGCACCCAGCCTGAGGAATCACACAATACCCAGTAGCTGGGTTAAGGGTGCGAGAGCATCCTTAATCTCGGCCAACAGCCTGGTTGATTAAGGAGGATAGGCAGGTGGGGAGTGGAGGGAACCGTGAGGATGGGTTAGGCTGGTTGTGAGAACAGCTTCCAATGTAAAACGTATCTGTTTGGCCTGGCTTTCTAGGGTGTTAAAATCGGTTTTAATATTTTAACCCGGTTTCAGGGTTTTTAATTACTGCAACTGTTTAATTGTTTTAAAATGTTTTGAAATTGTCAATTGTGTTATTGTTTTTTTAACTTTTGTTTTAGCTTTTTACTGTTCTAATGGTTTGATCTAATTGTAAACCTCCCTGAGCCATTTTGGAAGGGCGGTATAAAAATCAAATCAATCAATAAATAATAAACAAATGGTCAGAATACTACACCATGGCCTTCCCTTGTTGTCTGTCTGTAACATCTGGTCATAAGAGCTAGATTGCCTTTGTTGTTGCATTTCGCTATTATGGTTATCTACACCAGTTAGGTATTCTAGATCTTTATCCCAAAGATTCACCTTTCAAAGTGGTGTTGCTCTTATATTGAGCAGGAGGAGAGGAATGGTGCCTATTTAGCCCCAGCAGACCATCCCTCAGTGGCTGTTGCTGGAGTCTCCCTTGAGTTTCTTCTTAGATTGTGAGCCCTTTGAGGCAGAGAATAAATTTATTATTAATTATTTGTAAACCACTTTGGGAACTTTTCTGTTGAAGTGTTATATAAACATATACAGTAGTAGTAGCCATCACCACATTTTTGTGGCAATGGAAATCCATAAGTTGATGGTCTGTTGTGCTAAGGAGCACCTTCTCCTCACCACCACCACCCGCCCCTCATCCCGAACCTTCTACCAATCCGTTTTATTGTGTGGCCCTGGGGGAGAAATGTTTCTGTATTCACACTCTCTGTGCCATTCGGAAAGCTTCTATCATGTACCCTTCCTCTCTAGAGCTATCTATATTTATTTTTTTCTGAACTAAAAGCTCCACATTCATTCACCTTTCTTCTTAAAGAAGGTGATCTGCTCCTTTGATCAATTTAGCTGCTGATTTTCTGCCTGATGTCTGATTTCTTATGTTTACCTGCGGGTGGAGTGATGGTGGAGGAAGAGGTTCCTGCTATAGTTCTATGGCTATGCAAAGTAAAGATATCTACTTAAATGCATGTGTACACAAGTTATTGTTTCAAGTGTTTTCTGCTTTCCTGTTGGTGCTTGGAATTGGAGCCTAGGCTGAACATGTTAGTTTATACACAGGTATAAGAGCAGTTAGGCTCAGGTACCATGACTTGTGTGCTTTCTCTGTCTGGCAGATGTGGTCTTGTGCCAGTAATGGAGATAGATCCTGAGCTGCACATCAGTACAAGAGTGTCCTTTTTTGAACTCCTGCACCTTGTCAGATTCCACTTGGGCTGCTGTTCAGATCAGCCCCTGTGGTTTGAGTACTCTCTTCTACAAAGATTTAGTGGAGATGCTGCAGATATGCAGAGAGTTCACAGCAGAGATGACAAGGCGAGAGTACTCCGCTGCAAAAGAAGGCCAGGAGGAGATATGCTGGTGGGATCAACAGAAGGGATTATTATACTAACCCACGATAATTACTAGTGATTTAATTTTAAAAGAATTTAAACTGCAGGCTTGAAAAACCAAAATGGACACTTGGTATACATCATACTTGAGGAACTTCCTATTGTAGGAAGTTGTGAAAGCTATGCTATTGCATTTCATTTTTTTTTTTTAAAGGCAGGAAATCTAATGTTGGCAGCTATTGGCAAAGGTGGCCAAGAAATACCTTTCCTTTGCCCTGTATCAGCTTTGGGCCAAAAGGGTTTGTGTTAAACATGTGTTTGCACTGTTTAGGACAAGTGGAGAAGTAGAGCGATGCTTAGTTCTGCTACCCAAAGGGGAGGGGAGCAAAGCCTGCTCCTTCTTGTGCTCTGTGCTGCTTTCAGGTCACTTTTCTCCAACCTGGCTCTGATACGGGAAGTGATCCAGGCAGGGAAAAGGCTGCTTAAAGCAGTCGAGGTGTTGGTGGGTGGCAGATTTTACTCTGTTCCCCTGTATGTTCTTTTCAGGGTTAAAATGCTGATGTTTAGAGGCAAACAGGGCAGGCATGCACACGTCTACCAAACATGAGATTGCACTGAATATCTAGTTTGGCCCTTATTGCCCTAGCATTAAATATGAGACATTGGAAAATGCTGGCGATGTGATTTTTGGAAGGCATCACCGAAATGACTCAGATTCACCACTTGGAAATCCTGTGCTTGGAATATTGTAGTTGGCTAGAAAGCACAGAAGATTCACTTGCCCTGTTTAAATTAAAAAAACCTTGCTTTCAAATGGGAAACACTATGCCTGAAATAATAATAAAGATGGAAACTTTGAAATTTAGAGTTAATAGCTCTAAAATCTATGTTCATGTATTTATTAAAGCTTTGATTTCTTCTTAAAGGCCTGAGGCCTTGGCTTCTGGTCCTGTACTGCAGATATCTTGGATGCTTCATTTTTCTTCCACTTTTGACATCATCTGCTGCATAAACACTCCACTTGGATTGTTGCAATGTGCTCTTCATGGGGTTGCCTCTGAAAAGTTTTCAGAAACTGGTGCAAAATGATGTGGCCAGATTGCCGATGGGTGCCTTTGCACTGAGTACACCATTCCATTCCTATTTAACCTGTATTGTCTCCCCATCAGTTTCTGGGTACAATTCAAGGTACTGATTGGCTTTTAAGGACCTATACTGTTTAAACTCCAGGTATATTAAGAGCTGCCTGTTTCATTATGATTCTGTCTGCCCGTTGAGAGAGTCGAGGGAGGCTCTATTCCATGTGCTGCCACCTGCTGAGACTCACTTAGTGCACATAAGGGTCAGGGCCCTTTCAGTGGTAGCCCCTAGGCCTTGGAGCCCACTCCATCAGGAGGGCTGTAGTTACTCCCGGCCTTCAAGCATGTACTAAGTACCCATTTATTCCTCCATTCTTTGGGGGGGGGTATAATGACATGGGGCTCTACATGGTGGGACTGAGGTTGCTGTTAGTTGAGTTGATTTTATGCTGTGTCAATCTTGCTTTGATTGCTCTGTTCATTTATTTTCCCTCTTCAAATTTAATTTCCTTTAATTTCCTTCTTAAATTGTGCATGATATTGCATTTTAATTGTACTATTAGCGGCCTTGAAAGGTGAAAGGCAGCATACAGCATTGAAAATGAAAATAAATAACCTCTTCAGAGCCAAGGTGGGATGTTAAATGACAAAAATAAATTGGCTAGTGCTAAGTCTAGACTCTGTCCATATTCTGTCTTAATGTCAAATGCACCAGCAACATGATATCTTGTCACACCTCCCAAGGTATTAAAAAAACAAACAAAAAAAACACCTTTGTATTTGCCTTGTGAGAATACCAGTCACAATTCTCTTACTCCCTCCCATTCAGTGGTCTTAGCATGCAGTAGCCAGTGTTCTAAGAAGAATGCATTGGAGACAGATTTCTGGCCAGTCAGATAATCTGTACAGCATTAGCTTTGGCCAGAGAAGAGCAGGACAGCTAAAGCACTTCAGGTTTTTTGTATCCACTGATTAGAATCTCTAGTTCATGTCTCTAGTCTTTCTGCACTCTAATTTGTGCTTCCCCTTTCCCTGAGCAGTCAGAAGTTCAAGGCAGCCTTTATAGCAGGGCTGTTCAACTTTGGCCCTCCTGCAGATGTTGGCCTATCATTGATGGCCAGACACTTAGGAAACCTGCACATTCTTAGATATTTCTGCGCTTATTGTGTCCTGTATGAAAGTAGATCCAGGAATGCCTTCAGTTATGCTGATTCACCTACTAGTTCACTCAGCACATTTCATTATGATATTCTCATGCACACATGATGTTTTGGGCTGCCACATTTCTGGAAAATGTCTGCCAAAAAAACCAACCCACCACTCTTCCCACCCCATCTCCCAGTCAACATGTGTGCAAGGTACTGTAACGTTCAAAATGCACTTGTTCATTAGTTTAGAATATGTTTAGCAACCAAATAGCTCTTATATTGACTGAAGCAAGTGCACAAATAATGTACAGCAGACTCAACTGCTATAGAACCATGGAGCCATGAAACCATAGAGCCAGCGTGGTGTAGTGGTTAGAGTGCTGGACTAGGACCGGGGAGACCCGAGTTCAAATCCCCTGGGCCAGTCACTCAGCCTAATCTACATCACAGGGTTGTTGTGAGGAGAAATTTAAGTATGTAGTACATTGCTCTGGGCTCCTTGGAGGAAGAGCGGGATATAAAATGTAGATGATGATGATGTAGAGAGTGGCCTTAACTAGTAATAGGTAGCAGGCAAAATGCAAGGCTGGGCCTGGCAAGGATGCGGAGAGATAAAAGAGCAGGTTTGGTGACAGCCTGTCAGCCAGCTTTAGGAAAGAGCAGAAGTACCGTCAGCCTTGTCTCTCTCTACTTGGAAGGGGTGCTAGTGATGAAGGTATGCCAGGAGAGCGGCGGGGTGGGGTGGGGGAGTCTAGCAGCAATCCATCCACCAGTGCTCACAACAGCAATGACACCACATGTGCCATACCTGGCTAGACTAAAGCACAGCAGACAGTCTAGGGCAGGGACTGTTGAAGCAGGGGTGTAGCCACCATTGTGTGAAAGGGTTCAAAGAACCCAGGCCGCTAATGGTAGGAGCCGCCGAGAAGCCCCGGGGGGGGCGTGGTTCGGGCTCCGGAAGAGCCCCGAACAAACTCCCTGCCCCCGCCCGGGCTACTAGGAGTCTCGAGTGCTTGCTGATCTGTTTCAGGCAGCGTTTCCTCCCTCAGAGAGGGAGAGAAAGGGACAATAGATGCTTTCAGGCGCTGTCTGAAATGAAAGGGAAGGGCTTGCTCGGGCTCTTTGGAGCTCAAGACCACACACCCTTTGTGTGTGATGTCACACGCAAAGGGGGCGTGGCCTCAAGCTCCGAAGAGCCCAAGCGAGCCCTTCCCTTTCATTTCAGGCAGCACCTGAAAGCATCTATTGTCCCTTTCTCTCCCTCTCTGAGGGAGAGAAAACGCTGCCTGAAAAAGATCAACAAGTGCTCGAGACTCCCGGTAGCCCAGGTGGGAGGGAGGGGCATTTGGTGCGCACTGGACAGCAGAGGGGCCGCCGGGCGGGGCTAGACCCGGACCGCTGCTTGGCTGGCACCGCCCCTGTGTTGAGGTGGGGGTTAGCAGCAGAAACATCGTCCCAAGAGAAAAATAACTGGTTGCAGTGGCCCCCATCTGCCAAATTGTGTTGATTTGGCATAGAATAGCCCTGTGGGATGATGCGGAAGCAAAGCAGTAGTGAGTGATCTGTCGACAATTTGAGCACTTTCTACTGTTTTGTTTCTATGTCTTCCAAAAGGATATGGTGTATGTATATCCTGGTAGCGAAGACTGTTTCTCCAGGGCCAAGCAAGTGTCTGTCTTCTCCATAATCCGCTGTAGGACAATAGGCAGTTTTGAATCCACACTGGAAAAGTCTTATGCCTTAAAAAAATGTTACTTCTGGCTTAGAAGGTAAGAGATTATGGAAAGGACTTTGGACGACATTGATGTGCAGCCACCCTGCCCTTCAATAGTGAAGTGTCGTGCGGAAGGGATGGAGCACTGCCTTTTCCTTTCTATGTGGCATATGACACCCAGTATCTCTCTTTACCCCGCATATGTTTTGATTGTTAGCAGAGCTGTGAAACTAATATATGCCAAGGGGTTCCTTTCCCATTTCTAAGCAATGTTGTGTGTTTTGTCCTTGCAGAGATTGATTGTTTGTCTGGAAGAATCTATTTATATTCATAACATTAAGGACATGAAGCTTCTGAAAACTATCCTGGACACCCCACCAAACGCAACAGGTAAGAGAGCAGGCTTGACTTGTAAAGGAAGGTCAAGAGGGATAGACCCAGCAGAGGGAACCTAGAAGTTCATTTGAGGGTTATTTAAAACAAGAACAAGGAACAAAAGGATCAAACCTTTTCCTGGTCCTGTAGTGCTTCTGTGTCACTGCAATACTGTCTGGAAGCCCTAAGGATGCATTCATTCAGTGGAAAGGCTCCCTCACTCCTTTCAAAATGTCCAGCGGGGAAGTACTTGCATAGCACTGTGCTTCTAGAGGAATGTTTGTCTTTCTGTTACCTCCAAGTCAACACTTAATGCTGGAAAGGTTGTGCCATCAAGTCAGTGTCGACTCCTGGAGACCACAGAGCCATGTGGTTTTCTTGGTGGAATACAAAAGTGGTTTACCATTGCCTTCTCCCACACAATATGAGACCTTTCTATATCGCTGCTGCCCAATATAGGAGTTTCCCATAGTCTGGGAAACACACCAGCAGGGATTCAAACCAACAGCCTCCTGCTCTCTAGGCAGGTTACTTGCCACTGCGCCATTAGGTGGCCTCAACACTTAATGTAATCTGAAGTAATTATCCTGGGGCGAGAGGAATGCCAAGGAGTGTGCTGCCTCATGCTTTGATCATTACAGGGTTGGTTCAAAGAATGTGTGTTCCTGTGCCATTATCCCTTAAGTCAAGCATGCCAACTATCCACTAAAGGAGAGTTGTACGCACTTCCTTCCATCATTCAGTACTGCATCAGGTGACGAGGAGTGCTTTATTATGGTCATTGACCCAACAATACAAAACACAGCAAAGACAATACAAATCGTGCAAAAAAGAGACACAGAGTCAAGGTCTTCATAATATCAGTAACTCAAACCAGCTATAAGTGAATGCTTGCTTACCTTGGCAGTAGCCAAAGACCCATAATGATCCCTAGAGGTGGCAGTGGATAGAGGTACCCATCGCTACTGACAAATATGGAGTCCAGCTTGTTCCCCCAGCTTTATCCAAGACAGCCCCTCACCCTGTTGGTAGCACAACTGTCCCTGTTCCACCAGGACTCTTCATTCCTGTCCCAGAACCAGGTGGGTCTTTGTTTCTCTTGCCACTCCACAGTGGTGAAATCTGGCCCACTTCCAACCCTGTGACGTTGCTGTAGGTTGGGTAACCCTGCTGGGCCTCAGCAGTGTAGGGAGAGGAAATTGCTGCCTCAGTCCTGTGGTCCACTCTTACCATCAGAAAGGCGCGAGGAGGGGAATACAGAGCGGACTTGACTAGCTGCTGGTCTTGGCAGTACTACGAACCATTCTCTATGGCACTATCACAGCCAAATCCAGATTGCATGTGGGAGGGGAGAAGCTGCTCTGGTCCCTGCCTCTGTTTTGGCATCCTTTGGGGCATATTCTCCACTTTATCTTTCCACCCTCTCCAAAGCAGCTTTCTGCCTTCCAGGCTCAGTACTGTGTTGGGGTACTTTTGAAAGGTCCTTGTCTACAAGTGTTCAAGCTTGTGGTGCTCTTATACCATGGTGTCTTGCATCCCTCTACCCACAAGATTGAGAACACTAGGGGAGTGTAGTAATTAGTGTTGGACTAGGAGCAGGGAGACCCAGGTTCAAATTCCCACTCAGCTGCAAAGCTCACTAGGTGACCTGGAGCCAGCTGCTCATTCTTTCTCAACCTAGCCTACCATACAGGGTTGTTAGGGAGATGATAATGGGGTGGGAAGAACCACATGTGCAGTCTTGAGCTCCTTGGAGGAAGGGTAGGTTAAGATAACATATCCGCAGACAACACCTGTTCAGTCAGGCTTTTAGTTGATCTTGAACCTAATTTTAAATTTTAATCTGTTTTAATTGTTTTTAGGTTTATAAATGTTTTAATTAGTTGTAAACCTGTTAGTTAATTGTAAACGTAGTTATAGGCAGTATATACATTTGTTCAATAAAAATTGGAAGGAACAGGTGAGAGCTTGATTTAATATTGGGGTATGTCTGGTGATTGGTTTCCCTTCCCTTCTGTTTACACATTTTGAATGGAATTAGTATATACTTGTTGCTCAGTAAAGCTTATTGGCTGACATCTGGACTAAGTACTTGCACAAAGATGTTGCACTAGTGCACTTTTGTACGAGTGCAACAAGATTCACAGCCTATGGCATGCTTTGCATGTGTAGTGGAAATTTGCACAAGGGTGTGATTCTGAGACTTCCCCTGATGTTATGCAGCTGTGCCATCTTCTTGGATGACAAGTGTCTTGTTGTTCTGGATGTCATCCAGTGCTGACATCTGCTTTGTTTCCCTCAGCTTTCCAAGCAGTATCGGTACATTTTTAAAAAATTATAGTTGTGCACTTGCATGCACAAATGTTTGTGTACCTCCTCATCGCTTTCCCCCAATAATCACTAAATGCAGTATAGCCTCAAATGCTTCATGCTCTATTTGAGATTTGCTTGAGCATGTTGGCACTTTCCAGATACACCCTGCAGCATTATGAGAACCTGCTATACCCATTGCAAAAGTGCAAGTTGGATAAAATGCACCTGGATTTGAATCTAGAGAACCATTCCTGTTTCCTATACTCTTAAAAACAAAGCAAAAAATCCAGAGTGCCTATTTGCTCCCTTAGCATCATAGGGTGGAAGTATCTTTTAATTATTGTATCCTGGGCAGGAGTTTGTAGGTAGTGGCTGGAGGCTGTATAGGTCCCTCTGCTTTTAATGGCCATGAGCAGCAATCCTAAATGTGCTTACTTTAAAACAGTTAACATGTTAGGCTTGGGCTATAATTCTAATCTTTTTACATGGATGATTAGACCGGCCATTTTAAGAGGGTGGCACTATATTAGAGACTGTATGGGACTACAGCGTGGTGTAGTGGTTAGAGTGCTGGACTAGGACCGGGGAGACCCAAGTTCAAATTCCCATTCAGCCATGATACTAGCTGGGTGACTCTGGGCCAGTCACTTCTCTCTCAGCCTAACCTACTTCACAGGGTTGTTGTGAGGAGAAACCCAAGTATGTAGTATACCGCTCTGTGCTCCTTGGAGGAAGAGCGGGATATAAAATGTAAAAAATAAAATAAATATAGCCAGATACTGGAGATGGAATATCTGTTCCTGTTCCAGGCTGATTTGGCCTATATTGTTGCACTGCTCAGTAGTGCAGAATTGCTGCTAGAGCCTCCAAGGCCTACTTAAGATGCTGCTTGATCTGCATGACTGCTGCTAAGGATGCTTGCATTTGATTTGATTTGAGTGCAATACAGGGCACAAAAGAACTCAACCCATGCAGCATTCATTGTGCCTCACATCTTGTTTAAATTGGTCACCTTTCTTGCAAGTTCACACCAGAAATCAGTGCAAGTTGACACAAGCAATCCCTGGGAGTTCCTCTGATATTCTGACACTGATGGAAGCATCTGGTTTAATAAGGAATTGGCATGCGCAAAGCCACATGGTGACTTCTTTGTGCTCATCTGGAGCCCTGTTTAAATCAGGCTTTGGTGGCAGCAACCATATCACTATTTTAACATCTGAAGCAGACTTTTTGCCAACCTCCTCTGGAGCTGCTGTGAACGACGTAGTTTGTTCTTTCCCAAGGCCAGAGGCTTGTTTTCTCTCTTGTACAATAGTGAATTAATTTGAATGGATTTTTACAAGAAAACCACAAGGAGTTTGATGTATTTAAGTAAATTGGGCTAAATAATATTTTGTCCAATCAGTGCAGTGCTGAGAATTGTTGAGGCTTATATTCCAAGCTCCCTGGGGTTGCGGAATGGGGTGACGATAATGGGGTTTCTTCCTCGGGAGTGTCGCAAGGTGGTTGGAGTGAGCCCTAGGCCAAGAAGTGAAGGTGGGCTCTTACCCACCCATCCCCCACTGCCTTGTCGTCCTCTCATATATCTTTGCTGCTGAACAACTGTGAGGACATGATGAAAAACAAAACATTCTTGGCACACCCTTTCTTTTGCTCTTGTGGAAAAATCACGTGTGTGTGTGTGCATGTGTGCGTGCACACAAACACGTGTGTGCATACACGCACCCGGCTCAGACACATTATTTAAACTTCATATCCCTTCTACAATCACCTCGTACTGTATATTCATACAGCCTGTCTACCCACATGTTCTCATGAGCACACATACTATAGTCAAGGTTTTCCAGAGAAAACTTGAGTTTGGCGGAGGGAGGGAGGGATACTGCCTGACACTCCTCCGCACTTCCCTCCTAGACTTGTCTTGCTTGAAGCTGAGTCGAGTCCTGCGATCAGGAGCCAGCAGTGTGCCAATAAGTCAGGAGAGCGGGAGAGCAAAGAGTGAGCTTTCACCCAGCCAGCGGACCCTGCTTCCCAGGGCCCAAGGCCATTTGTCCCACCTTATTTAGTTATAGCTACGTCCCTATTCTTGTGCTTCTTTCAGGGAAAGACTAGGTCTTCTAAAAATTTATAAGTGTATTGCATGTACTCTCTGCCCTCCTCTCGCCCATTTTCTGCCAAACTACAAATTATTCAATATGAACTTGAATTCTGTAAAGAGAGAATAAATCATGCAGGTAGTTTATCTATACAAATATTTGCTAATCTTGGATTGGCGCTTTTTTGGCAGCAGTATCGGGGGAAGATTGGAGTCTGAGTAGACCAGATGGGTGATCATATAACAGGTGGTCTTGCAGAATGGTAGTCAGTCAGGCTATGTTGTGAGCAGGGCTGTCTTGGCAACTTGGCCAGATAAAGTAAACCACATAAAGCTGGTTCTTTCCCATTGCTTCCAGTCTTGGCTCACTGGCTCTACAGCAAATGAGTGCCTGCTTGGTTCCTTAGAGGAGCCAAACTTGGCCTGCACTTGACCTGCTTCAGGCTCTTAACAGATGGCCTCTTGCTGTGAATGAAGCCCATTTAAAGCTTTGGCCAAGAGTAAATGATACTTCTTACAAAACCCTTTATTACGTTTCCCAAAGGCATAAACATCCAGTGGTCAGGGATTTAAACCTTAAATGAACTCTAATCTTACTTTAAAATAAATTGGCGGAAGTTAATGATGCTAACTGAAGTTGCTTCAGCGTGACACTGTTCAGTCCCAACCATACTTACTTGGAACTAAAATCCATTTATGTCATTGGGATTTACTTCGGAGTAAGCCTGTAGGCTTGCAGCCTGATCCTATGCATATTTACATAGAAGTAAGTTCAGTGGCATTCAGGTTTGCCCAGCACATGAAGGTGGCAGACCTCCCCGCTGCCCCAATGCGGCGCTTCCCAATTTCATCTTAAGGGGTGGGTGGGCTTCATGATTTAAACGCCAAAGGGGCATCTTGGGGGTGTTGAGCACCCCACTTGGCCAGCACTTTTACCTTTGCAGCCAGTCCCCTGGTTGTCCTTTTCTCCCACCCTGGCACTCAGATGTCATTGGTGCATCCCGTCTTAGGGGAGCTACAGGAGGGGCAGTACTGTACACTATCTATTCAAAAACAGTGGTAGAAAATTAGCTAAGCAAAGTTGACGTGTCACCGTGTGTGTATCTGTGTAGGGGATGGGTGTTGGCTCAGAGCTGCTAGCTTGCACCATGTTGATACTGGCAAGCCACTCAGTTCTTATAAGGAAGGCTCTTTCAACAAGTCTGTCTTTTGCAACTCCTCCTCCTGTGTGCTGCTGTTAGGGAGGGCTCCTTTAATGGCCTGAGTCTGTACCACAGCAAGGCTGCTCTGCAGAGAAGTTCCTGCCTCTTGCTCTTCATGAGGCTTCAAACTACTCTTCAAACCATTTGCTTTCAAGTAGCCTTTCTGATGTCCCTCTAGATTACTCCAAAATAAGACAGGAAACACAGAGTTTGGATACTCTTTGTCCACCTTGAATTGGTCCAAAGATGATGATATTTCCCCCAGGTTTATATCTCTCCTGTTTGGAGGCCAATACTGCAACCACAGTCTGTTGATACTCCAACAATCTATGTTTGGCCCAATACCAAACTGAATTCCTAATCCAGAGAGAACACCCAGTACTTGTCCAAGCACATCATCGTCCTTAACCTGTGGCAAGACTGCTGTAACATTTCAAAACCATCAGCAGGTGAACAGCTGTAGGGGCTATTAGATAGGAAACTCGGTAAAAAAAAATCTTAATCTCATTTCACTCCTAGTATGAAATGAAAACTGTTTTTGTTAATATTGCTAACAAAGCTTTTAGTATATTTTCCTTTTAACACTTTAAAATATCTTGAATTATTAACACTGTTGGAGTTTTAATCCAACAGGGTCTGTTATTTTAAGACCGCTCTGGGCACATTCGGAAATCTTTTGCTTGTTACTGGAGAAATTGGCTGTTTAATTTTAATTAAAGCTTTTCTTTTTCTTTCTTTCTTGTTCCAATGCTAATTTCTCCAGTAACAAGCAAAAGATTTTTGAATGCGCCCACAGTAGTTCTGATAGTGTCCATAGTTATTCATCTCCCACTTCTTCTTTTCTGTCTGTTCAAAGTATAATCCTCTGATGAGGTTTATTTCTTCCTTGTCAGATACTTAACTTTAACCTGGGTTTGGTATTGTCTGATGCAGAATCACTCCCATTGGTAATGTGGCTAGCTAGCATGCAAATGTCATGCCAAAAAAGGCAGGGGAATAGATGTGTGTGGGATGTAAAATAGGGGCAGACAAGAAAATTGTATGTTTGTGTTTTTTAAAAAAAGTACACATGTACACAAAACCAAAACATTTGCATCTCTACCATATACTAAAAATGGGGGATGGTGGTATATCCTAAATGGTTCACTGTTTTTTAAAAAAAGTGTCCGCTGGAAGCAAGTTAAGAGAATTATGAGAAGAACACATCTGCATTTCTGAATATACATGAAAGAATAAGTGAAGTTGACAGTATTGGGAGCATAGAAGGGAAATATGTGGTTATGTGCAGAAGAGGCATTTTTTGCATGCTGTTAAAATGCTTAATATAAACTGCTGTACTATGAAAAGTCCAACCATGTGAATAATTTCAGAGGTTTTAAAAAGTGGCAGTGCTAAAAATTAGAAGGACAAAAGGAGTGCTGATGAAGCTGTTAGCAACGTAAACAAAAACAGTTTTCATTTCATAATGGAGCAAATAAAATAAGGCGAGAGATTGAGAAAATGACTAAGCTTATCTTGAGTGTGTTTTTGTCATAATTCCTTCAAGATAAAATGGAAATTATCCTCTTTAAAAACAAACATACATTGTTATTATAGATATTAAAATATACAAAACAAACTCTCCACTGCAGAGCAAAGTCCTAATATGTGCAGTGGTTGACATCCAGGCTAGGATTCTGCTGGTGCAACAGTGCTGACTTGGATGAGCAGGGAAGGGGCAACTTTTCCAATCTCCCCCCGCCGCCATACTCAATGTGCATCACAAAAATATGTTCTTGAGGGTCATGCGACATATTTTTTGACACACGTGGAGCAGGAAGAGATTGTAAAAGTTGCCCCTTCCTTGCTCATCAGAGTCAGCACTGTTGCACCAGCTCAGTGGATGATAGCCAGTATGTATAACTTGTATATAATGTTGACCACAAGGACACCATTTCCATCCATGTGTGCATTCCTCTGTTCAAAGACATGCAGAGCCTCAAAATAATAAAATACTTTGGGTTGAACTAAACTTTCAAGTGGTTGAGGACTGGTCAGGTGCAAGAGGTGAGCAGAATTCTTAGGAGGCTGGAAAGCAAGCGCATGATTGCCACATTTGCAGTAGCTGCCTCTACTGTATGGCATTTTGCTGCTGATCAGGAGAAGGCCTCACATATGCTTTAATGAGTTCTTCTGGGTGCTTTCCAGGTTACCCTCTACAACAGTGTCACTACGTGTCCTCCAAGTGTGCTTCCATTCTGCCTGTGTTTCAACTTCACAGTCTCTGCGTTGTCAGCAAGGTGCCGTTCACATTTGCATGTGCATTGCAAAGAAAGAAAGAATAGCTGTATTCTCCCGTTGTAGGAGTTTGCTAGAAAGGACTGCTCCTCCTGTTGGTGGCTTTGCACAACAGACGGCTTCAACCCTTTGTTTGCGTTTTGAATGCGATCTGCATCTGCCAAGCAGAAGCACTTTACTGCTGTTGCAGTAGGTAAGCAGGAAAGTGCCCTACACTTGTATTCTTCGAGACAAGTTAGGGGTATTTTGCTGATACCCCTTTGGGGAACTAGTCCCACCCTGTGACACCTTATGAATTATGAACTAGGCAGCCACTCAGCTTTGTGCTCTCTCTTAAATGGCAGCAGCAAATCTGTTCTGTGTGCTTTTAAGAAGTGTGCATCTGAATTCTTTCTCAGCATGTTTTCCCTGCTTGATTCTCCCAGGTGAAACCTCTAGCTGGGCCTGTTGACTTGTTGTGCTTCTGACTTGGTTTGTTTAGCTTCAGAATGCGCTAGATCCTAAGTCATCTCCAAATGATGACAGGAAATAGGCTTCACTAAATGTTCTTTCATGGCTTTTTACAGATCATGAGTCCAAGGTCCTCCTTTTCAAGAGGTTTCCTGACTCTTTAAGCTGCCGTGATCTGGCTTGCATGCCACACAGGCCATTTCCTGTGTAATGTTATGCATGCAATTTGTGCTATCTCTCTTCCCCCATATTTGCATGCCCACAGGGTTTTGCAAGTGTGAAACTTGCAAGTATGCAGGCTCCTTTCACAGATGTTTCCAGAGATAATCTCAGGCTGGTTCCCTATGAGTTTATGGGTACAAATGTGACCCGCTAGCAGGAACCTGAGAACATAGACTCCAACATTTCAGTGATGAAAATACATACAGTGATGTAAGTACAGACCAGAGGAGAGCTGGTCTTGCGGTAGCAAGTATGACCTGGTTAAACTCGCCTTCCCTGCCCCCCTCCCCCGACGAGGGTTCACGTGTTCCTGGGAGCACAGACTGTGCTCCCAGACAACCTGTGCTGCAATACGGAGCTCCAGAGGCCAGGATGACATGTCCCAGTCTTCAGGGATCCCACAATGCACCGAGTGCAGTGCATTGGGGGATTCCCTCAGGAAATAGGTGTGCTAGATGCTCATGTCTGTGTGACCAGGCTGGAAGCAGCACAAGCTCGCACATGAGCAGCAAGCACGGGTTAGGGGAGTACTCACTCCCTTAACCTTTGCTAATGACTGGGGTAAAAAGCCAGGCTAGACGCCACTGCTCTGCCACCTAGCCTAACCCAGGCTGGGCTTCCCTTGCCTGGGTTAGGGTGGGTGTGAGAACAACCTCAATGCCAAGGGGGCGACTGTTTGGTAAATTTATACCAGAAAAACATAATTATCCTACATTATGTAATTAAGCAATTCAATATATGTGCCACAAAATGTCTGCAGTGTGTGAAATATCAGGCCATGCACAGCTTGGTGCTTTAGTGTTCATGTGTTTGCATTTACTTCCGTGTGACTTGCACAAGCAACGTTTGAAAAAGGCATTCCCCCAAATGCAAAACCAGGGGCAGTGATTTTATCAGGGACAGGTTCTAGAAAATAAGGAGGCTCTCCACACTACTCATGTGGGCTTGGCCCGCTCTCCCAGCACACAAGCACTTCGCCCTCCCTGGATCAGCCACCCACACGATTACTGGCTCACTCATGGAGATGAGTGGGGCGCTGAGGATCGGTGGCCCCATGGCCACCAGAAGTCCCAGCATGCCCCGCACACATGCGCGAGGCATTCTGGGGGGACCCCCAACACCGGGAGGCTTGTTGTAGCCACTCGGTTGGGAATCTACTTGTGTGTCGTTGTGGCATGCGATCACCAAAACGGGGTTAGCAGAGCACTCACTCTGGCTAGCTGCTGCTGAACCACCGGGCTTGCCCGCAAGTCTGGTGGTTCCCACGACCGCTGGAAAGTGGGCTGGGCTCCCTTAGCCCAATTTCCAGCAATCGTGAGGATAGCCTCAAGGACTGTCCCTGTAAGACAGGAACAGTTGTGGGGTTTGCCAAAGTACATGTTGGGGTTTCTTGTGAGCAGGCTGAAGAAGCGTCAAAAGTAGCTGAGCGTGTAAAGAAGCAGGCCACGGAATTAGAGGTGAAGTAGGGAAAAACGGGTCTGTGAGAAACCCGAATCTTATCAGGTTTAGGAGCTGATTGCAGCTTTTTGGAAATTACCTGTCTGAGGCTAAGCGTATTTTACTACTGAGGCTGTATTGAAGATTTATAAGATTTGCAGTTCCTGCCTCTGCTTATAGTGCCTGTCCAGAAGTGATCAGAGCAGGGGAGTTGACTCTGTGGACAAGGTGGGAGCATGATGCTTCCTGACAGTGGCTGACATCCTAACAAAGTGCAAACGTTAGGAGGTTCTGTGGGGATGCAGTGAGCTGGGTTGCTGCGCTCAAGTCCCCCTGTCCTCTGTAAACATTGTTGCGCCAGTGGTCAAAACTTCCCAATTCAGCCCATGCTCTGGAAGAGAGGAAACACATCTCTTGAGCCGTCAGCCAGTGTGATTAGAATTGCATCCCTTTTTCTTTTTTGATCGTGTGTTTAATAGCTGCATCGCAGAATGTGTGGCTTTGTCTAGCAGGGAGATGCAGTGACTAGGCAAGACGCAGACTTTCTCTCAGAGCAAGCTCATGTGAGGGAAAGAAATGCTGACTCATCCATGCAGAGCTTTCTGGCAAAGGCTACTCCTAAAACTCTTTATTTTTGGTAGGTTCTAAAGGCTGCCGCCACCACCCACTTATCGACAGGGCTACACACACACCCTGGGCTTGGGTGGAAATCCCAGGGAAAACTCTCTTTATTTTGCTATTGGAAAAGTATACAAAAATCCTCCATGCGCAAGCCTACATGTGGTGGGAAAACTAATAGCTGCTGAGCTCCTAAGGTGTGTTTTGCACCAGAGGAAAAGCCCCCTTTCAGCCCCTGCTTCTCCTGAGTTAAAAATCCACTCGGATGAGGCTTGTAAAAGAAAAGAACAAAAATAAAAACTGTTTTATTCAGATGCCACAGATTGCTTCTGTCAGAGGCTTTCCCAGCTTTTAGTTATAGGTAAAAATACTCAGTAGTTACAAGAATACTTCAAAAAGCACCTCAGATGAAGTTGGGGCGGCATGCTTTAAAAATCATAGTTATCCAGTTGCAAGGAACAGGTATGTAGGAAAATACAAAAGCACAATTAAAACTTAGAGTCTTACAACACCCTGGCTGGATGGTGAAGGCTAGTGTTTCTTGGTTTAGTTACGTTGCAGATAAACAATAGACCAGTATCAGGGATATACAAAGCACACACAAAAGAAAATGCAAAATCTGACTAAACAAACTTTCCCTAGACTAAACTTCCCGAAGACCAAAGTCTTGGCTTTCTTTGTCTTGAACTCACCAACTTCTAGATGAGAATTCAAGTTTCCTGCCCTCCTGTCTTTCAAGGAGCTGCAGAGATCATTCCATGAGAGAAATCTCCAAGCTAGCTTTGACCATGAGGGAACAAAACTCCATTGCTTCTCACAAAGCCTTTCTGCCCGTGCTTCTTTCACCTCCAGCATAGCTTCTTCTAACAAAGAAACTCTCCTTCCTCCCAACAGCTCTCTAGGTCCCACCCACCTGGTGTGCTGATTGGCTTAGCCCTGTAGTTCATCAGTCTGTCAGTCAGGACAGGGTTCACTTCCAGTTAACTCTTTATGGGGGGCGTGTCTGATCACTACAAGCTGTTAAACCTCCACAGAGCCTCCATGCAGTAGGGGGTGAGGGAAGGTGGCAACTCTGAAGTATGTGCAGTTCTCCATATACATATAAAGTAGTGACCTGCCTCTTCTTCTCAGGCTACCAATTCCTGCTCTGGTGAAAACTCCACACAAAGCTCCTTTCCTCTTCCAGGTTCTGTTTTCCCTTTTGCATAATTCTTTTCCATAGCTCATCTCAGCTGAAAAGACTATAGCAGCTGGCAGAGAAGGGTTAGAAAGAGATCAGTCATGTGATGCTGCAAGCTCTCACTCATGATGTCAGACAATAGCTGGCCTTAGCAAATGCTTCCTGGCTCTTGAGGCCTTGCCAAGACAGCATATCCTGGCACCACCATTTGCTTGAAACACAGACATGCTTCCATTTCCTGTCCAAGAGTTGTACACACTCTCTGTTTGGGATTCTTGCAGCCCTTTAACCTTGAAACTGCCGTTGCTTGAAGTACCTTCGTAACAGGCCCTTTGGATTTCTTGCATAAGCCCAGTTAAATACAGATTTTACTGATTTTGTTGCCTTCAAATTTCAACAGAGGCTGCAGCAGGCACTACTTTAGAGTTCCAGATAAATGTGTGCTCTGGAGTCCTTCTGTTTCAGTGGTTTTTATGCTGCCTTTCTACAGCATTATTCAGGGTGGCCTATAGATGGCTTAGGGAAATTACATCACAATAACAATCGAGCAATTTAAAATCAATTACAACTTAACTTTAAAAACGCATGCTGAAACAACAGCAGCTCGTTCCTGCTTAAGGGCGGAAATCCTGGAAAAACCCTCTGAAATAGAGTTGTATATACTACTTGGTGGAGTAAGCACTCCCTTTCAACTTGCATTCGAGCTCTTCGTGTTGCTGTTTTTGTCCCGTTTCCCACCATCTTGAAGGACTGCATGAAACCAGCCTTGCCAGCAGCTTCCCAAGAATTCATTAAGTATCCCTCTGATCTTCCAAGGTCTTGCATCTAAGTATAGGTTATGAAGCAATGGGTGGATTTGTGCAAAATGTTGTTTTGTAGCCAAATAGTCTTCATATGCATTCTAGGTGAAGGATTAAAGCACTGCAGGTACCCTCTCTTACCTTTAGGTGTCACCAGAGTCAGAGATTTTCTGCTGTTAGGCATCCCAGCCTGCAGCTAACCAGAAGAGCCACTGTGGTGCAGGCTGAGCTTGTTTCCGAATAGATGCCACTCCTCTGCCATGGTCCTTAAATACCCTGCTTAGACTGTGAGCTCAATTTCTGCCTAACAATGCCTTCTTTTTTTCCCCCCTTGCTAGGTTTATGTGCACTTTCTATCAATCATTCCAATTCTTACTTGGCATACCCTGGTAGCTCGACTGTTGGAGAGATTGTGTTGTATGATGGAAATAATTTGGTAAGTAACAAAGTGATTTGTGGCTCTGGATGAAGAGCCTCTACTTCATCTTAGTAAGCCCTTAACACACTTTAATTCCTGTTCTGGCCAAGAGCAGAATTAAAGCGAGATGGAGGGAGATTTGCGGACACCTCTTTAAAAGAGGAAAGGACATATTGAGGCGATTCTCACTATCGGGTGAAATCGGGCTAAGGGGGAACCTGGCTCCATTTTGCGCGTGTGTGAGAACCACCGGGCTTGCAGCTGAGCCCAGTCTCACCAATAAAGGGTAACCCAAAGCAGGTAACCTGCTAAAGTTACCCTCCCCTAAGCCCAGGTTAGCGGAGTGAGCACTCCGCTAACGCAGGCTTTCGGATTGTGTGTTGCTGCGCCGCAACTTCGTGCCGTGGCAACTCATGAGTAGACCCCCGAACTTCCCCAGCATACCCTGCACACTTGCGCAGGGCATGCTGGAACTTCCGGGGGCAGCGTGGCCCCCAATCACTGCAGCCCCCACCGGCTCCATGATGGAGCTGGCAGTCGTGTGCCCACTCTCCCCACTTAACCCCATCTGGCGGTTCCCACTGATCATGGGAACCGCCTCATTTGCTCCTAAACCCTTTATTAGCATGACTTTAGTCGAATGTGGCTCATGAGTTTATGAACGTAGTTCATTAATGTAGCAGAATGTGGCTCAGCGACCCTTCTCAGGGAACCCCTTACCATAGTGGACCACTTTCTGTCTAGAAGGTAAAGCCATTTTGGGCTGCACTGGAAGTTCTCCAGTTTTTGAGTTAAGAGTACTGGTTTGCAGGGAGGGGGAGAGAAAAGCAGAAATAGTTCTTGAAACCTCCCTAAATTGTTACAACGGCTGCTGTTTCTCAGTCCTGTTCACTGCCATTGACTTCCTGCTCTTTCTGCACCATCCTCCCCACCTTGCTAATTACTGGGTTTTCTTCATGGGTGATCAGGAATGGTGCAGTGGACAGGATGTTGTCACAGTTCACTTTGACTACATGATGAGCTTGCTAATGGTAAATGGAGTGTGAGAGCAATACATGATAAACACTTCTAGATCTTTCAGAGGCTACAGTGATTGGAGTTCTTTAGCGGGGAAACAAAGGAGGGGACATGCAGAGGCAGCCTGTGAGGGGTGGTGGGAGGTACCTTTAAAGAACCATTACCTTTTGGTACTGCTTGCACCTGGCAGCCCCCCGCAAACACCAGCACTGTGTTGTGCAGAGGCTGCCCTGCCTAGAGCGTGCATCTGGTCTCTGCGCACACGTGGCAGCCATTTGCATGGCCAGTATCCTGGTGCTGACCATGCAAATGGCTGCCTCACATGCTCAGAGGCTAGATGAGCACTGTAGGCAGGGCAGCCTCTGCTCAAGATTATAGGTGGGGCTGCGTGGCTCATGGGCTGCCAGGTGTGAATGGAACCGAAGGTAATGATTTTTAAAGGTACCTCCCGCCACCCCTCACAGGCCCCACCCCCCAGCGCTGCCTTCATGGGCTGCCTCTAGGAACATGATAGAGACCTATGAAACTACGCATGATGTGGGAAAAGTGGGTAGAGAGCTGTTTCTCACTTTTTCTCTCTCAACACTAGAACCTAAAGTAATCTAGTGTGATGGATTGGCAGCAAATTCAAGACAAAAGGAAGTTAATTTCTGGAATTCAATGCCTCGAGAGGTGGTGATGTCCACTAGCTTAGCTGACTTTAAAAGGAGGTTAGACAAATTGGAGGAGAAATCCAACTGTGGTTAGCAGCCAGGATTGCTGTATCTCTGCATACCAGTTGCAACAGCACAGGAGAGCCATTGCCCTCGTGTCATGTGAAGTCTTTCCTGATTGTAAAGATGAGCAGTGGGATGGTTGAAGGGACTTGTGCAATGGTTTAGAACTGGGTTCTCCAACCTTGGTCCTCAGCTGTTGGGTCCCCAGCTGTTGGAGTTGAAGTCCAGCAGCATCTGAGCACCCCCTAGTGTAAGAACCCCTGAGTTAGAAAGCAGTACTGTTCTTTGTACACATTTTGAGGAACAGCCTGAAATTTTCTTCATGAACTTGCAGATTCTTTGGCTCCTGCTTCCGCTAACTTTACACTTTCCCAATCACAGAAAGATGTCTGCTCAATTGCTGCCCATGATGGGCCCCTTGCTGCCCTGGCCTTCAACTCCACTGGATCAAAACTAGCAAGTGCTTCTGAAAAGGTGAGTGAGGGAAACGGCTGCCATCTGAGAGAATTCCCCACAGTGCTTGTATTCTCCTAGAGGAACAGAGTTTTGGAGTGTGTGGGGCAGAAAAGATAACTAACGTTTTGATTATTGTTGTTTACTTTGGCAAATCAGTTTTGTTGTTCAGGAAAAGACTTCTAGTATTTCATTCCATTTTTGTTTATTTAATCATATTTTTATACTACCTGATAGATATATCTCTAAGCAGTATACAAAATTTAAAACACAATATAAAACAGTTAAAATTTCACAAAATGCAGTTTAAAAGGTTTTGCTCTTTTTAGCTTTGTTTTTTTTTTGCCTTGCCTTCCATGAGCACAGAAAAATTGTGTTCCATTGTCATATATTTGAAAAATCAACTTTAAGTACCTGAAAACTGTTAGCATGTATGCCTCCACAATATCGGCCTCTTGCCTAAATTAAGCCTATTATGAGTGCTGAAGTGCCCGGACTAATCTTGACATTACAAACCATTTAAATCTGCATGTATATGAAAACATTGGGGGAAATGACTTCTGAAATTATTTCTTGCATAACATACCCATTAACTCAAAACTCCAGAAATGGTCTATGGAGTTCATGAGTCTCTAGAGGAGCTTGAGAAGAGAAAAGCTCATTTTTATGATTGCAGTCTGAAGCTGCAATCCTAAGCATGTTTTCTAGAGTAAGTTCAGTTGAACTCTTTTAGATTTACTTATGAGTAGATAATATACTTAGGATTGCACTGTTAGTTAGAAGTGGGTTGTATTAAAATGGGTGCCACCTATATTGGACTGGTTCTCATGTCACGTAGAACCTTCGTATTACGTCCCTGAGCCTTGGGAATGTGTGCTCTGCCTTCCCACCCCCACACGAGTGTCTACTTCCTATCTGGATTAAAATAAGCCAAGATTGATTGTGATGTTTGAACCCACCAATCTTGGTTTATTCTAACGGCTTGCTTCGGGTAACTCGAGATCTCTAATGCACTTCTATCTTGAGTACATATCTTGGGTTATTTGAAGCAAATAGAATAAGTGGAGATTGTTGGGTTCGTATGACATGACCAATCTCTGCTCATTTTAACCGATTTCCACGTAATGAAACTATGGATAACAGGGCATTAAGTCTATGGCAATGGTGGGGGAGGAGGGTTGGTTGGTTCCAGTTCCTACAGGGCAAAAAATGCTTTTAAAGGTGCTAAAAATGTTGGAAATCAGGGAACGAAAGTGTCATACTGTGCTCTGCAGGTCCCCAGCTGTTCAGTAATGCCCCCAAAATGCCAAATTGTGCCCATTTCCCCATGAAAAATCAAAGGCAGTGGGGTTTTTTTAACACAAATGAGCCACAAAATGGCTCCTTGCTTCAAAATGGTAGTTGGAAATGACCTCTGAGATAATTTCCAGCCACCACAAAACATCAAAAGTTACCCTTTTAAAACCTTCTCCCCACCTCCCTGCGCATACCGAGGTCAGGTGTCAATTGCCTGATCACAGATACACTAAAACGTGGTTGGGACTGTGTGTGCCGAGGTCCACTTGTAGATGCTGTCATGGGGATAGGAAAGGGGAGCGCATGTTTCCGAAGCTCAGGAACATCTTGCCGAGCCCAGGTCTAAGCAAAGTTCAGTGTGACGCCTGAACCAGCCCATAATGCATCTAGTAGTAATAAATAATATGTATTAATTTAATCAATTGTGTTTCTATACCATTCTTCTTCCAAGGAACTCTGGGTACATGGTTCTCTTCCTTCCCAGTATTTCTCCCAACAGCCCTGCAGGGGGAGGGGGCTGAGAATGATTGCCCAAAATAACCCAGTGAGCTTCATTGCTGTGTGGAGATCTGATCCCAGCTCTCCCCTGTCTAACCACGTTATCACATGAACTTTAATTACTCCACCTCTAACGACGATGCTATTTCTTCAGGATCTGAGAACTTTCTTAGGTTGGCTGCTAGTGTTCCTTTTATTCTAATGTATGTGTCCAAATAGTTTTTGTATATTATAAACTCTTCTGTGAAAGCATCCAGGAAGATTGTTGCTTCTGGTCCTTTGGATCTGATTGCTATATGACTCTTATGCCTTATACATTTTTGTTTTCCTTCAGGGAACTGTCATTCGTGTATTTTCAATCCCTGAAGGACAAAAACTATATGAATTCAGAAGAGGGATGAAGAGGTCAGTTTGCTGCTCTTAAACCAGTGACCCAGATTAAATAACAGGATATGAAATGCGTTCCCATGTATATAACAGTTGGTGGTCATTGTCATTCTGTTGTGACTTTCCCCAGGCAATGTGTGCTGAAGTGGCTTTTTCGGTGACTAAACATGATAGTTCAGGATATGTGATCCCTGTAAAGCACCTGGTGCCCAAGCATCACCAGTAGGGGTGTGCAGAACTGGTTCAAATCGAACTTGGTTTGATTTAAACCAGTTCAGTTTGACCAGATTAAGCTTGAACTGGACCGGCCCCCCAAAACCGGGGGCCAGTTCAGATCGAACCAGTTTGGCTAGTTCAGGGTGCTCGTAAGGGGAATCCGGTGAAGTTGCCTAAGGTGCGGAGGCTCCACAGCAGTGGTGGGCCTGTAGTGGCTCCTCTAGGCCCCACCGGCACTCCTCTCCCCATCAGCACAGGGAGGAGAACCGGGGCCCCACTGGCCCACGTTTATGTGGGGGGGGAGGGGCACTGGTGGGATCTAGAGGAGCCATCACCATTGTGGAGCTGCCGTGCCTTTGGTGACCACCACCACCACCCTGCCACTCTTTTAAACACGGTTTTAGTTGCTAGGGATCCCCTGATGCTTATAAAGGAGAATCCTTAACAGATTCCCCTTTACAAGCATCCTGAACCAGATCGACCCACTTTGTGTGCATGAACCAAACCACCCCCCAGTTCTCACAAACCAGTTCGTGGACCAGCGGTTTGTTTCAAACTTGAACCAAACCGCCACTGGCGGGTTCCGTGCACACCCCTAACACAGCACATTCGGGAAGTTCTACGGCAACTGTTGGAGTCACTGCAGCAGTGTCCAAGGCTTCCTATACTACGGTGTAGTTGCTTTTCTGAGACTTCTTCCTGGAGTTCTCATTAGTAATAAAGCATCAAAGAGACATTGTGGGAAACTGCTATGTAGACACACCCACAGGGATACAAATACAAGGAGTTATGGGAGGGGGTTCCCTCCAGTTCTTACATAATATGAGCAGTTAAACATGAGTATCTTATTGACTTCATCTGCGCTATACACTACTTTTTCTTTTATGGAAACCTCCCCCTTCCATTGGTTTACGTAAAATGCAGAGCCTATTTATGTTATAAAGACCCTCTTTCCAAAACAGCGTTGTTTCAAACTGCTGATCATATAGCCTTGTTGAGGCCTGCTCAGAGCACTCTAGACACATATGGTGTGCTGTCATTTATAGTTGAGATGTAGTGACCAAGCCGTGAAGACACTTGACAAAATTCCTAGGAGTTGCCGGCTTACCTCTGGTGGGCCACTTTAATCCCCCTAGCCATAAGCAGAGGCCTAAACTTCTGTTTCTTTGGTTAGAGGAAATCAAAGGTGATTTGACACTTCAGTAATGGTAGCTGGTCTGCATATAGCACTTTTCCTAAGGGCTTTGCCTGCCTTAAGTCAGTAGCTCATACAACAACCTGCTAAGGCAGGCCAGTATTATTAGACTTGTGTAGCAAATGTAGGGATTGCCGCTAAGAGAATAGCAGCTTGCCTAAGTGAGTGGAGGACCAGGGTGAGATTTTGAAGCAGGGACTTCCCAGCTCCTCCTTTTTGCCACTATGCGACACATCACTTGCTCACATACTGCTGGCTCGCAGCAGGCTTAATCGGATCTTAGTGTATTAATTTTCCACCCTGGCGTGTGGATCTCCCAGATCTGCTTCTTTTGGCCATAACCTAACACAGACTGACCTCTTCTTCTGCTTTGTGCCTGCAGCAGCAACCTCTCCTCCTCTTCCTCCTTTTTGTTTCCACCCCCCACCCTTGTCCTTAGATATGTGAACATCAGCTCCCTAGTGTTTAGCATGGACTCGCAGTTCTTGTGTGCTTCCAGCAACACTGAGACCGTGCACATCTTTAAGCTGGAACATCTTACAGACAGGTGGGTATATGAACTGCGTTTTGCATATGCCATGGGGGTGCGGGGAAGTTCATGCAGCCTCTTTGGCTTAGTCCTCTTTTGGTGACTCTTGAAACTAATTTTTTGTTAGAACATGCTGCTTGGGGAAGTATGCCATCCTTCCTTCCTTTTGCGGGCTGTGAAGTGGTGGTGGTGGTGGAGCTGGCATCCCAAGGCATCTTCCCCAACCTCTGTTCCTTGCCAGTGTTGGTGAGGTATTCAGGTGTGCGTGTTCTCTCTTTCCCTCTGTGGAGAAGGGGTCCAGCATTTCCCCCAATCTGCAGCATTAGCCGGTTTCCCCAGGTTGATGTGTCTCAGGCAGCTTTGACTTGGCGGTGAGGTTTGACCCTGACCCAGCAAAGGAGTGCCTTAGGGCAGAATGGAGAAACATGGCTCATGCACATCTCGGCCATGGTTGCCAGTTGGTCCCAGGGCAGAGGAACTGTGTCCACACTGGATCATTTCTGAAAAGTAATGGCAAAGTAATTGCTTTAATATTGCTTGTAGCTAGCAATATAGGCCCCCATAGTTTGGACACGGTTTCAGTGCCCGATATTGCATGGCCAGCTTGCAGGCTGAGAAGAGGGACTTTTTGGATTGGTGACTGGAGAAGCGGATGCCTAGTTGTAGAAGCGCCCATGAATTGAACAAGCCTAATAGTGATGCTGAGGATGGAACTGAGTGGATCTGGGGCCTATGAGGTGACTCCAGCAATTCCTCTTGTCCAGCCAAGTCACAGATTCCTGGCCATGGTATTTATCCTAGTGCTGTCCAATCTCCTTTGCTGGGGAGATGGCAACACATTATAGCTCCTTTATCAGCGCTAACCTGTTCTTGACTGCTTCCCAGCTTCCTGTTTGCAGAATCAGTAGCCCAGGTTCAAGGCCTGCTGCCCCAGCAGTGGTACCTTTCTTTGGCCCATGTATTGTATGCTGCCAAACATGTTTGTGCACATACTGCATTGTGCCTTCTAGGTTCCTGGACAAACTTGTAACTGCTGCATTTGCCTCTGAGTAGCTCTAAGTCTGCTTCTAAGCCGTGTCTACAGAGAATTCACAAGAGAGCTCCACCAGAACCGTAGCTGCAACCTACCTTTTAATCTAATGTGAGGTCTTACAGTTAACTAACAGAAGCAGACTTTGAAGTGATTGCTTCCTGTCCATGGGATGCATGCTGTGGCAGGCTTAAAGTTGAAGCCCTACTCTGTGCTTAACACACACTGTTTTTAATCGTACCATGGTGCTTTCACAATGACTTTCTGTTGAATGGGACTCCATTGTACTGTGATCTATATCTAATGGAACACTGCCTTAACCTTCCTGGGTTGGAAAATCTCATCTGATTATCAGTGAGACACACAATGGCCTGGAGCATTGGGAGCTTAATATTCTCCTCCTTGATAGGGCAGATAAGGGAGATGAGCCAAGGGCAGCTGCGCAAGGGTTGTTTGGAGAAACTTCCATGACGCAACAAACAGATAACACATTTCATTTACATGTAGAGATCAAAGTTGTTGTTTCTATAGCACTGTCCATGGATTTGGTACTTGACATAAGAGAGAGACATTCTAAACATTGGTGGGTAGGTTCACACGACTGCCGGTGAGTCTGTAAGTGGGCGACATGTCAGCAACCAAGAACATGCTCTCTTGGCAGGCATGTTGTCTGAACCCACCCAAATCCAGTCCCCACTCTCTCCACCTGACACTCGCCCAATATTCTTCACCCAACTTCCAGACCTTCATTACCGAAGTCAGGAGAAGGTTGGTTGGAAAATATTGGGGTCCAGACTTGGGCAGGTTCAGACGGCACGCCCACCAGGAGCACATGCTCTTGGTGGCCGACATGTTCCCCACGTATAGACTCGCCAGCAGTTGTGTGAACTTGCCCAGTGTGAAAGACACCAAAGGAAAATGAGGAAGAGAAGCCAGGCCAAGAAGGGGAGAGAGAGAGAGAGACAATGAAGTTATGTGCATTTAGGCTTTGTTTTAGGTGTGGATGAGAATTGTGCTGATGCTCTTTGGTGTGGGTACTGGATGAAATCTTGGTCATGGGGACTTTGTTTCTCTTAGCCGACCAGAAGAAACCCCATCCTGGAGTGGCTACATGGGCAAGATGTTCATGGCCGCCACCAACTACCTCCCTTCGCAAGTGTCGGGCATGATGAGCCAAGATCGGGCCTTTGCCACCGTGCGCTTGAACTTCTCTGGACAAAGGAACATCTGTGTGCTCTCCACGTGCGTAAGCTGTGGCTCTAGCAATCAAGCAGCAGCTCTCTCTGTTTATATGGAAGTCTCTCTTTAAGCCGTATAGAACTGAACTCCTCCTATGCTGTGTTTTAATATATCAGGCAGCCAAAAAGGACACTGGTGGTGTCTTGACTGTATGGCAAGGGAGACATCCCAAGTACTCTTGTCTCATCCTTCCTGGATCTTCTGCACTTGGGCCTCTGTTGTGTGCACCTCCATCACATTTAGGGCAGCTACTGAATCCATGTCAGTAGAGAACATGGGCAGTAGGGACTACAGGAGTCCTTGCAGTCCATGGTCTCCCTCTTTCATGTCCCCCTGTTGTTTCTCATACTTGCAAATGTTTTCCCAAGAAAAGAAAAAAAAACATGGTCTGTGTGGCAAGGGAGTTGAGCTTTTTCTAAGTTAGCATGGGACTACATTATGCAAATTTCGAGCGGGGGGAATAGATTGCAGGATTCTCTCTCTAGAGTGTTTCTGTCTGTCAGGAAATAGGCTCAGGATTCTGTTTGTATCAGCAGGATGACTGGAGTTGAGGGAAGGGGCTGCAGCGCAGTGGTATGCAGAAGGTCCCAGTCAGTCCCTGGCAGCATCTCCCGCTAGGGCTGAAAAAGATCCCTGCCGGAAACCTTGGAGAACCGCTGCCAGTCAGTGTAAACAAGACAGACCTTGGTGGATCAATGACCTGACTGGGTATAAGGCATCTTCATGGGGAGTGCCTTGAACTGTTCCAATCCTTGTGTCTATGGTCTACTCTCAGGGAAGAATTCCCCACTAAAGCAATGAATAGTGTATGTCCTGTGGATCCAGGCCAATATTTCCGCATTTTCCCCTTCAAGTATGGCCCATGCTTCTACACTCTCTCCCCACTTGTACTTCCCATTGTTAATGAGGCAAATGTCATGATCACACAGGTGAATAATACACATATCCAGGAGCATGTAAAATTAACTGCTAAAAATATCCCTGTATCCCAGTGTACGAAATAGCAGTCATGGCAGGCAAATGAATGACATGGTCCGTGAAAAGTCTCTCTTAACTAAGCTCCTTTGCATTTGTTGTTAGGATTCAGAAGCTGCCTCGGCTCTTAGTTACAACATCTGATGGACACCTTTACCTCTACAACCTGGACCCTCAAGATGGAGGAGAATGCGTTTTAATCAAGAAGCACAGGTAATGATGCAGCTTGGCTCTTCCAACTTCACTGAGAATGTGTGGAGGTGGATCTGTGGCATCTTAAAAGGGAAATCACAGGCTATAATGCAGTCTTGCGCTGGAGTTGTTTAAGTTGTTGGGGGAAGTAATAAGCTTGCCTCTGGAGCTGTATGCGAATTCCTAAGCTGTCCTGTCTTCCAGAAGATATCCTAAATGGCCCCTGGTTCTTGTTCTAGGTCAGAAATACCCATTCTGACTATAAGCACTGTGAGTGACTGACTGAGTTCCCATGAGTGGCAAACCTATGTCTGGCTTGTACCCCACGACAGATGGGAGCTCATCTAACTGGATGCTCCTCCATGCAAATCAAATGCACAAATGTAGGGTGGGGAGACATGGCTTGGCAGCAGTGCTTGAGAGAAAGATCTAGGACTCTTGGTGGACCACATCTTGAGCATGAGCCTGCAGTGTGGTGCAGCTTCTAAAAGAGCTGATGATTCAGTCTTAGGCGGCATGAACAGAGACATCACATCCAGATCACAGGAAGCAAGAGTCCCACTCCGCCGTGCGCTGATCAGGCCTCACTCAAAGTACTGTGTTGGGTGCTGGGCTCTGTGTTTTTAAGGAGAGCTATGATAAACGGGTCCAGAGGAGGGTAGCAAAGGTGGTGAGGGGTTTGGAATTCAGGTCCTGTGAGAAACAGTTGAACTAGCTAGGTATATTTAGCTTGGAGAAGAGAAGAGATCTGATAGCTGTCTTCAAATACTGGAAGGACTGTCACATAGAAGGAGTGGACTTGTTCTCTGTTGCGATTACAAGGAAATGGATTTAGTCTAGACATTAGGAAACCATTCTAACTGTAAGATCTGTGTAATGTGAGGAGAGTCTGCTTCATTCAGGGGTAGGTTCTCCTTCTCTAGGGGCCTTCAGACAGAGGCTGGGTGGCCATCTGTCAGGAATGCTGTATCAGATTCCTGCACTGAGAAGGCAGTTGGACTGAAAGACTTCTAAGGTCCAGTTAATAAGAATAATAAGAATACTATGACGCTAGCTTTAATTTTTCTTTAGTTATCCTAGACCCTTGGAAAGAGCCCGATAATTAAAGTACCAAATCCAGTCAATAACATCTGGTAGATTGTGTGTAAATAGATGGTGATAATAACAATAACTAGCTGATCCAGCGCAGAGCATCTGCACCCCTAGTTCGTTCTCCGCCTCTCCTCCCCATCTTCATTTCACTCCCTCCCTTCAGCCGACCTGGCAGTGCTTTCTTTTCCCTCCCTGCCAGCTGGCAGTGGTTTCCCTCACTGGCCTGGCCAGCACTTTCCTTGCCTGCCTGCCTGCCTGCCTGCCTGCCGGCTGGCTGCACCACAGCTGCCTGCTGGCCTGGTGGCTGCTGCTTCTACACCTGCCAGCCTGGTGGCGGCCGCTTCTCCTCCACAGCTGGCCAGGCCACCCGTCCCCGTCGCTAATCGGCAGCTCGCTTAGGAACTCTCACGAGAGCTGCCACTCATGGGATTAGCGACAGGTATGTTTAGGAGAATAATATAGAGAGATAATAATAATGTCTTTGATGTAAAAATGGCCAGTCTGTATGCATGGTGGTCAAAGAAATGGCCTCCACGCATGCGCAGAGGCCCAAAATGGGCTGAAGAAGGCCTGAGCCAGCCCTGAACACCTGGGTGGGGTGGGGAGGCTGGTGGGGGGCGGGGGAGTTGCTGCCACCACCACCCCATAGCCACTGGTGGCACGCTTAGTGAGTAATTTCTGTGTTTTTTCTACTTTTAAAAACACTGTTAGAAGCCTGCTCCCACTTCCCCTTTACCTGTAAAGGGGAATCCTTCCTGGATATCCCCTTGCCAGTAGGGCTCTCATCTGGGCCCGAACTGGCCCGATCAGTTTGGTTTGTACCCAAACTGGACCCAGTTTGGTTCAAGGCCAAGCTATGTGAGTGCAAACCAGCTTGAATTTGAGCCAGTTCACACATCCCTAGCAGCCAGGCCAGAGACAGACAGTCTGACATCAGCACACTCATCTTTTGGACTGGCTAGTACAAGAGCAGCTCAAGGCACCTGCAGAAGGGAGGAATCTGTAACAATTCGTTGAAAGAAATCAGTGGAGACAGTGAGCAGCTTTTAATCTGGACTGGATTTCTCAGCGTTACTGGATGGTCTGAAGATGATGCTTCAGCATCATTTATGCCTCAGTAACTGTTTGCTCTAACTTTTGTCCTTTTTCTGGTTCATTTACAACTAGCTTGCTTGACTTGGGAAAGACCGAAGAGAACAAAGAGAATGATCTCCGGCCTCCAGTACCTCAGACTTATGCCGCGACAGTAGCCAAGCAGAGTTCGGTGCCTTCGCCTTCGATGATGCCAGGTGAGCACCACTTTGGCTTTCTTGGCTTGCCATTAGGGAGTAAAAGGATACAGGATGCTGATTTAGGCAGACTGGCATTGTCCACAGCTTCTTACTCCCAAACAAGGAGGTTTCTTGGCATCCTCTCTGATATTCTCATGAACCATCTGGTACCCCTTGAGAGATGTCCTGGACCAAATGCTGGCAGCATTCAGAACTGGGTGGAGAGTTCTAACCATATGCAAAAGGTCAGATGCTATCCCAAGGAGAATTTTGCCTTGCCACCTGAAACAGTCCAACATATTTTGACAGATCTGTCCTTTATTCTTGAGAACTAAAGCAGGTTGTTTTGGTGCAGGGGTGTGTGTGTGTGTGCGTGTGCGCGTGCACGAGTGCACATGGATGCACGCACACAGGGAATCCAAAATTTTGAAAAAGCAGCCACAAAATAGTATTATCACTGTTCCATACTGCTTACAAATACACTGCAGTCAATGCAGTTATGGGAAGCATCCTATTCCAGGGGTTCTGAAAGGACCTTTGGAAATGGAAAAATCCCTTTTCTTGACCATATAGCCACCTTGTGTCTGTTACACCTGCCCACGCAATTGTTGCAAAATTTCTTTACCTGGACAGAAGTTTTAAGGGACTAACGGGCCATCCCTCACATAGCCCTCCTTTAGGAGCGCCCTTAAAATGTATCTGTTTGGCCTGGCTTTCTAAGGTTCTAAAATCGGTTTTAATGTTTTAACCCGGTTTCAGAGTTTTTAATTACTGCAACTGTTTAATGGTTGTTTTTAAATTGTTAATTGTTGTTTATATTGTTTTTTAATTTTTGTTTTAACTCTTTACTGTTTAGAGAGCCCCTGGTGGCGCAGTAGTAAAACTACCGCCCTGTAACCAGAAGGTTACAAGTTCAATCCTGACCAGGGGCTCAAGGTTGACTCAGCCTTCCATCCTTCCGAGGTCGGTAAAATGAGTACCCAGAATGTTGGGGGCAATATGCTACATCATTGTAAACCACTTAGAGAGCTCTGGCTATAAAGCGGTATATAAATGTAAGTGCTATTGCTATTAATTGTTTGTTTTAATTGTAAACCGCCCTGAGCCATTTTGGAAGGGTGGTATAAAAATCAAATAAATAAATAAATAAATAAAATAATAAATAATGGAACATGTGCAAAAGAACGTAATGGAGTCCTAATGCTGGTTTCTGTGTTTGCCTTTTTAAAATCAGCTTCAGGAGAGGGCAGTTTTGAATGGAGAAGTAGAGGAGAAGGTGCTTGTTCTGCTGTCTCTCCAGTCAAAATCATTGGCTCCCTCAAACAGCTCTTTTCTTGCAAGATTCAAAATGTGGCTGAACAGGCATTTTCAACCTCACAATGGGTAGAGGAGCTGCTTGGAGCAGCAGCTTAGAGCAGAGGAATAGTAGGAGAGGGAAATCTTAAGCACCCCTCCCTCTGCCCCGTTTTTCTGCTCAAAATGATCCACTTTGTTTTTTTAAAGGGTTGTTATAAAAATTCATGGCACCTGAAATTCTAAAACAAGTTCTCAGACAAGATATAGCTAGTCCCTGATATTCTCCGGCTGAGCTGGGGCAGTGTGAGTTAGAGGCCCTCTCTGTGCAGCCCCCTTGATTTCCCTGATAAGAATTCCTCCATGGCCCTCCCATCCTTCCTCCCTTTGCCTCCAGAGTGTTCTATGCAGGGCGCTCTGCTTTTGCTTGAAGGGAGGAAAGAGCCCCCCCTGCGGGGCACAAGCCCCCTTTGAGCAGTTGCCAGGCGAGCCTTAAATGCATGGGTCCCGGTGCACTTCACACGCAGGTCTCCTGGCAGCCCTCCGCCCTTCTCTCCACCCTCGGCTATTTTGCTGAGCCTGTCTGAAGGGCCAGGCTCACCAAGTGGAGCGAGGCTGTGCTGACCTAGGCGAGTGCCTGGCTTCAGTTCTTGACAGCAGCTTGCTCAGCTGCTACCACGTAGGCCCCTTGAGGACAATCAGCTTGTCCTCTGTCGATGACGAAGCTTAATGAATAACAAATGCAGAGTGCTTTGAAGAGTCTAAATCTTCTCCCAAAGCCAGCTGTTGTTCTCTTCAGACAGTTGTTTCCTTGCACCATGTAGCAAGATTTTTGCTTGTAAACTCATTGCATATCTCCAGTCCCTCATTTCTGTGACCTCAGTTTCATCTCTCTCTCTCTCTCTTTTTTTTTAAACTCTCCTTTTCCTGGATGCTACCTAGATGTTGTCCTTGGTGTTTGGTGTTGATGTGTATTGGATCTGGGACCCATTCAGCCCTGACGCCTCCCCTCCTTTCCTTGTGTGCACTGCTCGGATTCTTTCCCTTACTTCCTGTTTCGTTGGTGTCTACATTCCCATTTCATACGTCATGCTAAACGGTAGTTGCCCAGACTAGAGAGCAAAGGAGCATGAGAGGGAAGGAGAGCTGTTGTGTTTCACTGCTCTTTATTAAGTAAGAGCTGCTGAGGGTGAGGCGCCAGTCCAGATCGAGACCCAGGCCAGCGAGAGGCATTCAGCCTTTGCCTCCAGCACAGTCCTGATGCAGAATAGCCCCCTGCCACGGCTCCCATTTAGCACAGGAAAACTAAACATGCCTGCTCTAGTGATGTGCTTAACATGACATGTCGCTTGGCCTCCATGTTGCTTTTGGAAGCCTCTCTTGTATTCTTCCTACATAAACAAGTTAGAATATGTTTGACCACCTTTATTTTTTTTAATTTTTTTTTAATCCCTCTTGTGGCACTAGGTAAAAAGGTTGCGGGTGAATCGAAGCCTGCATGTCTTATTTGTTGTGAAAAGCCTCAAGGTGCTGAAACGAGCAGGCTCCCCCGCTCCCAACACACACACACCCCACCCCTGTCTTTCTTTTACAAGATTGGAGGACCTCACCAGTCGTTTCCCTTCTCCATTTTTGACAATTCTTGGAAGAAAGGAAGGAGGAAGCACCCCATAAAAGGCAGCCCTTGGCTGATGCCCCTGCATTCCTGGCTTAGGGCTATTTCTGCCTCTCCTATGTTCATTTATACTGTGTTGGTAAATTTGTGTTGCAGGTTACTCAGAAGATGGAGGAGCCCTTCGAGGAGAGATTATCCCAGAGCATGAATTTGCCACCGGGCCAGTGTGTCTGGATGATGAGAATGAGTTTCCACCTGTGAGCATTAGGAGTACCTAAGAGAGAGAAACAGGCCTCATGCAGAGAAGAACGTGTTAACCTCTTCTTCTTCCAGAAGGGCTGTCCCTTCCTCTCCTCCTCTCTGTAGCCCATGACTGCTAACTCTGTTTCATTCTTAGGAATAGGTAGATGACTCCCACATGATGGGAATTGGGCTTGGGGAGCAAGGCTTAGATAAACCCTATTTTTAGAAAGGATTTATTCTACTCCTTTTTACTTTTACATGGGGCTCCTGGTAATCTCCCATTCAAGGGACACACCAGGGCCCTCTTCCCTGTTAAGGTTCAGCAGGGCTGCAGCCTCGGATGTTCCCAAATGGTGGGTTTCCTCAAGATGAGGGTATATTGAGAGTCGAAAACAGGCTTTCACAGCTTCAGTTCTGTCTTTGGGAGGCACTTTTTAAAATGATCTGCCCCTACAATATTTTCAACCATTTGGCATGTTCACATCTGGGCTAACGTAGCTACAAGCTTTGGTGACCAGAACAAAACACACACACACACACACACACACACACACACACACACACACACACACACACACTGACAGTGGGCTAGCTTCAGGTTTTGAGGGGAGGGGCCATAAACATTTCTGCAGTGCCCCCCCTCCTGCCCTTGTTCCTCACAGCCGTTTTGGTGATAGCAGCATACCTGTAAAGGCCTCTGAATTAGCCCTTTCCTGATTCCTCTACACTGGACCGTAGTGGTAGGGAAAGCGCAGAGAAACCTACAGCAGGATGGACTGTGAGGAGGCGGCCAGGAGCATTTCCTGTGGGGGATCTGGGCAGCTGCTGTGAGCCAAGCACTGCCTGGGCAGCACCAGTGAGACAGGATGAGTCACTCAGCTAGCCCTGAGCACTTGGGGCAGGCCAGTGGTAGGTGCAAGCGGCAGCTCTAACAGATGCTTGGCTTTTTATACTTTTGCCTTTGGGCCTGTTGACCAAACTTGTCTTCCCTGAGTAGTCGTCTACAGAAATGCGGGGGGGGGGGGGCGGAGGGAGAGAAATCGGTGGTAGTTTATTTAAAAAGTCAGAGGGGGGACTCCTGATTTGTTACTAAAGAACTTTTTTTTTTTTTTACAAAAGACTTGTTAAACAACTTTGAGTATTCTTTTCCCTCTCTGATAGAGATCTCTTACCTTGCAGTGTCTCTTAACGCTATATATTTTGAAAGAAAAATAGATCCATTATGCTGCATGCTGTATTTGCATAGCAAATATTTATACTAGGTGACAATGGGAGAGAACTACTGGGGATTTTTCCAGACCATTTCCCATTGCAAAGAAGGATCCCAGGGGGTGAACCACACTACAGCTGGAGCGGGAATCGGGGAGGCTGGGTCAGCCCTGGTTGTTCCCAAGGGGTCTTATCCCTTGGACAGGCCTTCTACATGACTGGAGTGGCTTGGAAAGCGGCCATGGAGAAGGGATTCCATGCGCCATTGCTAGTCAATATGAATTTGCCCCTCCCTGTGGCATGGCTAGGCACCCACCTGCCCCACCACTTGCTTGCCTTGTGTCTGCTGTTGCTGATGATCACTTTGCCCTATTCCCTTTGCTTCCACTCCCTATCTACCTGCTGCCGCCTAGACCTTTAAAGCTGGGGGAGTCTTGCAAGATAGCCCTGCACTCCTTCCTGCAGCCAAGGAAAGGGCGTCTGCAAGTGTCTTTGCTGCTGTCCTGAAAGGCTGCCTCCTACCCTCCCCCCCCCACACACAAACATTCATCCTGGGGGGCTGTGGTGGGAGGTGGAGAAGGGCAAGGACAACTTGCTACTCTTCTGTTCACCAGAGAATGTTGCTACTTGGTATAATAGATAGGCAGGAACATGACAAATGGCCCTCTAAGGACATAATAGTCTTTGTTTTGGCATTTATCTCTAGTTGAATGGGGGAAAGCCAAATCTGAGCCCTGGCTGTACTCCTTGCTAGTGAGGCCAGTGCCAGGGCCCGAGTCTGCTGCACAGTGAAGGATCTGTTGGTGAAGGATCTCCCCCCACCTGGAAAATAGGGCATCTCATCCATATGTAGCCATGGACACTTGGTTTGGCACCATTCTGGAAAAGAGTATTCTATTTTTAAAGTATGAAGGGTTGGCGATTTCTCTCTTTGCCTGCAGGTTTGAGTCTGAGTTGCGCATGCTTATGATTGTGTGAAGTTTTTAGGATTCAATGACACCCCCTACTCAGGTGTGCCTGGCAACCTCTTAGGTCACTGAGAATCTCCTGCACTTCAGGCTGAAGTCCTAGGCACACTTGCTTGGGAGTAAGCCCCACTGGACTCATTGAGGCTGGCTTCCATAAAAACATGTCTAGGATCACATCCTAGGGCTCATGTTTCATTATTCTTTGGGCTGCCTTAATAGAGGAGGGTGGGTTTTTATTCCCTAGTTGTTGCTGTCCCTCTACTATTTGAGTTACTGAGCTCTTGGATTTTCCCACCCATCCCTAATTTCTTTTGGCCATGTTACTTGTTGGTGTGGAATCTTCTGCGGAACTCTTGGTCTTGTGGTAAAGCACCTTAGTCATAGGAAAGTTTTCTCTCCAGGGACATTGTGTCAAGGGTCTGGTTCCGTAAGTGGCTAATATACTGGCTTACGAGAGGTTTTTTGTTCTTAAAGGCATGTCTGCAGTGAGGGCAGGAGTCCATGTCTGATTTGCTCCAAGTTGTCTCTGCCCCATACTACATGCCCAGCTTTTGTGGACTGCTTCAGAGATGGCAATTGTCATCCTACAGCGTGATTTCTATATAGGAAAAAGTGTTTACATCGTAACATAAGAAAGAACAACACACATTAGAGAGATGGATGAACTGCTCTTGGACAGTTTTGGACAATTTGGACAAAATGGAATAGTTACAACTTTGACTTGGGTCAGATTTCCAGTTATTTCAGATGTCTGAAATACTGGTTGGCATTCCATGTCAGGATATGCCAGCCTAGTAACTGCATGCACACACATTGTGCAAATGATGTTACACAAGAGTCAGCCCATTATTCCAGTGTGTGTACATAACGTTGTTGTGCTGATGTATTGTTGCATGGTATTTGGCCTTTATTTTCTAGCACGTAGAGGTCTCTAAGCCCTGACACAAAATCCCTGTGTGTCAGGACCTGGAGCTTTCCCTTTATTTTTGTTAATTACTGGAAGGTCTGATTTGCAGCCTTGAATGATCCTGATTTCATGCATGGTGTGTCCAGGGAAGCTGGGGCTCATTGGAGTTGTTGTCCCCATGGTCTACTGATGCATCTCTCACATCTGTCACCATGTGTGCACACAGCAAAATGGGTCTGTGTGCATACATCAAGGGTAACGGAGTACATGATTTTCTCTACATGGGAGCGAAATTTGTGTGGGGAAAGTGGTGTGTGAATCTGCCCTATCTTGCCGATGGAATTGCTGTGGAATCCAACCAGGGCCTAGGCATCTGCCACGAAGCATGATTGCCCTGTGCCAGCCACATCACTCCTGGGTAGGGAGAATGATTTGATATCCGCCCCTTTCAGCATCATAGTTCCAAACAAGAGCGTAAAGAATGCCTAATGCATTGACTCCACTGTAAAAGGTTGGTAGGGTTAATACTGCATCCTCTTACTGCTGTATAATTCAGGTGTGTTGTCATAATTGTCAGAGTAACCAGTTCATGCTGCTGACAGGCCTACAGACATGGAAAGCTGTTAGGACCAAAAGCTGTGGGAGAACGCATTGGTGCAGGCAGTGATAAACCACCCACATTGCCCTGTGCTCTGTATGAGCTTTTTTTTTTTTTTAATCAGATTCTGTAACTTTAGAACTTACCCTATATACTACGTGTCTGTTTGCAGGGTCTATGCAAGACATTGGAGACTGACCTCTTTCACCCAACAGAATATGGCGTGTGTGGGTGTCCTTTTTGTTTTGTAACTGCTAACATTCTTGAAGCTGTTTACTGTAATGTCTGGTCTGCCAAAATTCTGAGTTGGTTGCCTTCGTTCCATGGGTTTAAGTAATTGACGCTTTAGAGACTCAGCACATGCTGTGCTTACAACCAAGACAAGTGTATTATTAATTGTTCCAACCAGAAATACATTCTCGGTCTGGGTTAGATGCCAGCTGGGCAGTGGAGCTAGTTCATTCCTGACCCAGACAGTCCCTTTAAGTTGAGAACAAAGGAGCTCAAGGACCCCCTGGCTTCGTGGAAAGCAAGGCAGTTGCATGACATCCATCTCCCCGCCGCCCCCTGCTGCTTCTGCATGTACGCAAATTCTCTTTACAGCACACCATGCTCAACGGCACGTTACAGGGAAAAGTAAGGCCCTTCTGTTTTGATTTTGGTAGATAATCTTGTGCCGTGGAAGCCAGACGAGCAAAGTGAAGAGGTCATGAGGAATGGGAAACGGCAGAGCACAGAACGGCTGATGGGAGGTAGTTTGGAAAAAAAAAAAAAGGGAATGTGGACGAACTCACAAGTGAGGGAGAAACCAGAGGTGCCCCAGTGCTTTTAACGCAGAATGTTCTTAGCCAGCCCTTTCTGGCCCTTCGTGTGTGTTGTTTTTAAGTGCTATGTGGGTTTGGTATCAATGTACTGTATATGCACATTGCTCCGCACTCGAGAACCACAGTGTAAATGTTACCTTGATCAGAGTTTTATGTAACCTGAATTTTATACACATGCCTGCTTTTTCTAATTTATGTGGTGTATAAATGTACTTATAGAAATGTCTCTTGATCTATGTCTTTGTACAGTATATGCATATTTTACCCATGCAGAATATTTTTGCAGTGACATGCGGGGGGGGGGATGCACCCCAGTTTATTATGTTGAACCTCTGCTGGAATACCTGTAATAAAGTCGTCCTGGTGTCACCAGCAGCTGTGTTCCACCTGTGGTGTTCTTGTTCTGAGCCCCAAAGATGTCACTCTTGAGTTATCTGTAGAATCGCTGTGTGTGCACGTGCATGTGTGTGAGAGTGAATATAGCATCTATATATTTCTCTTAGACATACCTGTTGCTAATCCCATGCGTGGCAGCTCTCATGAGAATTTGGAGAGCTGCTGGATAGTGATGGGGATGGGCAGCCAGCCGGCAGGCCGGGAGTTAACAGCAGCCGGCGGGCAAACGACAGAGCTGGACGGCAGGAGAGTGAGGGGAAGGGTGGGATAGAGGCGGGTGGAGACTGGGAGGAAACTGCAGCAGAGGCAGGAGAGGAGGAAGGAAATGGCAAAATGGGCAGGTGGGTGGGAGTGGGAAGACTGGTGGGGGGAGGAAGGAAACGGACGGGCAGAGAGAACTGGAGGCGCAGATCCTCTGTGCCCGGCACAGCTAGTCTTCCTTTTTTCCTGTGCTCGTGCTGCTACAAATTGGCCAACAAAAATGAAGCGTGAGACTTTTATTTAAACACATACCTGACCCTCACAATTATAAAGAGAAACTTATAACCATGACTTTCATAAACAGCTTACTGCAGCAATAACAGATGTTGTTGTTGTTGTTAAAGCTCAGAGACCCACATTGAGTGCAGCAAAAAGCAGGTGGTTCAGCATTACCCATGCTGTTGCATGTGTCTCCAAGACCACTGATGCTGTTGTGGAACAGACCTGTCTCACTCAGACTTCAAATTGCACACCAGGTAGTATCACGCAACTTTGTGCTTCCACAGTTTAAATTCAGAGCAGAATAGTCCTGTTCTGTGACCGCACTGGCAGTGTTGGGGAGACAGCAGTGTGGATGGTGCTGATCCACTCATATTTTACTATGCTGAATGTGGGCCAGTTGTCTTAATCAATTTTCAAATCTTCTGGGCTGGCTATGCCAGATCGTTTAGTGATTCCAGTTGATTTGAACATGCTTCAAAACATCCAAACCTTTCCCTGAGATACCTGAACCATAACTAGCTGTTAGAATGTACCCAGAGTTATTGCCAAAATGATAGCCATGTGTTGCGTTTCTTCTAGTACAACTCTCACTTGTGTCCTATCATAACAGGGGCAGGGGGAAATGCATAATGTGATGTCAGGATGTAGGTAACTTGTCCTGGACACAACTGAAACTAAGGGAACAAGGCAACATCATATTTGCAGCTATACACTGATTACAATAGCTACTTCCAGCCATGGATGAAAGAAGCTTCTTCAGAGAGCAGTGATTGCTGGAAGAGTTAAATCCCACAATGCCTCTGTCTAGATAGCCTCAATGACAAATGCTGATACCAAAGAAGCAGCTGGTGGGACCAGTCCAAAATTCAGCATCACTCCAGCATCCTTCCACATGTTCCCAAGGCAGAGCTGGAATAAGCCTGTTGGCAGCGGCAGACCAAGTGCTGTGGGTTGCAGCAAGGTATCACAGCTGGGTCATGAGAGTAATCGACAGTGGAAATGTTGTCTGCTGCAATCTCATGAAGAATGTCCTGCAGAGCCTTGCTTACTGCTGGCAAGATGGCACGATACTCAGCAGTCTTGGGGTCCAGGGGATCCTGCTCCTGAATATCACGCTGTACGTTAAAAAGGAGAGGTGGCTGGTGGAGCTGCTCCCGCCCAATGCTTCCATCGCAGGCTTTGGCACCACCTGGAAAGAAGAAATGCAAGAGATTCCAACTGGAGTTGATCCTCAGGTCAATGTGCATGGTAGAGTGGGGGATCCAGATGGCGATAGGGCCTCAATGGTTTCAAGCCCCTCCCTCTCCTCATCAGAATAGCCCATGTGTGCTCTTTGACACATACTCTCAAGTGTGCAGCTACATAGCGCATGGTGAAGGCAAGATCTGGTTTGACCCTTAGGCTCACCTCCATATGACCATGGCAGGCTCATTTGTCTAAATGCTGGCCTGTTCCTACCGGTTACAAGTAAAGGAAGTGGAGTAAGGGCCTCTTTTTTTAGAGCAAAAGGGGTGTGTGGGTGAGAGAACGGCATTCTCCCCACGCCTGCCACTTACCACCTCATAGTCTCTCCAGTCTCACTTGCAGTATTCAAGCCCAGCTGGGGCAAAATGGAAATTGGGAGTCTGCAGGGAAGTGATGCAGTGGGGGAATAATCTGGCAGTTCCCCATGCCCCCTTTGCCATACAAGTCAAATCCCCTACTCCCTGCTTTATATATGTTTTATCAGGTAAGTCTGACGCCATCAGGTGTACATCAGCCTTGGACAAAACTGTAGTCCATCAGCCTGTTCTAATCCACAAAAGCAGTGTTTCACAACCTGAGATACATCTGAGAAGGCTGGTGTGCAAGAGTAAATATTTGCCTGCTATCAGTGAAGCCCACCCCTGCAGTCTTGTGTCACTGCTCTTCCATGAACCATGCAGAGACACAACTGGCAGCCTCCTTTGGAAGTGAGCAATTCTACTTCAACTCTACACTGAGTTTCTACTTTCCCCCCACTGGCGCTCCATGTTTTAAAAGTCCACCGGGGTGGCAGCGTACCTCCCTGCTGCCCCCTTTACCAGGAATAGGCTGAAGTATCTGATGTGCCCATGTGTGCGTTCGGTGTGCACAGGCGCTTCGGCTACTTCTGCCTACTTCCGGTAAAGGGGGCAACGAGGCAGCAGGGAGGTATGCTGCCACCTCAGTGGACTTTTAAAACATGGGAATGCCAGTGGGGGGAAAGCAGAGGGAGGGGTAAGTGCACCCTCCTCCACCCTTGAAGCAGAACCTCCCCCATCTTCAAACCAGTGGAACCGCCTGCCATTCGAACCGATTTGGAGGCCCTTAAAGGTCCTCCGAACTGGTTCCATGCACATCCCTAGTCTGAACTCTTGAGTAAATCTGCACTCACTAGAGCAGAAATTCCTAAGCATGAATCTGGGACACCACATTTCAGGAACTCCCAAACTGGTTTTTTCTTGCCATGTTTCCTTTCACAGGTGGGATCTCCTGATACTCCCCTACCAAAACCTAGGGATAAAACAAGCATCCATCATCACAACCTACATTACAGGAGGTTGGAGTGGATTTTGGCCTGGTAGGTGTCAGAATCCATTGAGATCCCATATAATACCACTGGAATGCCAGCTGGATGCAGTTAGTCCACATCATTCCCCCCCCCCGCCCCCCACTAAGGCTCCTCATCCAGTCTATTTGCAGGATTATCCCTCTTTTGAAATTAAATTACCCTCATGTAGATGTGTATCTCGTCATCATCCTCCAGCCCTTGCAAAACCAGGCATTATATACAAATTTCCTTATACCTGCAGAGTCTCATCTAAAGATTTGATGGTATTCTGGTATTGGGGTAAGATGACAGGTCTAACCATATTGATGTGAACCACGCATCAGAGAGGGATATAGAATATTCCATAGGAGGGAAGACTTTTTTTTTAAGCACCTAAGAAGTCACATAAACATACCTGTAAGGTAAAATGCCTTGTACTGACCCAGCCGAAGAGCCTGTATCTCTCCATATTTCCCAGCGGCCCCACTGTTGGGATGGAACAATGTCTAGAGAAAATAAAGAGAACGTTAGAAACTGTTGGAGATGGAGTTCCAGTGCATCAACCTTTTGCACCAACTATCCTAATGACCACTAGTTAGTGAGGGTCTCCTTACCTGTCCCTGCTTGCCTCTACTCTATGACCCCTGCCTTGACTCCTCAGGTGCTTCCTGTAGAGAGTCAGTCCTCTTCCTTTCCTCCTAGAGAGAAGGTAGAAACATCTCTCTCTCTCCCCGCCTACCTATTCATTATGTAGTTGATAGACAGAGTAGGTCTTACCCATCTCAAATGTACTTCACTAATAAATCAACTTAGTATTTAGATTGTACAACAATCTCCATACATGCTTCATAAGTATCAGCAACAACTAAACTCTACACTCTACTCTGTGACTGGAGTGGATAGCTTCTCTTGTTGGCGTTCTGCTAAATAATCACAAACCCCAACATAAACATGGTCCTTTTCTTCACATGGGTTAGGGAAGCACACAGGCTCAAGCTAGAGGGTATGGGATGTATTTATACCAGCCAGCCAGCCCATCACAGCTTCCAGACCATGGCGCAGAACCTCCTCTGCCTAAAATCCAACATGCATTAGGTCCAATCACACGGCCAATTCCCAGGTTTTCTCTGAAGTATAACAGTGCTAAATGAACTTAGGCATATAGGCCGTGTTCAAATATTCTTCCTGACTTAGATGTCCAGTGAGGTTAACACTCGGGCAAGTGCACTGGGTAGACTGAGGAAAAGTGTACTCTTGCTTCCCACCATTTATAGTATATCTTAAGAAGGGACTCATTGCATTGTTTTCTCCCACAGAGCAAGCCAACTCCACCTCGCCCCAGTCTTCACAATGCATTTGACAAACATACCTATCAGCTATTTGATCTCAGTTGTGTCTGTCTGTCTTCCTCCTCCACCAATCAGCAGACACACTTGTCTACTTTTTAAAAGCACATGCTTATTCAGTTATAAACATTCATCCCTCACAAGGACACTCAATTAAAAAGAACTGCAAGCTGCTACAGGGATGGGAGTGGATGGGTGGGGAGATGGGTTTGTAACATCACAATTGCCAGCCAATCAGTGCTGTGTACCATTGCGTCTGTTGTAAACCGGCAGAACAGGTTTGCCTTGAGCATGTTGATGGATGGCAGTTTGCCTGTCTGGACAGAATGCCATACCTGAGCTTCCACAGCCGCTCAGTCACTCGGAGTGTACTTCTGGACACACCCACTGATCCTTGGAAAGATTTTAAGGACTATTCACTGTCTATCCTTCTCTTCATTTTAGATGCTAGAGAAGTATAGACTCTCATGTAGTCATGCCAGAAATATAAGGTGCAGATTCCCAGGCTTGGGGCCAAGGCAGTGCGGGGGACAGGGCTTGATCCCGGCAGTGCACAGGGGCAGCTGAGCCAAGGCTGGGCGGCCCAATTCTGGCCTCCTGCCCATGTGAATAGCCTCACTGTGTCGTGATGCCTGCATGCTGCAGCTGAATGCAAAGCACCCCGCTCATTCTGTTGGGAGTGCCAGCAGGAGTAGCGCTGTCTCTTGCACTGATCTGCACGGTTTTCACCTGTCACACTTTTCGTCTGCTGATCAAATAGCAGTCTGCACCTTTCATTACAAGTTCAACATCCTAAGGGCCAATAAGAAATCTTCACTCTCCTAGCATCTAAAAATGACTCCAGAATTTACCTCTTCCTGGCATCCAAGTCATTTTTAGATGCTAGGAGAGTGAAGATTTCTTATTGGCCCTTAGGATGTTGAACTTGTAATGAAAGGTGCAGACTGCTATTTGATCAGCAGACGAAAAGTGTGACAGGTGAAAATCGTGCAGATCAGAACTAGAGACAGCGCTACTCCTGCTGGCACTCCCAACAGAATGAGCGGGGTGCTTTGCATTCAGCTGCAGCATGCAGGCATCACGACACTGTGAGCCTATTCACATGGGCAACAAGCCCAAGTGCACTGCCGGGATCAAGCCCAATCCGAGTGCTGCCTTGGCCCCAAGCCTGGGAATTTACCCCAGGCTTTAACCTGTGTTTAAGGGCGCGAGCACACCCTTAACCCCAGGTTCAGTCGTGTGTGTGTGTGTGTGTGTGTGTGTGTGTGTGTGTGTGTGTGCGTGCGCGCACAGAGCCAGGCAGCAAGAGCACCTGGCTGAGGGAGGATTCCTCAATGCACCGCACTCCTGGCACTGTGTATTGAGGGATGATGGAGGACTTCTTCCCTGCTCTGCCGCTTGGCACAGCACCGATCGTGTGTCAGGCAAGCGGCAGAGCCAAAGGATCAAAATTGTTCTTGTGCGGGCGGGGAGGTAGGCAGGAGCCTACCGCCCCACCGCCCCACCCACTTATTTGATCATGTGTATGACCTTAATGTACAGCTGCAGTCCAACAGCACTGGAGCACAACAAGAGGGTGTATTCAAAGAAGGCTTAATGTGCCTGTTCTGTCCTGCTTTTGCGTAAGGGCTTCACTCTCCTCATCTATGCCTAAAGAGAAGGTGTGCCATGCTTCACGTCACACTCCCTCATTGTTCCTCTGTGTGCTTCTCGACAGTGTTACACGGATGACAACAAGATGAGCCATCCCTCCCGCTGCAATTCCAGTCCAGCTCTTGGCACCCACATCTAAGAGGCCTTTCCAGGCTGTGCAAGCTCGGCTGCCAAGGCCCAGGGCTCACAACCAGGGTCTCTTGTCAGGAAAGCAGGCCTGCTCCTCCATTTCCTGGAACAGCCCAGCCCTTCTCCTGTCTCAGTGGGGCACTCCGCCTCTTCTAAGCAATTCTGCCTCTCTGAACCAAAATTCTCACGGCTCATTAAGACCGTGAGAAGTGGGAGCAAAGAGTCAGCAGTCGACCTGCACAGATGCTCTCCTCCTCAGGAAGGAAACCAAATGACAACACACAGGCAAATGCTGACGCCCCATATCTTAGGATGACAGTCAACATCCATTTGGAACCGCCACCGCTCCACATGGGGGTGAAGGTGAATCACAAGAGTTTCCCTCTCCTGCCCTCCGGGAAGAAGCTGAAGTGATTCATAAGTGTTTCCATCAGGCTAAACCACTAGAAATGTCACGCTAAGCATTGCAAGGGCACTCCTCACAGATGATCAGCAACGCAATCCCTTTAGCAGATGCTTCAGCAGCCATTGCACGGTGTGGCCCTCCGCTCCCAAGAATATCATTGTCTGCCACTCAAGCTTCCTGAAGGGCTGGCATTTCAGAGGCTTCCCCACACGCATTTTCGTGTTCCTGGGTGAAGGGTCACACACTGGATAAAAGGTCTGAAAATAAGAGGTCCAACTGGGAAGAGAGATGCCAGGGGGTGAGGCGGGGGGGGGGCGGGTTGGAGACCTCCAATGTATTTAATGTTAGAGAGTTGCGTGGTGGGGCAGGTTCTTTATCTGCCCCAGCTACAGTGGAAGTGCACAAGTAAGGGAGCACTACTAATTAATGTCTGGAGACAGGGAGTTAAAGTTCCAAATAAAGTTGTTTATTTTGGAAATCCATCAGGGAGATAGAGAAGACCTACATGGCTTGCTGCTAGCGACATACAGGAAGAAGAGAGGGAGAAGAAGAAAGTCTGTCTCTTAGGGGAGAGAATGAAACCTGGGACTATCAGTCTAACAAAGGGGAAATAAGAGGAGAGGAAGCCTGGTCAGAGGGGCAATGCCCTTCGTGGCTATCTCTTCCCTTCTTCTTCTTCATCATCATGAGCCCAGAGTGCTGTACTACATACTTGAGTTTCTCTTTCACAACAACCCTGTGAAGTAGGTTAGGCTGAGAGAGAAGTGACTGGCCCAGAGTCACCCAGCTAGTTTCATGGCTGAATGGGGATTTGAACTGGGGTCTCCCCAGTCCTAGTCCAGCACTCTGACCACTACACCTTCATGCCCCTAGTGGTCAGTAGGGTTGCTGGTGCTCAGAGGCTGCATCTCCAACATTTAATGCCACATAAAATTTCTCCTCCTCAGGAGCACCTGGATATACCATACCCATTAACCACCCAATGCTGTTAAAATACGTGGGCTTTTTGCAACTCAATCACAAATATATCCAAGAGTGGACCTCTGAACCTTGCTATAGGTTTTGAGCGCGCACATACACTCATACTGTCATCCTGTCCAGTAACTATGTGTGGGTGATTCGCAAACTTGGGTTCCCAGATGTTGTTGGACTACAGCTCCCATCATCCTCAGCCTTTAGCCATTGTGGCTAGGCATGATGGGAATTGTAGTCCAACAACATCTGGGGACCCACGTTTGAGAAGCTCTGCCCTATGGCATTAGTCATTTGCTTGAATCACCTGGAGCGTTCTGATTTGCAAGCACAATTGATACCAGGGATGCAGCTATCATTGAGTGGATAGGTTCAGGTCCAGCTCCTGAGGCCCCCTCCCCAAGCTCCACCCCTTCCTATTTCCTTCATTATCTCCCTCACTCCGAGGGGCCACTGGGGAGAGGGGCGAACACGGGACTCTCTCCCCTAGCTACACCCCTGATTGATCAATGTCTTGTTGGCTGGTGCCAACTGCTTGTGTTGTGCTGAGGCCTGCGTATATGTCAGATAGCCTGTGGGGAATATATGACGAATGAATATGACGGATATTTATATACTGCTTCTCAACAAAAAGTTCCCAAAGCCGCTTACATAGAAATAAAAAAAAATTAAAAAGGGCTCCCTGTCCTCAAAGGGCTCACAATCGAAAAAGAAACATAAAATAGGTACCAGCAACAGCCACTGGAGGGATGCTGTGCTGGGGACAGATAGGGCCAGTTGCTCTCCCTCTGCTAAAGAGAATCACCACTTTTAAAAGGTGCTTCTTTGCTCAGTTAGCAGGGGACAGTATATACACCATGAGCCAGCACGGTGTAGTAGTTAGAGTGCTGGACTAGGACCGGGGAGTCCCGAGTTCAAATCCCCATTCACCCATGAGACTTGCTGGGTGACTCTGGGCCAGTCACTTCTCTCTCAGCCTAACCTATTTCACAGGGTTGTTGTGAGGTGAAACTCAAGTATGTAGTACACCGCTCTGGGCTCCTTGGAGGAACGGCAGGATATAAAATGTAAAAAATAAAATAAAATAATAAATATACATACAATATAAGGGCACTTGGTAGCCTTCTGGTCCCTTCCAGCCTTGCAGCTCCATGGCACAGCTGGTTTTGTTCTCATGTTTCATGCTCAGCAATGGGCCCAACTACAAAGTCTGCAAAAAGACTGACAACTAATCTCCCAACGTAATTCTTTTACTAAAAGTAGCCCCAGGAAAGGGGCTGTATGAATGTGATTATGGAAGCAGTGTGAGAGCCGAGGGGTGCTTTAAATCTTCCTTTCAGCTGCCTGTGCTGTTTCCCCAAACAAAATCACCCCATGCTCAAGTTACTGCTTGCTCGGAGGGAAGAGGCCCATTACAGTCACCAGTAGCTTTCCTCCTAGTGGAGCAAGGAGCAGCTGAAGGGGTGCAATTTAGACTGGGAAATCAGCACTGGGTGGAAGGGTTAGAGAGATCTCCTTAGCTCTCAAGCAATGTTACCAATCAAATTCACAGTCCTCCACATCTCCATTTGGTTGAAGAAGAGGAAGAGGAAGGAGAAAGTGGGGGGCAGATCCAGTCTCCCAGGTCAATGTGTAGCTTTGTTCCAAGAAGCAGAACAGGTGTCAGCACAGAGGTGCGTCCGCAAGCAACACGTGCTGAACGATCAGATTGGAGTGTGGAACGAGCGAAGTGCTGGACTGCCAAGAAGCTCCACACAGGCATGCCCACAGAGGAGCTGCCAGAGAACTCTTGTGTTGATGCCTTGGTGTGGCTCCGATGTCAGCACACCTATGTAAACATAAGGAGGAATACCAAAAGGAGCTGGAGAGAGACAACCAGGAGCAGATACAGCACAGACTTGGACTTTAGCCTTTCTGAACTGGTTTGCACCATTTTTATCCTCCCACAGACATACCTCCAGCCTATTTTACATTAAAGCTTGGCCTCCAAAAGGCAATGCCAGGTACAGCTAAATATCTCAAGGTTGGACTTATGGGAGTTGTAACAGGGGAGTTATTTAACAGCATAATTATTTAGTTGTCGTCCAACAGCATAATTATAGGAGCCGGAAGTTCAGCCTGCCTGAAATGAAAATCCCACAGAGTTCTTGGATATTGATGACATCTGAAACCTGAGGCTTGTTCAGAGAAATGGGTAAAAAGGAAAAAGTACAGTTGTGGGAATTACATATTTACAAGCTCCGCTAAATTGTACAGAAATAAAGCATCATAATTATTTCTCCCCAACTGTGGAAGGGGTGCATTGGAAATCAAATCACTCACCCCTAGGGGGCTCTCTACGAGACGTGACTGAGTGAAAATGTCAACTCTCCTAAAGTGGTAAAGAATTAAGCAATTTGATATTGGTCTTCTGTGTTTTGATGGCCTTTCTAGCAGTTTACAGAATCATGGTTTTTTCTGTACTGATTCGTTTTTATTCTCTTGCCTTTCAGAGTCACTTTCTGGGGGGCGGGGGGATGATTAATGCTTCTCCAAAGGGACATTTCTTGGGATGTCACCCTGGAATGTTTGGGTGATGATGCCAGCCAGCTTAGCTTGCCCTAAACTTATCCAGAAGAGATGAGAAGAATCCCAAGCTGTGCGCAAACCAAGCTGTTCTCTGTCATTGCACTGCAAGGATGGAGCTCTCTCAGGGGAAAGAGGGCAGGGTTCAATCACAGGCAAAGAGTTGCTTGTCCCAACAACCCCTCTTTCTCAAATAATTTCTTAAGGAAAGGTGTGTTGTTGGGATAAGCAACTCTGTGCCTGTGACTGAACCCTGCCCTCTTTCCTCTGAGACAGCTCCATACAAGTCTTGCAGTGCAATGACAGAAGAACTGGAGCCAATATCTTACAGTGCTCACACTTCTAGTCTCCCATTCAAATGCAACCAGGGCAGATCCTGCTTAGCTAAGGGGACAAGTCATGCTTGCTACCACAAGACCAGCTCTCCTCTCCACTGTGCCCAGGGATGATGGGAGTTGTAGTTCAGCTCTGGAGGACCCACTTCTGAGCAGCCCAGATTCTGGTCTCCATGCTAAGCACTTGCTCAACTAGAAGCAACAACCCCTCTTCAAAAGGTGGGTGCAAAGCAAACCACTGGCCTAAAGCCCACAGTGCTATTAAGCCCATTCTGGGACAACATGGAAGGAGCTCTGAGAAACGAGGGGTGGGGAACAAACAGAACAAGGAACGGAATGTACTTTATACAAAAAGCTCCATACAGAGCGCAAGTAAATTATAAGCACATTTGGACTTCATGTTACTAGTCCATATTGTGTACTTTCTCCACATAACACATGGACTCTGCACATAGCTGGCAGTAATGTCAGGCGACAAGATTAACTCTGGAGGGAAAAGAGGCCCCAATACTGGAAGCAGAAAGGGGGAGATGGTCAAGCCGTTGAGACTTGCAAATAGAATCGCACCAGGAAGCCCAGCTTAAAACTAAACTACAACTCCCAGCATTCACTATTCCACGATTCCCTGCTTTAACTGGCTAAGCTGTTCCAAAAGTGCTGTTCCAAATCCCCCATTGGCACTCATGGCTACTATGAATGCCAAGACAGACCTTTATCCAATTTGTGAATGAAACTTGCAATTGTGGGAAGTCAGGAAAACTACAATCATGACTTCCCTGGAATTCGGAGGTGCCAGAGCTGATCCCTGGGTTTTCCTGCTCACTATGGAAACTAGGTGGAAATTATTACCCCTTTGATTAGGTGATGGCTCCTCCCTTAAAATTTGATAGTATATGGCACTTTCCTGACTGTTTGACCTATGTTATCTCAGGAAGACTACAGATGTAACAATGCATACAGAAATCACAGCGAGTTCTTCAGGAGCTGGGCTGCCCAGCTTCACAATTTGCAAGACAGAGATACGTGCAGAGCAAATGAAATGCATCATGCCCCTGCCTCCATGATTCAGGAAGGCAGCCTACCTTCGAATTTTTGTTTAAAGAACTACACACACAGTCCAGGATTGGGCAAAATATGTTGATGACATCATCACAGATGCCAAACCAATCAACACTGTGCAGGTAAATATGAAGAATCCTCTTTCAGAGCTTAGGCAGGAGATGAAAAGCAATGTTTTGACAAGACAAGGAGGTTGCTTCTAATTTGGCCCCACCATTTTACAAATTCTACATCTGTCTTTCTCTTCACTAATCCTCACAACAGTCCTGTATGGCTAAGCCAGTATTATTATATCAATCGCTGTCATACAGCACAGCGAAACATGGGTGGTTGAGCACCACTCATGCTACTGCATGTGCCTAAACCCCGCCTGCGCTGTTGCAGAACAGTGCTGTTCTGCTGGGACTTACAACTGCACAAGCACAGTTGCATAACACAACGTCCACTGGAAATAATGGACACTGCAGTGGAACAGGGCTGTTCCACAACAGTGCGAGCAGGGCTGAGGCACATGCAGCCGTACGGGGAGTACTCAACTGCCTGTATTTTGCTGTGCCATATTTCAGTATATATTTCTGGAGGCAGGGGGTGGATGGGAGAGGCTAATTCACAGCTGTTGCTGGAGCCAGGGATAGATTTACAGCTTTTAGCTTATTGTCTTAAACAACTGGTTGCATGAGCTCCAAATTCTGCACCGTGTTCTGTATTCTGCTTTACAGGTTATTAATAATCACTTACATCGTGGCAACATTCGCTCTTGAATGCTGGTGTCTTGTACCTGTCTGCAGCTCCTGGCAGAAAGTAAAGCTGAATTGTTGGATTAAAACAAAAGTAGCATTTCAGAATTCTAGTCTCTCAAGCGATCTTTGATAACTGAATAGACTGCCAAAGTGTGAAGCCGCTGTACTAATAATACCCTATGAATCCTGACGCAGAGCATTTTTGAATAATCATCAAAGATTCATGGCTGCATGGGGCATAGACTGTGGTGTCCAAAGAACACAGGCCGGCATGCCCCCAGCAGGGGCCCTGACATCTTCCCCTCACCCCCTCCCACTGCTGTGGCTTACCTCCTGCCCTTCTGCCCCTTGCCTCTGCTGTTCCTTGCCCCCAACCCTTGGCAGTTGGTGTGCGCAGCAGTGGGGGGGGGTGTTCCATGGCTTCTCTCCTTGCTCTCCTTACTTATTTGTTTGTTATTTCTCTTTGTAAACCGCCCTGAGCCATTATTGGAAGGGCGTTAGAATGCCTCAGCACTGCACACGCCAGCTAAAAAATGTAAGGCATGCATGCGCCCTGATACCTAATCTGGGCGCACATGCAGTTTCCATTTTGTTGGAGATGGAGTTCCAGTGCATTGCCCTTTTGCACCAACTATCCTAATGACCACTAGGGATATTGGGAGTAGAGGTAGTTATTGAGGGAAGCACTTCACACAATGCGTGTGAAGTGCCAGATGGGGTTTGTGCAGAGAGAGCAGGCTTAGCCCACTCTCCCCGCACACAAGCAGACGCTCGTTGCTGGGCGGCCACATTGGCCACCCAGCCAACTGGCTGCTTCAGTTGGGCACTCCTGCGCCCGGCCGCAGCTCCATTTGGAGCTCATGGGGAAGGGGAGAGCTGCTGCGAGGTGCCCCAGCCCCCCCCCGGACCCCAGGAAGCCACTGTGTGAATGTGCAGTGCCTTCCTGGGGTCCCCTCTCCCCCCCCCGTGTGTCAGCTGACACACGATCAAAAGAACTTCGTTTAGGGGTAGGTTTTTTAGGTGGGCTAACCACCAGAGAACCACTGGGCTCGCCCACTAGCCCGGTGGCTCTCACGATTGCTCACAACCAGGCTGGGCTCCCGTAGCCTGGTTTTGAGCAATCACGTGAAGAGCTTCAGGGTCTCCTTTCCTGTCCCTGATTGCCTCTACTCTATGACCCCTGCCTTGACTCCTCAGGTCCTGCTGCATGAACTGGCTACCAGCGGGGGTGAGGAGCATGGGGGCAAGTAGAGGCAGTTGCAGCGTTGGATTAAAAAAAAAGTAATAACGTCAAAAACAAATTAGGGGGGACCTGATGTTCATTTATTGAACGCAGTCCCCACTGATATTGCTATGCCCCTGGTTGAGTGAAAATGTCCTCATTGGCAAATACTTATTAAACTGAAAAGGAAAAAGGAAATGTTACTAATCAACAGATGCATGAGGTCCCTAGAACATAATGGAAGGCTAATTTTGGCCATTTTGACAGGAGGCAAACACGACCTCTAAAAACAAAAGCAAGTATTTCCCCAAAGCCAGATATTTCTACTATTTGAGCTGGCGGAGATGGAAACTCTGCACTCTGTAACCGGAGTGGTCGCTTCCTTGGACTTTGAAAAAGAATCATAGACCCGATAAGCAACCTCAGGATTTCCTGCTTCCATGGCCTGGTTTCTCTGTGCCTCTCATCATGGCCTCGTCCTGTCCTGGCTAGGAACCCTTTTCAGTAGGATTACTTTGAACAACTTGTGACAGACCCTTACATTCATGGGACCTGTTGGAACTGGGTACTGTCCAATTGTGTTAATCGCCCCCTAGGAATGCTGTTGCCAGGAGAATTCTAGGGCTTGGGTTCCGGAATGCCGATTCATCCTGGTCTTCTGCAGGCCACAACATGTCTGAAGAATAGCAGGGGAGGGGAGGGACAGGAAGGGCAAGGGTGACATTTCAAATAAAATTAATGCCGCTTTTGAGCAGTGACTGTTTTTCAGTCTTGCAATGGAAAAGTTATAAACAAACTAATCGCAGAGAAGAACCCAAAATTAGAAAACCAGAAGCTCAAGACTACAGGGTTCACAGAAATAAACTGCTTGTTTTTCATCTAAGCTGTCCTGTGTTTTCTCAGAAATCTGTTCAAAGTGAGGGGACAAAAGTCTTTGTTCAAGAGATCATTTTTTCAGAGATAGAAGTTTTACCGGCTCCCTCACACACAGGCCAGGCAGAGGACCTTGTATTCCTTTAGTGGGTATAACCACAATGAACAAGAAATGTCTGGCCTGAAATGATTAATTATTACAAGAGAGAGTCCTAAACCTCTGCTTAGTGAAATACTAACTGGAAAAAAGTTCACCCAATAAAAAGTAGAAAACAAGAACCTATCACAAAAAGAGTCTGTATCACAAAACGTGAGTAGCCACAACTATCATGGAAAAATACAATAGAACCTGCAGCTATCAGAACGATGTGCAAGCCAGTCACTTTAAAGAAAAGGAACTGGTTTAAAGGGGATTTCTATCAAGCAGAAGCTCATATTGTCAAGCATGGGGTTGCTGTTTCCAGTAGCTGGCAGTAATTTCCAAGCACAGTAGATAAAGTGTACAGATAAAGTAGGAAGGGTGGAATATAAACGGAACGAATGAAGACGTAAATATATGTTTTACTATGTGACAAGCAGGAACATGTCTCCAAATCTACAGAATGGGAGCACTGCTGGTCACAGGATCAAGGGCCTGCTGCTGAGAGGAATTAGGTTGACTGGAATAAAATGCCATTATATGCCCCTCTTGCTAAGCAGGGTCTGCCTTGGCTTGCATTTGAATGGTTGACTACATGTGTGAGCACCGTAAGATATTCCCCATAGGAGATGGAGCCACTCTGGGAAGAGCAGCTGCATGCTTGCAAGCAGAAGGTTCCAAGTTCCCCTCCTGGCTTCTCCAAGCTAAGGCTGAGAGAGACTCCTGCCTGTAACCCTGGAGAAGCTGCTGACAGTCTGGGTAGACAATTCTGAGCTAGATGGAACAATGGTCTGACTCAGTATATGGCAGTTGCCTATGTTCCTATATTATGATAATAGATTGGCTAAGAGATGTGTTATTACTATATTGTGATTACTATCCCAAAGACAGGATACTTCTCCTGAATGACAGAAGGTAAATCACACCCTCAGTTTACTGTAGGTAGAGCCTGGGGTTATGAGGAAACCAAGAAGCCCGAACAGAACAGGAAGGGTTCTCTGCCACTTACTGGCCCACATGGTGGCAGTATTACATGGGCTTTCCCAACTGGCTTTTGCTTCTACAGGCGTCTAAGAAAGTGCTGATGCAAGAGTGCAAGCAGGCAAATACTGAAAGTTGCACGCCCGCATTTTGGGAACGGAACTGACATTGGAACCTACGTCAGCTTTGCTCCTGAAATGCCAGCGCCCAGCTTCACGTATTTGTGCACTCGTGCTCTTGCGCTAGACGGTGAGCACCCCCTTAGCCGCCTGCAGCAGTGCAAATGCCTGTGTGATACTTGTCTTATTGTAAACCACCAGAGACAGGAGTTTGGGACAGTATCGAAATATGTCAAATAATGAATGAATGAATGAATGAATGAATGAATGAACAAAACTGCCCATCAGGTGGGCCACTATCTCCTAAGCTGCAGAACTTGGGCACCTTAGAGAACATCCCAGATGGCTCCTTTCTCAATTGGCAGCTACAACACAGGGTGGGCCTGCAGGTGCACCACCGGCCCATTTCTGATGATCCACCTACAATCTGATGGTTGCTGCAACCCTCACAAAGAAGAATGCTGGATAAGAGGACTCTTGGTCTGAGGCAGCAATTCATTCTGATATTTAGAGTATGCACTCTTAACTTACCACACGGGTTGTGCCTTATTTGCTCCAAGAATCTATCTATCTATCTATCTATCTATCTATCTATCTATCTATCTATCTATCTATCTATCTAAAAGGCAGATTGGCTGGCAAAGTCCCATCTTCTCACAAGAAAAGGGCCACATAATCAGAAGAAAAAGGAGGAAGTGTGAGACCATGGAAGACGGTAAGCTCCTCAAGCAACATAGTATAGGGAAGTACAGACACCCACAAACACTCGTTTTATTGCCCTCTTTCCAGGAACACACAAAGACAGAAAAAACCCAGGAGCCTGGTTATGTAATCATTAGCTTCGGGTCACTATGAATTTGAAATACTTCTCCAGCTCTGCACAAAGGTACATTGGTGACATGTGCAAAACAGACAGGGATATGGGCAGAGGTAGGTACTCTTGGCCTAGTCAAGGTATAGCTTATGGTAGGTAGGGGATAACTGAGGGCAAGATAGTTACACCGACCACTGTGGAATTATTGATACTTAAATGGAGCCCAGCTGGCACATTTAGAACCCCAACCACATAATGTATATACACAAAGATACTCCTTGGCTATATATCCCTCTTGGGTGGGACCAACACCTTTGTATAAGCACTTGCACCTTATAGCTGAACTATTAGGGTGGGAAAGTACACTTTTTGGAATAGAAGAATGAAATCTGTATAAAATGTAGTGCTTGTCATGTTGAATAAGACAGAGAATGGGGCTAAATCAAATTTGGCCTTGTTCGGTAGTGGCAGACATTTTCCAAAATGATCACTCATGGGTAAATTTTGAATCACATGATATTTAACTTGCTTGTCAAAAATTATCCTCCATCCTTGAAACATGAAAGAAGGCCATTAGGAGTGCTATTTCCAAACCCTGTACAAATTAATTGTTCAATGTGCAATGCTTACATGTGTTAGGTTTTAAAATACACATTAACACAAATACTTGGTTAAACATAACATGGCTGAGTGTAAACTAATAAAGCTTAACTTCATAAACAAAAGTGAAAATGCTGCAATTCTGAATGGTAAATTCATGCAGGTTTTGAAGCAATGCTCCAAGTGACCTCTTGTGCATATTGAGGTTAATTTCCAACCAGTACAGATGATAGGCTTTTAGCTCCTATGCAATATTGAGCTAAATATTAGTGATGTATTGACATAGGGCCAATTCTAATTTTGAACAGTAATGGGAAAACATTCATTACATACTGCTCATTCTGAAGTCTTTGGTTTCTAAGCATTTGTTCATTTCATTAGTTTCTCAGATTTGCAATCGAATGAGTGGTTTTAATGAGTATGTTCATTCTGAATTCAACATAGTATCTGCAGCAACAACAAAAAAATCATGCTTGTTGATCTTATAACAGATCAAACAAAAAGGGATAATAGCATTCCAGTTGTGCAGGCATAGGGTGTGATTTGCCAGTGTAAAAGGTAGAAAGCACTTCAGAGCCTGGCCTGGTCAAAACAGAGAGGTTGGGCCGATGGTGCTGGTTATGCATATGTTGCTTAACAACAGGTATGAGTTCCAGAAACTTGGTATTTTGCCATTTACAAATGTACTGAGGCAAATTTAATATCACAGTTAGTCTTGTGGCCTGTCAGTAGATCTCATAAACAGTATGATTCATACATAATACAAATACAGGGGACAGTTATGTCAATCAACATGTTCAGTTAGCCCTATTCAGACTAGAAAACCAGTAGCCTTGTTGCTAGCACTGTTTTTCTGCTGGCTCCCAGAAGCCTCCCTGCTTATGTTTGAGACTGCAGGTGTATGGATCTCACTTTTTACATGCTCAGGAGCCTCACAGCATTATGAGCTCTCCATTTGTTGGCATATTGGGGAATAGTCACTCAGTAGGCAGTGGGACAGTTACTCCTAGATTTAGCAGCTGCGAAAGAGCCAAATTGAAAGGGAGCTTGCCTCACGCCTTCCCCATGCTGGGACACTTGAGTAGACCCCCGAAGTTAACTCGCAACACTTAACTCTCCATTCAAGGTCTCTCTGCACGACTGACCTTCCTTTGGTTTACCTCCCCTCCACAGATGCCTCAAATGAGAAAAAAGCCAATTATCTCAGCAGGGAAGTCAGAAAAAGCTCTGTGAATGCACATTCCCTCCATATTAAAAGAAGGCTGGAGTGGGAGATAGGAACTCAGAAATGTACCCTTTAAAACACTGATTAGTTTACTAGATGTTTCCGACCAAAAGGAGTTCCCATGTTCGCACATCCAACCACTCCATTTGTATTATCCTATTCATGCACTGTGTTGTAGTGCAGCACAGCAGACAAAACAATGGGATCTTTTGAGATTCCCCAAAATTTCCCTAGCCAAGAAAGAAGGTCAATTGGAATGTCCTCTCAGGACACGTTTTGAGGTTTATCTGCCCCTGGATTCTTGAGCCAGTGTGCTCCCCTTGGTCTCCAGTGCTACCCACTTGGTTACCACCTTGTAGAGTCACCCATTACTTTGACGCTGCAGTAAACACTTGCTATACCACTTAGCTGTGTTTTGCTCTGCGAGCCACCCTCGCTTCCAGGCCCTAGATCGGTACCCTTGCTGGATCCGATCTGCACTGCCCTCCTCGCTAACACCTGTCGCTAGTTTCATGAGAACAGATGCCCTTTGCATCCATCCCTGCTATCTAACTCCCTTGATTCTTTGTTGCTTGCTGTGCCCTGGTCTACCCTCGAGGAAAGAGGTCCGTCGATCACTCCCAAGCCACGATGATCCACCCACTACTGAAGGAATAACCGAAGTTGCATGATAACTGCTGAGCCCCCGTCTGGGCTCCCTGCATCCCTGTCTCTTCTCTCCTAAACCCAAGAGCCTGTTTCTCTGAGCCTCCTTTCTCTGGCCAGCCTAGAAGCTACTTTAATCCGGACATTAAGCTACATTTCCTCCTAGCAGTTGTATGGTTAGTCTTGTAACGTATTTTTAGTAATAATATGGATTTTAGTGACTCTTTTATTCCACTATATCCCTTACCTTCAAATAAAGCCTTCTCTGTTTTTGAATTTCTCTCTCCCAGCCAGTCATTTTCCTGTAACCATCACTTTGCATTAAATTTATTCTGACCTGGAACTGCTCCACTCTGAGTTAATTTCCCCATACAAAGCCCCAACACAATTTTGGGGGTGTTTACCAAACATCGCAGGGCAGTTCCATTGACAGCCTCTACTGCAAACAAATTAAGCAAGCTGGCCATGAGTTCTGTGAGAGAAGTGAAAAAGGGAAACTGAAAAAAGTGCAGTGTGATGCAGCATCTGAGTTCGTTCATTGCAGCAAAATTGAAGAGACAACAGTGGCAATATACAGTATATAGCCTCATAATCTCACACCAGAACTAGAAGTCATGAACTGAAAAGGACTCCATTTATCATACCGACTTGTATATTTTACTACAGATTTCACTACTGATGTCTGAAAACATGACCAACGGTTTAACCTATCTGCTTTTGAACATTCATTTGTTTCAAAATTTTCTATCCTGACTCTCTTCCAGTACAGAACCCAAGGCAGCTCATGACAGTTTCAAAGAAGTGCTTTCACAACAGCAGCTTTGAACACTTCTTGAATCCAACTACCAACACAGCTTGCTGCTTTATGCCAGCTATTGTTATCTACCAGGCTGCACATGTGCTACTGAAGAAATGACCTCAGTACTTTGACCTCAATAATCATTAGGTTTGAATGAAGGTATCATGGGGTCGGACCAGGGGCGTAGCCAGGGAAGAGGGGGCCGTGTTCATCCCTCTCTCTGGCGGCCCCCCCAGAGAGAGGGAGATAATGAAGAAAATAGGGAAGGGTGGAGCTGGAGGGCCCTCAGGAGCTGGGAGCCCATGTTCTTTGAACCCTTTCGCTCAATTATAGCTACGCCCCTGGGTCAGATGGAAGCACCCTGGAACCTCTTCCAAAGACTCACGATTCTTGCCATGAACTGATACACTGTGGGTGGAAGAGAGCCTCAGCTTTGGAAACTGTTCTTGGCAGAAGAACGAACTGCAACAAACATGTCTGCATTCATGTACATGCCAATGTTGCTAATGAGCTTATGGTAAGTAGTGCACCCATGCAAAAAACACAAAATACCAAACATTACATGAGTGTATGTTCTATACTTTGTTAATAGATACTGGACCGGGTCTCACGATCCATGAGACCTGGTTTGGGGCGGTGAGCGGGAAGAGTGGGCTAGGCCTGCTCTCCCTGCTCACGAGCAGGGAGGGAGCCCTGGGAGGCCGGATCAGCCGCCCACATGATGTCCGGCTCTAAGACGGAGCCAGCGGGGGCTGGGGAGCTTGGGGGCCATGCAGCCCCTGGAAGCCCCAGTATGCCCTGTGCCAGGAGCTGGGAGGCAGCTTTTCACCTCCCCTCTAGAGGTCTACTCGTGAGTAGGTGCGGCGTGAAGCTGCGCCTCAGCTACTCATGATTCTAAAAACCAGGTTTGTGGAGCGCTCACTCCGCAAACCTGCTTTGGGGCAGGGGTTCTTGAGCGGTTTACCCGCTCCAGAACCACCAGGCTTGCAGCCGAGACCGGTGGTTCTGACGATCGGCAAAAATCAGGCTAGCAGAGGCTAGCCCGATTTTTGCTGATCGTCAGAATAGCCCCACCGTCTTAGGCTTTAGTTCCTTGTTGATGTTCCCCAGAACTGCTTCCCCCCACGTATCCACTTATGGAACACTTTGGTTCCTAATATCATCATGCCCCACTCCCAAGCTGTGGTTCCATACCCATGTTTGTGATGGAAATCCAGCTTTGGGGTAAAGAAGATGAGGGGAAAACTGTAGGCAAAATGCAGCGAGGGGTAGATAATTGAGCCCCCTTCTCTCACCCATTGCTTCTCCACTGCAAATTGCACCCTCTTGAGATTGTATTGCAGAGAAGAAGCAGAAGCTGAAGTTTCAGTACACAAGACACCTGGGGAAGATGTCGTTCCAGCCTCCTGGTCTAAATGATCCTGCTATTTATGTTATTGTTCTTATTAAGAGATGGGCTCCTCAGAAAAGGGAGACTAAGTGACTTGATCCCAGTCAAAACACAAACAAAACACAAAACACAAACACAAGAGTCCCTGGTGGCACAGTGGTAAAACTGCTGCCCTGTAACCAGAAGGTTACAAGTTCGATCCTGACCAGGGGCTCAAGGTTGACTCAGCCTTCCATCCTTCCGAGGTCGGTAAAATGAGTACCCAGAATGTTGGGGGCAATATGCTAAAATCATTGTAAAACCGCTTAGAGAGCTCCGGCTATAGAGTGGTATATAAATGTAAGTGCTATTGCTATTGTGATTTTAAGAAGGCCTCCCAGAATTTTGTCCCAGCCGAGGTGGACGACCTGCTCTCCCACAGCTGCCACCCTGTCCAGGCCCCATGAAGAACCACTTTGCCCGGAAGGAAGGAGAGGGCGACAGACAACAGAGCAGCCTATCAGGTGATCTTATTTAAGAGTGCAGCATGAAAAAAAATATAGCTTTTAAAATAGGTTTCTGTTGTTTGTTTTTATTGCATAAGATTTCATGGGTTCTTGTTTCTCAAAATGATAAATGTAAAAGGTTTGCCTGAAAAGCAGCATACACCTGCCTTGAATGTTACTGCCAGCTTCTCTTGCACTTCTCTCCTTTTGGCCTCTAGCCACCCGCCTCCACGGAACTCCCAGCTTCCAGCCAGGGCTTAGCCCTTCTCTTAGGAGAATCCAAACCTTGTGCGTGTTGTGCCGTTATTCTATTATTCTGAATTTGTCTTGCCACATTTATTCCTGACCGGGAAGATAACCACTCAAAATGAATCACTGGCTCGGGGCTTATTGCTTAAATACTGCACATCCTTTACTAATCCGAGCATTTTACCATGACTCTTTATATCTCACCCTGTGCAGGGCTTACTCGGTCTTAGCAGGGGAGAGACATCTCTTTATTACACTTGCTTCTCTGGTTTCCTTCAGGGTGATACTACCACTTGATCTTAGCCCAAAGGCCGAGAAGCATAAAACAATGGCTTCCACAAACAAAGATGGATAAAAATGAACCATCGTGAATCTGAAAGGGGAGCTGGTTTTGAGGAGCACACAGTGGCACAGGCTTTCAGAGCAACATGCAGGTCAGGCTCTGATCAGGAGGGTTCCCCCATTCGAGGCTGGGAGAAGCAAGAGGTAAAATATTGCATAATGCTCCTAAAATGCATTCTGTAATAACTGTCACACAAATTGCTTTTCTCCTGCGTAAGTGTGCAGCTCCTATTATCATGTGGACAGAAAACAGCAGGACAAAGATGGAGAGGCTGCCCTACTTACCAACGAATAATTGACACAGTTCTTTGAGCCAAGACTCGGACTGAATGAGAGCTTCATTGTGCCCCTGTTTGTCATGGCAAGCAAAGACCATGGAAGCCAGCTCCAGATCCTTAGGATCATTTGTTTTCCCTCTTTCATTAAACCATCCAAAGTAATGAGAGAGGAAAAGGGCATTTGTTGAAAATGCACATATTGGTTGTGCCTAGCAGAGCACGCTGATTGCCACCCGGCCAATGGCAGGTATCACTGCCCATCAACAACAAAATGAACAAGTGGGGGAAAGCGCTCACTCCGTTAACCTAGTTTAAGGGGAGGCGGATTTAGGCAGGCAAGTCACCTTGGAATCACCGGGCTTGCCTGCGAGCCCAATTTTTCCGAGGAGCACCAGAAAGTGGGCTAGGCTCCCTTAGCCCGCTTTCTGGTTATCGTCAGAATAGCCTCATGATCTCTAGACCTCTTCTGCACCATTTCAATATTAACATTGTTAGCGTGTTGCTTTATTTCTGTTGGAAGCATCTACATGACTAAGCTCTACACCCCACAGCAGTAGTGGTTGGAATATCAACTGGGATACATGCCTGCAGTGTCTGGACTCCTGCTTATGAAGCATGGGTGCTCAAGCGTGAGGAAAGGCAATTTTCACCAATCTCCCCTTCACCCAGAAGTGCCCTCTGTGCAACACACAATTATGTCCTGGAGGCCTGCACACCCCTCAGGGACATTTTTGTGTGCTTCATAGAGTGCTTCTGGGGAAGGGAAGATTTGCAAAAATCAACACCCCTCCCATGCAAGCACCCACACTTCAGAATTGGGAGCACAGCTCCTGTGGGCACTCATCCTTTGGTTGCATGAGCACAGCATTCGTTAGGATGATAGCCAGTTTTTATTTATGAGCCTATACCAGTTCCTCTCAGATTATACCTTCTTTTCCATCCTGGTGCACTTTGCATTCTGATACAGTTCTCATTTTATATAGTCCAAATTAATCACATAACTGACAAAAAGACAGCTTGGGATCACATAAGGAATATCTCCCTATCCTAAACATGTATTCATGAACAAGTCCCATAAGAATTAATGAACTTTAATCATGAATAAGAGCACTTAAGAGTACACTACAGAATTCCTCTCTTCTTCCTCAGAACTCCTACGAAATTATATAACCCAGCACCAGAGCCATCCACTTGTTCTGTTTAGCAGATCCCAAAGCATGTGCTAAACAGAACAAGATAGAACAAAGATTCTAAGTATAGAAGAGGAAAATGTATTCATATGCTGAAGTCTTTCGGGAGCCCTGAAACACAGAAGAAAGATCCATATTTAGCTCTTCTCTAGCTTAGAAGAGACATCCAAACTGTCCAAATGAGGAAGAACCAAACCAGTATGCATGCAACAAAGTCAAATGTTCCTACATTTCCATCTCAACTCGGATCCCTGTGCCAGCCTCAGCATTCATTGGAATGTAGACATGCCTTTCTTGTCCTAGGAGCCTCGAGGCTTTCCCTAGGTAGCAGCTATTACGCCAGAATAATGCAAATACTCAAATTTCAGGGTTTCTTTTTTCTTTTTTTAAAGTAAAACTCTCGTCCTTGCAATAGCGGACAGACACCTACACATTCCAACCAGTGGGCAACATGATGCACAGTCCACCATTGACAGTTGCGCCCCCACTCCCAGGGCTATTGCACAACAACTTCAAAAGCAGACCCAACAGCTTTGCAACAGGGCTGTTGTGGATTGCCTAAAAACGGCTTCTGAGCAGAAATGCAGCACTCCTCCCTCTGACTGCAGAGGAAAGGAGTGCTGTGCTGCTGCCCGGAAGTGTTTTAATGGCATTCTGCAGCAGCCCCATCACAATACCGTTGAGACTGCCTTTAAAATTGTGCAGAAGCCCTAGACGGTCACTACCAGAGATGGTGGACTGCACCTCATGTCACCCATGGATGGTGTGTAACAAAAGCAGAATGATTTAAGTGCAGTTGTTCTGAATATATCTGCAGAAACACAAGGGACATTCTTCTAAGTAATGACAGACTGCACAGCAGGTGCTCTTTTCTCCAAGCCCAGCCTGTGACAGAAGGGATATAGGACTGGACTGCAAGTGAGAGAGACTCATACATTGCAGACAACAGAAGGAGATCGCCTCTGGAGTGTGGAAAGAGAAAGAGAAGAGCACACACAAATCAGCAAACAGAAGGTGCGAGAAAAGTGGGGCAGGAGAAGTGTGTGGTGTGGTGTGTGTGTTCACATGCTGCCTTCTGACACAAAGACTAGAATGCGGGGTGGGGGGGGTGGGGTGGGGGCAGGACTTCCGCCCAAGATGCAGAGAGAGGGACTGGACGTGTGTCAACACAAGCCCATTGCACTTGGCTACCTACATTATAGTTGGCAGAGGTGCAGTCTTGCAGATGTGTGGCAGAGCCACAGGTGAAAATGCATATTAAACATTTACAGATTGCCACCTATCAATTATTTAGTTTATTATATCAGATTTTTAACACCCTGGGGAATGCCATTTGGATTCTTGGCTTCAGATATTAACATGTCTTGGGCTGTCTTTGCCCGTGATTCATAAATAATGCAACCCAATTTGAGTGCAAGGAGTTGATGGTAGTCATTCCGCCCTGGTATGATCACTGACAGAGCTGCACCACAAGGGACATTAAAATAATCAGTGTAATTAAGGCCAAATCTTCCCCACACACAAAAAAAGCATCTGGGATTTTCCCTAAAGCTGAAACAAGTAAAGCTCATGCCGTACCTTGTGTCCTTTGTTCGACTGCCCAAAGAGAACCTCGGACACATCCATACCATCAAACTGCCTGTTGGGAGGGAGACTTGCATTTGCCAGAGACACCAAGGTAGGGAATATGTCTAAAGTGCTGCAGGAGAGAAGAGACTGTGGTCAGAAGAGCATAGCTGCAACATCTCAGAAGGAAGAACTACCACACCCTGAAGGAGGTCTTGAGGACAAAAAGATCAACCCATTGCCATCAGAACACTCAGGGCTGCTCTCACAGTCATTAACTGGGTAGGACAAGCGTCCTATGGGAGCTGTGTGCACTCCCAATTCTCAGTGGGGTGTGTGTTAAAAGCTAGGAGGGGAAAGTGGCTGTGTGGGCACAGGCTCCAGCAGCAGCATTGTGCAGGTGCAGGCTTCAACGGCACACTTGTTTAATCCAGATCTTGTACACAGCATATTTACCAAGGTAGGAGGAAATGTCACTAGAGCCTGTGCCCACCTCCCACATGAGGCGAGCTGGGAGGAGAGCTGGTCTTGTGGTAGCAAGCATGACTTGTCCCCTTTGCTAAACAGGGTCTGCCCTTGTTTGCATATGAATGGGAGACTAGAATTGTTAGCACTGTAAGATATTCCCCTCAGGGAATGGAGTTGCTCTGGGAAGCACATCTAGGTTCCAAGTTCCCTCCCTGGCACCTCCAAGATAGGGATGAGAGAGATTCCTACCTGCAACCTTGGAGAAGCCGCTGCCAGTCTGTGTAGACAATTCCGAGCTAGATGGGCCTATGGTGTGGCACAATATATGGCAGCTTCCAGGGTTCCTATGATCACTTTCCCCTTCTCCAGCCTAGCTTTTAACTCAGGGTCGAGTTAATAGGGACTGCGCACAGCACCCAGTTCCTGAAGCTGGGTAAGATACTTGCCCTACCCAGTTAACTGTCATGACTGTGGTGTTTTTGGTTAATCCACTCCTTGATCCAGGCCAGCTTTTGAATGGTGCTTTAGTGACTTTGATTCCAGTCCTGGAGCAGAAGCGGGGCTAACAAACAGCCAGCAGCAAGAGCACTGAAGGCAGACTACAGTTGCCTCTCTGACAATATTATCTGTCTCATTAAACTATTAACATTCCTGATTCTACTCCACTGCCTTGTCCTTGCATGCCACAACTCTTTCCTCTGGATTCTACAAAGGCAACAGCCCTACTCTGTACCAAAATACTGAGTTTGTATTTAGCAGGAGATTCAAGGCCTCAGCACAGGCTAATCTAGGACATGAAAAATAAAATTTGCACATACTGTCATCTATCTGCTTTGAAGACTGGATTGCTCCAACAGCTATGGTTCCAAAGTTACAAAATCCCACAATAGGTGCAGATTCTGCCTTGACTGGTTCACTGCCAAAGACATGTTTAACATTGTGACCCTATATTCTTAATAAATGTGAGGGTCACACACATACAGCAAGTTTGCTTCAAAGCTCTAATCTGCCAAATGAAACACTCCTTGGATCTTGAGTCACAGCTTCATATTAAAGGGGCCGACATGCTTTCCATAATAATTAGCACATTTTAATGAATGTATTACAAGTGCTAATCTGCTAAAGGCAAGAACAGTTGGACATGCTGCTGGGCCCCTGGAGGGGCTGGCCAGCTTTTACGTTTCTCGACAGAAAGTTAATCAGTTCACAAAAGGACATATGAATTCTGCAATTCCAAAATTATGCGATAGCATTTTGACTTCATTTTGGACCTGTTTGTCGTTTCCAAATCTTGATCAAGAAAATTCTGGCCTTTATTCCCTAGAGCCAGTTGCAATCCTATGATTGGGAAGAAACAAGGTTGCCTGCATAGTTTTCCATCCTTCTTCCCCTAAATGTAGCAGATTGGACAGGTCCCGTCCCACTACTAGGGACCATCAGGGCCTGCTCTGACGTTTTTTCTGATGGGGCTAGCATATCAAAGATGGAGCTACCTTATCCTGTGTCAGACTGCTGATCCATCTAGCCCAGCACTGTCTACTCCAGCTGGCATTGGCTCTCTGGAGGACTGAACCTGGGACCTTAGGAAGATAGGAAGCTGCCTTCTACCAAGTCAGACCTCTGGTCCATCTCGCTCAGTATTGTCTATGCAGACTGGCAGAGGCTTCTTCAAGGTTGCAGACAGGAGTCTCTCTCAGCCCTATCTTGGAGATGCTAGGGAGGGAACTTGGAACCTTCTGCATGCAAGCATTCAAGTGTTCTTTCCAGAGCGGCCCCATCTCCTAAAGGGAAGATCTTACAGTACTCACACATGTAGTATCCATTTCAAATGCAAACCAAGGTGGACCCTACTTAGCAAAGGGGACAATTCATGCTCGCTACTATAAGACCAGCTCTCCTCCCACAGATCTCTGTATCTTCTGGATACAGAGCATGCGCTCTACCATTAAGTTACAGCTCCCCTCTTGAGTTACAGTGTCAGCACTTCAGAAATGCAACTTGCATTGGAAACAATGTAAGTTGTGTTCCCAAAGTGCAAATACTTAAAGCACAACTTTAAATATTTGCACATTTGCACAAGATCACCTTAAGTGACGCAGCAGGGAAATGTCTGACTAGCCAGTCCGAATCCCCGCTGGTATGTTTCCCAGACTACGGGAAACACCTATACCAGGCAGAAGTGATATAGGGAGATGCTGAAAGGCATCATTCCATACTGTGCAGGAGATGGCAATGGTAACCCCCTCCTGTATTCTACAAAAGAAAACCACAGGGCTCTGTGATTGCCAGGAATCGAAATCGACTTGACAGCACACTTTACCTTAGTTTACAAGATAATAGGGACATAGAAAGCTGCTGTATACCTAGTCAGACTGTTGGTCCACCTAGATCAGTATTATCTATACTGACTGGCAATGGCTTCTCCAAGGATTCACACAGGAGTCTCCCCCAGTCCTACCTGGAGATGCCAGGGAGTGAACCTGGGACCTTCTGCATGCAAGCAGATGCTCTACCACTGTGCTAGTGCCCCATCTCCTAAGAGGAATATCTTAGAGCAGCTGGTGCTCACATGTAGTCACACTTCCAAATGTAAGCCAGGGAAGACCCTGCTTAGCAAAGGGGACAAGTAGTGCTTGCTACCTCAAGACCAGCTCTCCTCCCTGTTGGTGCTTTCTCAGACAGCTGCAGCCGTGCTGGCCAACCCCTAACCCTGTGTAATATATGGGCCCGAGTGCCTTAAACAAAAATACAAGCAGAACCTGACACAGATAAGTTTAGCAGCTGCAGATGATTCTGGCTGGGAAGAGGACCAGACCTCAGTGCTGAATCATGACTTCTATCTCATCTCATCCCCTTCCCTCTGAGACCGGCTGCCCAGAGATAGGAGAAATCTCCCTGATCAAGGCTGACCTACTGTGCTACCCTGGCCTTCCCCTTCCCTCCCAGCTGGCCCCTTTAAGGCCTTAGCCTCTCCCCTCTGTTTGGAATGGCAATTCCAAGTGAAAGATGGTAAATGAGAGAAGGGTGGGGCTAGTGGCTGAGCAATCAGAGCATGCCATGAATAATGGCATAGCATGAGAAACATCCAAATACCCTTGGTGCCATGAGTAATGAGAGAGACTTGCCTGGAGCCAAACAAATCATCCAAGTCCGAGCTCCAACCTCCCATAAAGCATGGCTAGCTCTACAGAAGGCTTTTCCTTCCTGTAAAATCTCTCCTGCCAGTGACACCGGCTGGCTGATATCCAGAGCAGCCTGCTCTGAACCTTCCCGAGCTGCTCTGCACTTGCTGAGAAGTGCGGGCAGTCTTGAGCTCTTGCGCCAGAAGGTCAATACTTTTCGGGGCTCACCTACTCCAGATGTGCTCTCTGCAGTCCGGAAACACATCACTTGACTGCCAGCAAGGTGTTTCTGGACTAAAAGAGCACTTCTGGAGCACGGGTGAGCTCTGGAACGTATTTGTGCTCTCTTGCTCAAGACCATCTGTGCAAAGTAGCGATGTTTGGAGCACCCAGGTTAGGCTGCTCTGGATCTCACCCTGTAGCTTTAAGGCAGCTCCTTAGGTTTTTTTTTGCACACTGGGGGGAATCTGTTACAACTTTAAGGTACAGAGAAACAGCAACTCCCAGTTCTTCACTGTGGTGCCCAACCAGAAACAGGGGAAGTATCTCAGGGAAAGACATGCATCTTTCTTCTGGGGACAGTTCCACAACAAAGAACTAGCCATGTAGATTGCAGGGTCCCCATAGAGCCCGATCAGTTAGATCCTTGTCAGTTACAGTAACCAAGCAGACCAACCAAGCAGACTACAATATAAGAACATAAGAACAGCCCTGCTGGATCAGGCCCAAGGCCCATCTAGTCCAGCATCCTGTTTCACACAGTGGCCCACCAGATGCTGCTGGAAGCCACCAGTAGGAGTTGAGGGCATGCCCTCTCTCCTGCTGTTACTCCCTTGCAACTGGTACTCAGAGGCATCCTGCCTTTGTGGCTGGAGGTAGCCTATAGCCTTCTGACTAGTAGCTGTTGATAGACATCTCCTCCATGAAGTTATCCAAATCCTTCTTGAAGCCATCCAGGTTGTTGGCTGTCACCACGTCTCGTGGCAGAGAATTCCACAAGTGGATTATGCATCATGTGAAAAAGTACTTCTGTTTGTTGGTCCTAGATTTCCCAGCAGTCAATTTAATGGGATGACCCCTGCTTCTAGTGTTATGTGAGAGGGAGAAGAATTTCTCTCTATCCAACAACCAGAATGGCTCCATCAGCCTATATTCAGTCTTCAAGAGGAAAGTGCTTTGAGGGACATCATGTGCAATGAGGGACAGTTGGCAACCTTATAGCAGACCAATTTATCATTTAATATACTATTGTGTGTTCTAGGAAAACGTGGTTTCTATGTATACAATACAGGCTTCCAGAGAAGCCAGAACGGAAAATGAGGATTATACTATTGGTGTTTTTTTCCTCTTCAGCTCCTACTAAGAGTCCTGTCAGCATGTCTATCCTTTTCTCCTGTTTTCAAGGGTTTGAGACTGAGCCCCAAACATGGCATGACAGGGCCATTTGCTTAGTTACACTACATTCTCAGTGTGCGCCTAAACGAAAGGAATGCATGACACACCAGGAGGAGTTGGGTGATCTGACATCTGGCAACCAGCACAGTGCAGAAACGAAGAGAAAGGGCAGGATGGGCAAGGCTGTACTTTCTGCTTCCGTGACTAACAAACTTGAATTAATTGAAGTTTCTTGCAGATTATAGACTCATAACTGGCCTTGGGCCATGAGGATTTCTATATGGCAGCTTCCTGAACTCCAGAGAAAGTAGCAGGGAGCAGTTGCCACCACACACTCACTCCTCTTGATTAATCTTAAAGCAGCCACACACAGTTTGCTTCAGCAAAGATTATTTTGCTGAGGCAGGTGAGTTCAGCTGCAGTGCTAGTACTGCTTTTGTGCTCAGCTGAAGCACAGAGAGCATCCTGACACCCAGAAGCCCGCTGAGTTTCCTATACAGGTCATACCAGCCACCATTTGACAAGCAGTCGGGTTGGATACTAGCAGGAACTCAAGCTGCCTCACATCTAGGCTGCAAGTGAAATTCAGAATAGTGTGGAAGTTACTCTATTGAACTAGGACTGGGGCCACCCAGATCCAAACCCCTGCTCAGACCTGAAGCTCACGGGGTGACCTTGGGCCAGTCTCTCTCAGCCAAACTTACCTCACAGGGCTGTTGTGAGGATGGAGTGGGAAGAATCAAGTAAGCTACCATGAGCTCCTTAAGGGAAGGGTGGAATAGAAATCTAAATAATAATAATTAATAACATGTGCATTGGTGTGTGACTATGTCCCAAGGTGATCTTGTTCCCTACCTAAGGCTCAGTTTCCAGTGCATGGATGAGCATACTACTCTGCTTGTTTGGCATGCTGAAGATGGTAGGGAAGAGGCTCCTCTTTTGCAAGAGAGGCTTCAGGGATCAGCTCCCGAGGCAGAAAAAAGGAAAAAGAGAGGAGCTGCCACCTCTCATCAATCCATCTTCTTCAGCAAATTTGGCAATCTTTCATTCTTTTTGTTTTTAAAAACCATTTATCATTGGCTCCAGCAGCCTCTACTTTCACTTAGTTAGGTGAGGTATTTGACTTGTTTGGACCAAATGATCCATGTCCCCTTTTAAAAGAAAGCTGCACTGCTGTCAAAGAAGTGATTGTGGGGCACTGGCAGCTCCTCCTCTCCCTCCAGCTCCATAAGAGCACAGGAGGGTATGCTAAGCAGTCCCTTAAACTCCTCCTGCCTCGATGACTGCTCAGGGATAGGAGTCTTCCTCCTCAGAACTCCAAACAAGCAGAGGGTGATGCCCAACTATAGGCTGCAGAGCCTTAGGCAGGTAACCTAGCCAGCCCTGATCTGTAGGGACGGCCCTTCCATGAGGCTGAGTGAAGCAGCCACCTCAGGCAGCAGATTGTTGGGACACCAAGGTGCCCTCCTGCTCCCCTCCCCTTTAAAAAGAGGGAAAGAGGAGGAGGAGGAGGTTGCACACAAGGAGGAGACAGCATTTGGCACTTTGTCTGAGATGCCCAGAAGTCTTCAGCCATCACTGCTAATCAGTGCCTCAACCCTCCCCTGTAAAAGTGGAACAGTCCTAGCTATAGCTGTCACATTATAAAGGTGGCATGGTTTATCAACCAAGTGTTGAGAGGCAACCCAAACTTACACTAAAAGCTGATTAACAAAAGCAGACATGATCAGAGATTTATTGGTGTTAAAACATTGGTCTGTCAGAGCTATATGACAACCCTAGCTGTGCACACTGGAAGGGACATGAGTGTCTTACTTTCTCCCATTTGGTGAATTTCAGCCCGGCTGCTGAGAGACAGGCAGGCCAAACAACAAGCAACACTGAGCAGTGCTAAGAGGCAGACATAAGGTGTCCAAGTTCTTGGACTGCCAGGCTGTAAGGCTGGTGAGAAGGCTGCTGAACAAGCATGGCTCTAAAGAGCAAAAGCACATGTGCTAGAAAGCAAACAACAACAACAGACCTTTATTTGTTAGACGTCCCATAACAAATTGTTCTCTGGGTGGTTCACAACACAGCATTAAAACATGAAATAAAAACACACAACACATTAAATCAGGGTTTCTTAACCTTGGGCTCCCAAATGTTGTTGGACTACAACTCCCAGAATCCCCAGCCACAAGGGCCATGTCTGGGGATTCTGGAAGTTGTAGTCCAACAACATCTGGGGGCCCAAGGTTAAGAAACCCTGCATTAAATCATAGCAGACCAAAAAGGGGGGGGGGAGAAAACACAGACTACAATACAAAGCCCTACCACTAGAGGCATGAGGAGTAGAGATAGATAGTTAGTGTCTCCTTCTCTTCCCTGTTTATCTCTGCCTCTGGGACTCCTCTATGGATAGAATGTACTCAGTTTTTGAAATCCATTGCTATAGGATGTGGACATGGTAACTAAATGACTTAAATTAAAAAAAAGATTAGGCAAAAACGTAGGGAAGATAGCTATGAATGTAACCTCTCTGTTCAGAGATAGTATGCCTCCACTTATCAATGGTCTGGATACACAACAAGGGAAAACTATCTTTAACATGCCCACAGAACCACAGACAGATCAAATTCATTTCCAAAAACAGCAAACAATGCACTTACAGCACAATCCTACATATGCTTGCTCAAAAGTACCACTAAGTTTAGTGGGGCCTATTCCAGGTAAGCAAGTGTACATAGGATTGCAACATTAAAGACGTAGTCTGCTGGATCTGATGGGGCAGAGAGTTTTACTGGCTAGGTGCCACTGACAAGAAGGTCCTGTCATACGTCTCTGTCATCCACATTTCAGCCAGTAGGGACATATGAAGCAGGGCCTCCCCCAGTGTAAGGGCAGGCTTACGTAGGAGACAGATAGCAAGGCCCCACAGCATTTAGGGCCACCTCCAGCCTCAAAGGCAGGATGCCTCTGAGTACCAGTTGCAGGGGAGTAACAGCAGGAGAGAGGCTTCCAGTGGCATCTGGTGGGCCACTGTGTGAAACAGGATGCTGGACTTGATGGGCCTTGGGCCCAATCCAGCAGGGTTGTTCTTATGTAAAGGCAAGAACCAATACCTTGAATTAGCCTGGAAACAGACTGGGAATCAACGAAGCTGATTTAATATTGAAATAAGATGATCCAATGGACCTTGTAGTGTGAACACAATCTTTCTAAGCAAAAAAAAAAAAAGATCCATGCAAGAGCCAATGTGGCATAGTGGTGAGAGACACAAGGACCAAGGAGACCCAAGCTCAAATCCCCATCCAGCCATGAAACTCACTGGGTGACTCTTGGCCAGTCCCTTGGCCTAACCTACCTTACAGGGTTGTTGTGAAAACAAATATAACCAGCTACACTGCTCTGGGCTCCTCAGAGGAAGAGCAGGATATACATGTAGTAATTTTTTTTTTAAATGTCTTGATATCATCTTAGAGGTTCACCCCTGTAAAGCCATCTCGTACCAGTGCACTCACTGTAAGCATTTAGACACCGCACTGCAGAGACAGAAACAGTATTGATATTGAGATGATTTGGTGCAAGGTGCTAATCTGATAGCTCCTGAATCAGAAGCAACAGTGTGTAATTGTTCAAGGTTTCTGCATGCGCTAGCTTGCTTCCACAGGTTAGGCAGACAGAGGTGTGTGCTTATCACCTCTTTTTCTTCTGTGTACTTGTCACCTGGAAGAGTCTTGAATTTCAAGTTACAGCCTTGGATCATTGGCAGGGCTCAAGGGTGGCCAAACTGGGCTGACATTACAACATACAACCTTGTTACACCCATGATCTGTGTTCCATATTTGAGCAACATGATAGTTCAAAACCACACTACAGTCTCCATGATCAAAAGCAAGTTGCAATGTGAGTTCTTTTCACAGGGGGATGAATGAAAGATGAAAACTGCTCTTCTTGTTATGCCAGATGTCAGCAACAGGAGAACAAGGGCCCTACCATTCTGCAGTCTCGCCTCATAGTGAAGCGTCCCTGAAGCCTGAGCCAAGTGTTAAGGCAAATTAGTACAGAATCAGATCCCACCAATTGAAAGGGTTGCAGGAGGAGGCATGGGGCGTGGGGGAGGGGAGACCATATACAACAAGGGTGTCCAATTATATAACCATTTTAGAAGGCTGCAGGATATGGAGATGCAAGTAATTCATTTATATGCAGGCCATCCAGCAACACTAGGGGAAACTAATCAGGAACTCATGAGTGTTCACACAGATTAAAGAGATATACTATGGAATATTACAAGTTCACTGAGAACTATTACTAAGGCCCTTCAGTCAGTCATCTGCAACTGACAACCCTCAACTCTCCACTCTGTGACAACACAAGGGGCCTGAAAATCCATCTGCCATTTTCTTTTTCTCCTCCCTCTCTTCCTTGCCATCCTCCCACCTGGGAAACCTGAACACAGAAAGTTCTCACTCTGTAGGTATACCTTCTGTCTCACTGTGTTGTAACAATGGAGGCTGTGAGTATTTCACCCCATCAACAGCATGAAAGGGCAAGTGGATGAGAGATCTTTGATGATACCATGATAACCAAAGCCTTCTCTCTATTTCACTTCAAGTCACCCTGATGGTGCTGAAGGTTCTTCTTCAGATGTCTCATGCAGCAAGTAAGCTGGAATTCGTGGGTAAGACATCTGTCACCACCACCATGCACGGAGAAAACACACCCATAAAAGAGGGTTGCTCAATCTGCAGCAGACCTTTGCCAAAGGACTTTATAGTAAACGATGGTGCAATTTCCCCCCTTTTCAGTTGGGTGACCTACTTTACTACCCTACTTTTAAATGAGGAAGATAATCATAAAAGCATGACAGGCCCTGATAAACAAATGTCATTAAGCAAAGCAGTTTGCAAGGCAGATTTTGGTGGAAAGGTGCAAACTTTCTCCACCCTTCAAGGCATGATGTGCAGATAGGTAAAAGGTTTTCTCTCGAAGGAAAGAGGATGACTGCCAAAGAGGGCTCTAGAACGGAGCTGACTCTGCAAAGGCACAAAACCCCAGAGTCACACACACACACACACACACACACACACACACACACACACACACACGTACAAGTTGGAACTAATAGCTTCAAATGGGAGAGCACCTTCTTGGTGTTTTCCAGACTACGAGAATTGCAATGGTTAATGTGTTACAAACTGTGACGGAATAGTGCAATGGTTACAAAATGAGAGTAAAAGGTTGTTTAATGCTCTGCATCTGCATCGAGCCTACCAGATTAGAGTATTGCCTCGGTTTTAAAAGGAAAGAGATTTTATTTTTGTTAAGCTGCTGTTCTTCTCAATATGTGTTGGGTGTGTGTGTGTTATTTTGGAGGAGGCCCTTCCAATTGAGGTTGTCCTTGGCAGAAGGCGATATGGCAGTGGGAGTAGGACAGGACAGGTGAGGGGAAGGCGTGTTGGCTATATTAAAGTCATCGTGTCCTCCAGTCCTCCCACCCAAAGAGACCCCAGTAACTCTCACAGGAGCCCATCTTGCCTGAAGCTGGTATTATTAAATGCCAGGTCCATAAATACAAAGACCACAGCTATCCAGGAGATAATCCTGGATGAGCATGTGGACCTGGTGTGCATTACGGAGACCTGGTTGGATGAGGGGGGAGATGTAAATCTCTCCCAGCTGTGTCCACCAGGTTAGGGTGTAGCATCAGCCAAGGCAGGGTGGGCGGTGAGGTAGGTTGCCCTGGTTCATCGGGAGACCATCACCTTCACCAGATGCACTGTCCGCCAATTGACCAGTTCAAGTGCCTGCATGCAGTGGTGGGATCACAAGACAAGGTTGGGATTCTGTTGGAATATCGCCAACCCCGCTGTCTAACGGTCTCCCTGCCTGAGCTGCTGGAGGTGGTCTCGGATGTGGCATTGAGGACCCCATGGCTGTTAGTCCTGGGGGGGACTTTAATGTCCATGCTGAGACCACCTTGTCTGGTGAAGCTCAGGACTATGTCCTCCATGATGACCATCAGTCTGTCTCAACTAATTTCTGGTCCCACACATGTGGCAGGCCATACACTTGACTTAGTATTTTGGTCAATGATGGACAATGATGGTGCTCCATGGATAGTCCAGGAGGCTTCAATACCATTATCATGGACGGATCACTATCTGGTGAAGACTGGTCTGAGGGTGCACCCAAAACACCTCTGCAGGGGTGGGGGACCAGTTAAGATGGTCCGCCCACAGAGGCTTACGGATCCGAATGGATTCCTGATGGCTCTGGGGGAGTTTCCTGCTGAGAGAGTGGACGATCCTCTTGATGGCCTGGTCTCGCTCTGGTATGAGGAGTTGGGTCGGGCATTTATTTATTTATTTAATACATTTCTATACCGCCCAAAACGCAAGTTCTCTGGGCGGTTTACAAACAATAAAAACAGCCAATAATTAAAATTAAGAAGTTAAAACTATTAAAACACAATTAAAACTATTAAAACACACCCCTGCTAACTTGGCAAAGGGGCACCTTTCAATGTGGTGATTCTCTTTATTTAGCAGGGGGAGAATAACTGGCACTATCCACCCCCAGCACAGTACTTCCAGTGACTGTTGCCGGTGTCTATCTTATGTTTCTTTTTAGATTGTGAGCAATTTGGGGACAGGGATCCATCTTATTTATATATTATTTCTCTGTGTAAACCGCCCTGAGCCATTTTTGGAAGGGCGGTATAGAAATCGAATTATTAATAACAACAACAACACCACAATTAAAACAGTATCTAATTAAAAGCCTAGGTGAACAAATGCATCTTGTCTGCTCTTTTAAAAGTTGTAAGAGATGGGGATGCTCTTATTTCAGCAGGAAGTGTGTTCCAAAGCCTTGGGGCAGCAATGGAGAAGGCCCATCCCTGAGTAGCCACCAGACGAGCCAGTGGTAACTGCAGACGAACCTCTCCAGATGATCTCAATGGGCGGTGTGGTTCATAGCAAAGAAGACGTACTCTTAAATACCCAGGGCCCAAGCTGTTTAGAGCTTTATACGTTATAACCAAAACCTTGTACTCTGCCTGGAAACTTACTGGCAGCCAGTGTTGATGCATTAAGATAGGAGTGATACGGTCTCTCCGAGATGACCCAGAGACCAATCTGGCCACCGCATTCTGGACTAACTGCAGTTTCCGGACTACGTACAAGAGCAGCCCCACATAGAGTGCATTGCAGTAGTCAAGTCTGGAGGTGACCAGCAGATGTACTACTGTTCTGAGGTCATTTATCTCAAGAAATTGACACAGCTGGCGTATCAGCCGAAGCTGATAAAAGGCACCTCTGGCCACTGTCTCAACCTGGGACACCAGGGAGAGTTTTGTGTCCAGAAGCACCCCCAGACTGCGTGCCTGTTCCTTCTGGGGAAGTGTGACCCCATCCAGAACAGGCAGATCAAAATCATCTCCCGAGTTCCGACCCCACACAATAAGTACCTCTGTCTTATCTGGATTCAGTCTCAGCTTGTTACCTCTCATCCAGGCCATTACTGCCTCCAGGCAAGCATTTAAGGAGGTTATGCTTTCTCCTGATGATGTTGACATGGAGAAATAGATTTGGGTGTCATCAGCATACTGATAACACCCTGCACCAAAACCCTGATGATCAATATTGACCAAACTGACACAGTTGCACCTAGGCGTCCTCTCCCAACCTGCCGGGCCCAAGCGACTTCCTGGTATACAGGTGATTTGCGGACAATGAAGCAGGCTGGTAGACGGCTTGAGTGTCGTTAGTGGAAAACTCAGAAAGGAACATTGGTCTTACCGTGAAGGGTTCTTTTTCCCTGTAGGAGGAGATCCTCAGGATGGGTAGTGAACTGAGCATGCTCGAGACAGAACTGGACCACGTGACTTGTTTGTGGGCGTAGTCTCCTCCGTCCTAACCCCAGTTCCAGGGCTGTTGAGCGAGGTGGTATGTCGAGTGGAGAGAGCTCTGTGTAAGTACTCTGTAAGCTGTAGGTAAAGAAAAAAGTGGGAAGAACTCGGACAAGAGGTTAGAGAATAAGACAGACAAGTGCAAAAAACAGCCTAGGAGTCTACTCCTGAGGGACTGCCTCTGTCCCCAATCAGGCCCATCCTTCAGTTGGCCCCGTTAACCATCTGTGCATCTCTACCTCCCGAAAATACATCCGGGTGGGGCTGAGGATCTCCTACTACAGGGAAAAAGAACCCTTCACGGTAAGACCAATGTTCCTTTTTCCCCTGAGTAGGAGATCTTCAGGATGGGACGTGCCCAAGCTGAAGACACTAATCCCTGGGATGGGAAGGATGTATTCAAACCCCTTGTCAAAGCACCATGCGCCCCAAGGCTGCCTGTGCCGCTGAGTGGTCAGAACCTTATAGTGCCTAGAGGAACGGAGCAGCGGAAAGCCAAGTGCTGCTGCCCTGTAGATCCCCGATAGTGGGACGGGCTGAAAAAAGGCCGCAAAGGTAGCTGTGCCTCTGGTCGATCGCACCATGAACCGAATGTTGAGATCCGAGTAGGCCAGGCAAATGCATGATCCGATCCTGCCAGTCGAGGTGCCCTTAGAAACTCTGTTCTCCAAAGAGGAGAGAAGGAAAAAGACAAGGAGGGTGTTGGACTTGTGAATATGTCTGGTGCGATGAACGCCAAGCCCTGGGCCCATCAAGCTTGTGCTACAATCATTCCCCTGGCTGGACAGGGGAAAGGCAGAATGAAGGAAGAATATCAACTCTGGATCTATGAAAGTGAGAATTGACATTTTGGGAGGGAGGTGGTGTTCAGGCCATGGTGCACTGCATCTAGCTGGAAGGTGCAATATACCTTCTGTACCAAGAGGGTACCTAGCTCAGAAACCCTTGAGCCAAGGTAATAGCTACCAGGAAGAGGGCCTTATAAGACAAGAGCTTCAGTGGACTGGTAGCAATGGGCTCGAAGGAGTCCTTCGTGAGAGCGTTTAGGAACTCAGTTGAAGTTCCAGGCAAAGAACGCCTGACTAGAGAGGAGATAGGTGTGTCGCTCCCCCAGGAATTTGTATGAGAGTGGGCGCAGGTTCGGTTGGCCCAAGTCAGTGGAAGAAAAAATGGCAAAACCAAGGCTAGTGAGGAGGCTTGGTGCCTCAGGGTGCTTGGTTGCAGAGGAAGGTCTAGGCCGGCCTGGAGAAAGGTGAGGACCTTAGGCACCCCTGTGGGGAGTGGATCTCTCTTTGTGAGATCAACCCTCTGCGGAAGGCGAGCCAGGAGGCTTGATATATTCAATTGGTTGATTGGTGTCTGAAGCCAGAATGGTGTCTTAGACCTGTAGTTTCTTTCTTTCTTTCTTTCTTTCTTTCTTTCTTTCTTTCTTTCTTTCTTTCTTTCTTTCTTTCTTTCTTTCAGACAATACATACCCATAATAGTAAGACCGATACATAAAAACATCCATTAACCATCCTTCCAGATATGTAAGTAATTAGATGGAGGAGAATAATTACAATTATCTTGATTTGTGAACAGAATAAAACTGACCAGATCCTAAAGAAAAATCAGGAGAATTAGCTTGATCTGTTTGAAGATGAATAATATGAGTCAATTTTTCCCAGATATGGTAATGTGCCACAAAGACTGGTGCCAAGAAGTCAACGACATAGTTTTATGCTTCCAACGTAGTGCAATGGAAAATCCAGCCTCAGTTAACATAAAAATTATAAGCTCCTTAGGTGATAATGTCAAACTAACTTCCAAAAATATATGTAATAAGAGGCAACTCTGCCCAAAAGCAGAACAAGACCAGCATAAACGGAGTATGTACCCCTATCACAACAGCCATTCCTGCATCATGGGGACCGACTCTGATTGATGTGGGCTGCTCTAGAAGGGGTCAAATACCACCTGAGAGAGAGCTTAACAAAATACTCTCTAATTCAGGAAGAGGTAGAAAACACCAGCTTCCATTTTGGTATTCCTTTCCACAGTAAGTTGCTAATAGTTTGCTGTAGGTCATTTTCCCAAGCCAACTTAAGGCCAGTTAATGGATCAGATGATTGGCTTATTAAAATCTCCTATAATCTAGAAATCAGGCCCTTAAGAGTCTTCTGAAGCCTTTAATATTAATTCCACAAACATAGTCAAACTCCTATTAGCTTGCTTAACTATATCAGGATGTAAAATAGAGGAGTGAAACTGAAGAAAATTTAACCAAGAGCAATGCTTATTCATAAACTTCTCCCAAAATGGTTCTAATCAATTGGCGTATTGAAATAATAAAAATCCTTTAATCTATTGTGTGACACCTCCCAGACATCAAGTAATCGGGAGGGAGAGTCAAAAGTGGGAAATTTGGGATGACTACAAATCGTTAACAAGGGGAAATATGGGAGGGCAAAAATTTTATGCCAAATCCCCCAGATCTTAAAGGTGGTACTTAAGGTGGATTTGTAACAGATTTAGAACTCTTAATAAATTCAAATATCAATAACTGGTTGTTGACATTACCAAGATGTTCCTCGGGAACCTTCATCTTCACCCAGAACTTTTCCAGGTCTACTATTAACCACAAAATATCCCTAAGATGCGAGGCTTCATATTAGGCCATTAAGTTTAGAACTCCGATACCATCCTGTTATACTTTCCTATATAATACACTATTACGAAATCTGAACCTTCTGACAGAAAAGCACCTTTGTGGCCCTTGGCCACTAAGTCCGCGCACTCAGCCTCCCGGCAGAGAGCTGTACCAATGGAATCGGTGTGAAGTAGTGTTGCCTGTAAGGGTGATAGGGAACCGGACCAACTACGGGGGACCCATTGGGCTCTCTGTGTGGAGAAGACATAGCCTACTCTTATCCCATGTTTTGATCCAAAACTGGGTCTAAGTGGGACCAAAAGGGGTAGCTCCCACAAATGGAGCAGTAATCAAAGGAAACATAGAATAATCGTCAGCATTTCAGGTCTTAAGCCAAGATGACCTGTATACAGCCACGCCCACTGCTATGGCTCGACTGTGTACAATCTAAGCTAGACTTGGCTCTAAGAGCAGCAGTCTTGTTCATTTAGTTAATGCCCTGGTGAAACCTTAGGCTGGTTGGGAGGGACCATCTTGAACAGTGCCTTGGTCCAGAGTCGAACACTCGAGCAAGATCGGGTTGGTGGTGCATAACTTGAGGGACGTGGCTGAAAGGCGTCTCGGACCTTCAAGAGAAGGGAGTGTCAGTGCCTGTCGTCCTGGGGCTAGAGAGGTCCCTGTCCTATGAGTGTAGGAGACCAATTGAGCCCCCGGAAGGGACAACCTTAGGCATGGCCAAAGGTTTTGAGGGGTCCCCTGGGACTGGAAATGTTGCTTGGGGAGGTCAACCATCGGTTTGGCTGAGGCAGAGCGCTGCCACTCCGCACACATCACCCTGCGAAATAGAGGGGGGAACGTAACTGTGGATGTTACCGGATCAGCTGCAGGGAAAACTTGTTAGTCCAGGGGTGAAGACGGCTCTGCAGTTTCCGACGGGGAGACCACACTGATTGTGCACTGCGCCTTAGACAGGAAAACCTTCCGAGTTCTGTAGGGAAAACTTGTTAGTCAATGGGCGAAGACGGCTCTGCAGTTTCCGACGGGGAGACAGCACTGATTGTGCACTGCGCCTTAGACAGGAAAACCTTCCGAGTTCTGCTAAAGGAAAAAGTCTGGCAGAGTTAGAAATGGGCGGCATCACATCCCCCCCTGATAATTCCCCTTCCTCCTTGTCTGGCTCCAATGGCCCAGTAGGGTCCAGAGGCAGAGATTGCAAGGAGCCCCTTTTTCTTACTGATGGTCAGGTGGTAACTGGGCTGTAGGCCTCCCTGGTCTTTGGGGAAGGGGAGGGTATGAGGTGATGCCTTTCAGGCTCTTCGTAAATCACTGGTAACTGTATAGCTACCCGCGGGGATTTGAGCTGGCACCCTTCTGCTTGTTAATCAAGCATTTCCCTGCTGCACCACTTGAGGTGACTGGGGGGAAGGGAAAAGGAGAATGGTGCAAGTTGACCCGGTGTGAGACCGGAAGTCCGCCTTATTATTATTACATTTATATCTCGCTCTTCTTCCAAGGAGCCCAGAGCAGTGTACTACATACTTAAATTTCTCTCTCACAACAGCCCTGTGAGGTAGGCCAGGCTGAGCGAGAAGTGACCGGCCCAGAGTCACCCAGCTAGAATCATGGCTGAATGGGGATTTGAACTCGGGTCTGCCCGGTCCTAGTCCAGCACTCTAACCACTACACCACACTGGCTCCACTAGGAAGCATGGGGTGTTAACAACTCCTGTTCCACCAGCGGGAATGGGAGGAAGAGGGGAAAGAATCCCTGCGCCTTCTCTTGGTTTTGCATGGCAAAAAATCTGGGCATACACCAACCACGCTCATACAGAGGAAAAAACCCCTGAGCCATGGGCTGGGTTCAAGCGAGGGTGGAAACAACTTGGGAGTCACGCGTGTCCCTGCGTGTAAGGGGTGAGGACCCCGCAGCTCCCTTCCCCACCCTTGCAGAGCCAAGAGGAGAGGAAGGTGGGGGAGGGGGAGGGAAACCACCAGGCAGGCACAGACCGAAGAGTGGTGACTCCTGTTTCCCTCAATAGCCAGAGGCTGGTCATTAAGGAGAATAAATAAAACAAACTGAAGCAAAGGCTTATCTGCATGAGCTCTCTCCTAAAACGTCCTATCCCGAGCAAGACAGAACTGGAACTGGGGTTAGGACGGAGGAGGCTACGCCCACAGACAAGTCACGTGGTCCAGTTCTGTCTCGAGCATGCTCAGTTCACTACCCATCCTGAGGATCTCCTACTCAGGGGAAAATGAATGTCACCAGACACAGGCTAGAGCCCATATTAGGGCCTACTCTGTGGCGGTGATGGCGACAAAGAAATCCTACTTTTCCACCACCATTGTATTTGCTCAATGTCGTCCAGCGGAGCTTTTTCAAGTGGTGTGGGGCTTCCTAGGTGAGGACCATCAAAGAGAACCATCGGCAGCTCGCTGTGACCAACTTGCATTATATTTTGCGGATAAAATTGCTCACATCCGTTCTGACTTGGATGCTAAGATTTATGTGGTGCCGGAACTGGATGTTGCCAATGCACTGTCTGGTCCTGTTATATTGGATGGTTTTCAGACTGTGTTGCCTGAGGAAGTAGACAGACTGCTGGTGGCCATTCATGTTTTCTGTCCACTGAAACATATTTTACAGGCAGGAGTGCCCATATTCTCACTGAAACACATTTATCTGTTCCTTCTCTTGCTGCATTCGGGCCAAAGGAGTTGTGGAGTGTGTGTGATGTGATTTTTTTCAAAATATATTTTTAAAATGGGGGAGCGAAAGGGAATCCTATGGCGAGCCTGGAAGGGGGAAAGAGAGGAACTGGCGCGTCCAGGTTCCCAGCGCCCAGTGTAAATGATTTAGTTCAATTGGCTTCCTCTTCAGTAAAGCGTGCACGAGAAAAGGTTGGATTCAAAAATCTGCTCAACTGCTCTTCCCTCCCCTTCAGTGTTGACAAGCTCAAGTTATGCTGGAAACAAGTGGAGGAAAAGGAAAGTGTGTGGTTTGGGATCTGTGGGGAGGAAAGGAGGGGAAAGCCGAGATTTCTCCCTGCCTGTTTCTCTCCCTGGTCGAGGGGGCGGAAGAAGCAAGCACGGGCTGGAGGTGGGACAGGACATAGAAAAATACAGCTATTTTCCTGCAGTGCATTTGCAAAAGAGCATCATTAAAATTCAATTCAAGGCATGGGAAATGTGAACGGCACCCTGCTGACAACACAGCGACACGGATATGGAAACACAGAGGGGCATTTAGCTGATACATTACAAGTACGTTGCAGCGTGTAATCTAAAAATGCCCTTCTGCATGATCCCCAGTGCACATTAAGGTCATCAAGGTGCTTTCCAGATTACATGCTGCAACGGGGTAAAATGCTTTGGCTTGGCAGGATTGTATTGAGAATAATCCCCAGAATCTCAAACTCCCACAATGGGAAAATACAGCTATTTTTCTGCAGTAGACTTGCAATGTTGTAGCACAATAATGCAAAGATAAAATCCAAAATAAGACATTGGAAATGTGAATGGCACCTTGCTGTCAGCGCTGGGCCTGCAGTGTCACAACACAGGAAGTATGGAAGCACACTTAGGGGATCCGTAGTGACTCTGTTGTAGGATTTAATCTGGAAAGGGCCCAAGAGAGGTCCGTCTCTGTTTGCCCCGGCTCGTCTGGCAGTAACCCGGGAGCAGGCCTTCTCTGTGGTTGCTCCTGGGCTGTGGAATGCGCTCCCTATAGATGTCCGTGGGTGAACATCTCTACCAGCCTTTAAAAGAGCCCATAAGACACATTTTAAAAGCCAGGCTTTTAGTAATATTTGAATGTTTTAAATTGTTTTGAAGTGTTTTAACAGTTTCTTATTTTGTTTTTGTTGTATTTTTTTTGGTGTGCGTGAACCTCATAGAACCTTTGGAGTCAGGCGGTATATAAACTGAATGAATGGATGAATGAAGTGTGCACTGATCCAGAAAAGGAAAACTGCAGGAGAGAATGCTGAAGCATGAAGCTCCAGCCTGTTTCTGAGCAGCTCCGCACTTGCTTCCAACAGGTCCTTGCTCTTCCGTCCATTGATTTGTCTCTTGCAGCCTTTTGGCAGAATCAGTTTGGCCCACAGAGAGGGAATCAATACAGACTTGAAATTTTTCGCCCCCGTAACTTTAACAGTCTTCTGTTGTATAACCAGAGGTGCACTTAGGTAATTTTGGTGACTGGCCCTAAAGGCCTTTGGAGGCCCCAACCACCTTGCTGGAGCCCCCCCCCCATAACTTAAGCATTATACACACACACACACACCCTGTCAAACACAATATTTTTAACACGTGGGTTCTTGAGGGCACAAACAGCAACTGCACAAGAATGCAAGAATATAAAACAGGTATAAGTATGCAAATATGCATTAGCAAAGAGAAACATTTCAACATGCAACGTAACATATTCCCATCCCACATATTTCTTTCCCCACTCCCCACTCTGTCTATAAAGCACCCAGCACAGATCATAATCATACGATGTCACCTGGCGCAGTACGGGCCAGCAGTGACCACACCACCCACGATAGACTAAAGAGGATGGGGAGGCAGGGGGTGTGGAGGCCCTGAATTTCAGCCCCTAAGTCCAGGGGTAAGAGCGCCACTGTTTATAACCCCATAAAGGCCCAGTTATGCCAAGTTGAAAACATGCAGATTGTAGACATAACAGCAAAATATCCAAGCTCCACAGCCAAAGCACAACTACTCTTTCCATACGAGCACATCGACAGGGCACTCGCCATAATCCCACTATAAAACTTTAGCACTAAAGCGGGAGCATTAGCAGAGACGGGGGTGCTTGCCCAGAACTGGCGTTCTTTGAGTGATCATCTGTGCAGCTACGCAGAGGGGGTTCTACACCTTTGCAGAGCAACACCTTGGAGCCATCTAAAAAGCCAGGATGAAGCAAAAAAGAAGTCCCTGCTGTGTGTACATTGCCTACCTCAAAGGATTAAAAAAACAGCCAAAGACCCACCTCTTTAGAGAGGCATTTTAATATTTTATCTGCATTGTATATCTGGCGGGTTTTAACTTTTAAACTTGTACTTTTAAACCTGGTCTTAACTGAGTCTCCTTGCTAGTTAAATTTTTTTTCAGTTCTGCATTGGTTTTTCTACTGTATCTGTTTTTACTGTGTTTGTGAGTAAGTAAAAAGATGGCCACTGGAAGCACATCAGATACAGGTAAAGCAAGCTGTCTTTCAACTTTGGGGTCTCTGTGCCGACACACACACACAAGGAAGGGTCCACATACATAAGCGGATGCACCTGGAGGAGGGTGCAAGTAACCTTATGAAATATGAGGCACAGAGCAGCAGCCCTTGCAAATGCTGCATCTGATGTGACCCTCACATCCAAGGCACAGTGCTTCACTGAAATCAATAGATTAAGTCATCATTTTATACAGATCTAAAGCAGCAGAAATAGGTGCTCTCATAGAATGTCTGCACAAGGTAACAGGGAAAGGTGACTTGGCCATTATATCATACTGCATATCATCCATTGAGAAGAGAGTCATTGTCCCACTGGAAGACTCTGTAGCAAACAAATATGGGTCAATGTGAAAAGATGCCATCTAGATACAGGGAAAGCCCTCCTAACACTCAAGTTGTGAATGGTGAGTTTTCCATCATTCTGGGGACTTAGGGAGGAAAACAGAAAGAATCAGATGCTGATTAAAAGTAGAAATCAGAGATCATCTTTAAGATGGAGGAAGCGTCAAGGTGAAATACCACTTTGTGCTTGTGCATCTGATCAGGGGTGTAACGAGGCTGGAGTGGGCCCAGAGACAAAATTTTAAAATTGGCCCCTCGCTGATACACACACACTCACTTCACAAGCAGGGGGAGAGTAACTGGCCCTATCCACCCCCAGCACAGTACTTCCAGTGACTGTAGCTGGGGTCTATCTTATGTTTCTTTTTAGAATGTGAGCCCTTTGGGGACAGGGAACCATCTTATTTGTTTGTTATTTCTCTGTGTAAACCGCCCTGAGCCATTTTTGGAAGGGCGGTATAGAAATTGAATTATTATTATTATTATTATTATTATTATTATTATTAGACTTGCCTCTGGGGGGGCCCTCGAGGCGTGGGAGCCCCCAGGCAGCCGCCTCCCCTTGCCTAATGGTAGTTACACCCCTGCATCTGATGTATGAGGAACCAATGCAGGGCACAGAGTTAATAGCCGCCATGAAGGATGTTTAAAAGATAGCTCTTAGGTGGTCAATGGCTTGGACAGACTACTCGTCAACTGAGTGAGCAGAAGGGACAGACTCCATACCACTGCATGTATCAGGGGTGTAGCTAGGGGAGAGGGGGCCCATGTTCACCCCTCTCCCCAGCAGCCTCTCAGAGTGAGGGAGATAATGAAGAAGATAGGGAGGGGTGGAGCTGGGGGGGGCCTTAGGAGTTCAGGGGCTATTCAGACAGGTGGGTGTAGGCTTAAAGGTGAGGCCTTTAAGAAATTGATTCACCAATGGATGCAAGAAGACCAAGTGGCCATCTACAGGTAGGTGGTGAGCCTACTAGCAATGCACTCAGAGGGAGGAGGTAGTAAGGTATTCAGAGATGTAATTTAGAATGTCTTGGAGTGAAGCACTGGAAAGTATCATATTGCTTGGAAGCCTGAACCATCTGTCTATGGTCATCCAGTACGTATTTCACAACTGAGCTCACACATCCCTCACACGCACATTGTTGGGACTTCCCCTTCGAGGGGAAGGACAAGAGCACCTGCTTCTGCTTCTCAGCTCTAGAAGGTTTTAAGGCGTTGGTTTGTGTCAGCACAGAATTCTATGCACATGCCTACACAAGAGATCACAAAGAACCACCCTCATCAAACCTGGGCCAATGGAGAAGTCACCCATCACCATAGCTCACTTCATGCTTTTAATCTTTCAAGCGGCTACCATGTGGTTCCAAGCTTAGCTGGATGAATTCACTTCATGGAAATTCTCTTTTAAACCAAAGGGGAAAGAATAATGCGCTTAAGACAATAATTTTACAATTTATATCATATAGGCTATAGACTGGCTGGAAGCATGCTTGGAATACCGAAATCTCAGGAATGGGGCAGGGGGAGACTTTTGTCCGACCTTTAAAAATTCCATGGCTGCTGTCCCTGAATCGTAAAGGAAGAGAAAGATCGTGCCGTTGAGCCATGTGGCTTTCTTGGTAGAACACAGGAGTGGTTTACCATTGCCTTTCTCCAGTGCAGTCTGAGATTATTATTTTTTTACATTTATATCCCGCTCTTCCTTCAAGGAGCCCAGAGCGGTGTACTACATACTTGAGTTTCTCTTTCACAACAACCCTGTGAAGTAGGTTAGGCTGAGAGAGAAGTGACTGACCCAGAGTCACCCAGCTAGTATCATGGCTGAATGGGGATTTGAACTCGGGTCTCCCCGGTCCTAGTCCAGCACTCTAGCCACTACACCACGCTGATGCCTTTGCCACTGAAGTGAGCATCCGCCTCCAGCACCATCCTATATCGTTGTTGCCCAATATAGGTGACTATAAACATATATTTAATAGGCACATGCTGTGCTGGGAAGCACACCGGCAGGGATTTGAACTAACAGCCTCTTGCTCCTTAGGCAAGCTGCTTCCCCGTTCCGCCACTGCAGCTGATCCCTGAACAGAAGCACCCTTCCATTTAAGATGAAATCCGGAGAGTCATTTGCAGCTATAAATTCTGTGGGCCACCTTTGTTCACAGAGGAGCTTCTGAGCTAAAGGCATATGTTCTTCTGACCACCATCTGTTAGTTATTCCCACACTGAGATCCCAGTTCTTCAAAGGCTGTGTATACAAATCGTCTGATATTATTTATTAATGGCTATACCACAGCTTATCAACACACGCTCTTCCTTGCAAATTCCTTCCTTCCTTTCTTGATATTTCTGAGGCCTTTACTGTCCACTTCACCCATGGCTTGAAGTAGACTTGCAAAATTTCGTGCTGCAATGGGATGGTCAAGGACTCTGAGTCTGTATTGTCTCCCCTTGCAAAGGGAAATTTAAAAACCCCATTGTTCATGCTTCCAAGGCAATAATTGGTCTCCTAGTTAAATATGCATAGTCCATTAACTCTTTCCAAAGAGTGACTGCTCCATACAAGTGCTGGAGCCCAGCAAATACCAGCATGGTACGCCCCTTTCACAATGCAGCCAGCTGTGTTTGCTTCCTCATCTTTGTGTTGTCTCCTCCTTTCCCCAAGGCAATAATTTCATGTGGGAGTTTCAACCAGTGCTTTGTGTCCATGCTGACAACTGAGATGATGAGAGTAAAAAACAGAAATAGTTCCCTCCCACACCCATAAATCTACGTCTTTCTTTGCACAGTGGTGAAAATAGTGTATTACCCAAAGCTGTTACACAGAGCTTATGGGCTTGCTAACCCCAGCTAACTGGGCAAAGAGGCAACTTTTTAATGTGGTGATTCTCTTTATTTAGCAGGGGGAGAGGAACTGGCCATATCCACCCCCAGTAGAGTACCTCCAGTGACTGCTGTTGGTGTCTATCTTTTGTGTTTTTTTGAGATTGTGAGCCCTTTGGGGACAGGGATCCATCTTATTCTCTCTCTCTCTCTCTCTCTCTCTCTCTCTCTCTCTCTCTTTGGAAACTTTTGTTGAAAAGCAGTATATAATTTTTTGTTGTCATCATAGAAACCACTGGATTTACTGGGAGAAAAAAGGGCTATTGCTGATAAAGCACAGATTCATGGACTCATGGATGAGCCTCTTCCTTTTTAAGGGAAACCATATACTAAAGTCTAGCATATGAGACTCGGGAATGCATCACTGCCCCCACCCCAGAAAACAGACTTTAGAGAGACAGCTGTCTTCCAGGCAGGGTTGCCCAGTTGCCTAAAGTGATCCTGTTTCTCCAGAGGTTTGCTTTTTTTCTCTCAGGCAGAAGATGACAAAGGTCAGTCTCAGGCCATTTTGGGGTTGCTGATGGACACCAGTTAACACCCTCAACCCTTAAGAGCTGGCAGTCTTGTGGAATTACTAGGCCCACCTCAGAAATTGAGGTTTTTGATTGCATCCAACTTTGCAATTCTGCTTCCAGGTCCAGCCTCTACTGAACGGATGCATGCCAGTGCAATGGAGTGACAGAGCCCAATCCACATTTTTTAAACAGATGGATTGCAGCCAGAATCTTTCAGCATATAGTCTAAAGAAGGAGTCATGAAATCTGCACTGGTAATCCACTCAGGACAGGAACTGCAGATTGTGCAATTTGTCTGTTCCTATTTTCCATTGCATAGCATTCAGTGGACCCAACACAAGCACTAAAATACACCAGTGCCCAACGCAAGCTCATTATGACATGCTTCGGCACAGAGGACTCCCGCAAGGCAGAGGAGGTTTTGGAAATAAAGCTCCCTAGGTGTTACAGCAAACTGTTAAGTCTCTCTCTTTTTCACTCAGTTCACATCCAACTTGCAAGTGATGAACAAAAAATAAAAATAAAAAAGAGAACACCTCGAAGACTATAGCATTCCTAAAACAACTTAAACAATAGATTTGCAATTTTATACAAAGTTACTTACAGAATTGTAGACTAGAAAAGGTACCAAAAATGTCCCTCTCAACCTCTGAACTGAAGCAAAGGGTTCTGTTCTAGGAAGTATTCTTATTTCAGTTTTCCTGAAAATTTCCAAAGACCCATCAATCTCCTTAATCATTTGTTGCATTGCTGTGGTCATAGCATCAATAATGTTACTTGCTCAAGATTATCCTATGTCTGGTTATTTCCATTCCCTCTCCCCCCCCCCCATATAACTTGCCTTCCAAATTTTTCCTTATTTTTATAGCTCGCTAGACTAGTTGCCTATATACAGTGTAACCTGTGCGCCCACATTCATTCTGGACCCTTTGCTTCCACACCATTGAGCATGGCAATCTTTTCCTTTTCCCTCAGTGTGAGGCATGTGATTGCTAGACATGCAAATAGGACTGAGATAATGGCTATACTCGGTAGGCCCTGGTGCTCTCCCTAAAGCAACTGGTGCTAGCAATGCACTCCTGTGCAGTTTCTATGGAGAAAGAGACATGGGCGGGGGGGGGGGTGTCCTCTCCAAGCTAAAAGGCTGCAGATCTCCCAAACACTATTAGCTTTCCCTCACAGCTTTCTCATGATGCCGTTCTCACCAACCAATTATGCATGATGGGGTGGATAACAGGCGTGCAGATCTGTGCAACATCCTTGTAGAAGATTGTTATATGGGTGACTCTAATAGTGATTGGCCCATGATCTGCCTATGGCTTGTCAACATTCTTGCTGGTGGATAAGACAGAAAGCAGGCCATGCAGCCTAATCTAGAAAACCAACAGATGAAGCATCAGATAGAACATTCTTAATGCTTGTCATGTGGGCTTCTGCAAAAATAAATGCTTTTAATGATGCTGCTTCTAAGTGTGCTGTTCCCTGAAAAGATCTTTTTCTAGATTTTGTGAGAAAAAGATAATTTTCACGGTATTTTATGGTAATCACTTATTAAATGCCTCGGGGAAGAGGCAAGAGAGGAAATAATTTAAAGGACATCACTTCCAAGAAAACATCTGTCACGGGTTGCTTTCTTTTTATTTTTAAAGCTCTGCCTCCAAAGCACCATCAGAAAACCAGAGGCCTGCGCAGAATTCTGCACTACACAGCTTTACTTGATTATCACAGTGTGTGTGACGCTAATTGTTCTTCAAGGAGCGGCTGCATTCTGACAAACTCTCTCTGGGACACATGGTGAGCTGAAATTTACAGAGCAGCCGATTGTCATGCACACAACAAATATGCACATGTGGATGCACACAACAGGGCAGTTCACACAATGAAGAATAAGGTTGGAGTGGCGAAGCCTTTTACTCTAGTTTGGGAGCTGAGTGCACTCCCATTTGCTGATCATCTGTCAGTTATAAACAAGGTCGGAGGCGTGATAGTGTGCTAAGCAGCAGACAGTGATAGTGTGCTAAGCAGCAGCTGGGTCAGAGGGATCCCTCCTACCTAGCAGCTGCACCCAAGTCTTTTAATGAGGTAGGAGGGAATAAGTCCTCCGACTCAGCTACTGCTCAGCACACAATCACTGACAGCACCTCCAATCTTGTTTTTAATGGACAGGCAACTGGCAAATGGGAGTGCATACAGCTTCTGAGCTAGGGTGGGAGGCTTTTCCTACCCTATTTTTCATCATGTGAACTGCCCTAATGTCTCCTCACAAAACAACTGGTAATATGGCAAGAGTGGAGGGACGTTGCTATGCTACAGTGAGGAAAATGTGAGCCACAAAGAGCTTTGAAATGCTGGTAGTATCATTGTGGATGGCACATTCCTCTACCCACAAGGAATTCCCTTATAGTGCATGGCGTGGTTTTTGGTTGAGCAGCAAGCACTCTTAAGACTATCCTGAGGTTTTCAGGGCCCCTGATTAAGTTTTTTCCATCCCTCTTTTGAGTAAACTCTCACCATACCACAAGATTGTAGTAACTAACCAGATGCTTCTAATTACTATACGTTTTGTAACCATAACTTGTGCTGTCAACAGTCTGTCAGCAAATTCAAGGCACCAGCCAGATTTAGGCCATGTCTACAATGAAAGTGAACTCAATTAAAATTAACTCACAACATCTGATGAAAATTTTAAGCCCACCTGATTCTGGTGATACTTGAGGTTGATTTTTATTCAGAGAGGCAGTGAAGTAAGGATGTTCCCTCATCTATAAGAATTTAGAGTCCCAGTACTGATTGTCCTGTTCTACAGGCTCTTGCTATAGCTGGAGGTTTTTCACACATGGCTTTATGCCTCGGAGTCTCTGAAGAGCGAATCTGCTTCACAGCAAATTCGCAAGATGTTTACTTCAGAGGATTAAACTAACAGTTGGCAGATCTGTTTTGTGCATTCCCAACAGGTTGCTCCGGTTTTTTCCTCCAGGCTATCAGAAATAAGAAGAGGAGGTGAAAGAGGGGTTTGTTGGGGTTTTTTGTAGTTTGACAGCTTGTTATGGAAGAGCAGAAGAGCAACATGTTGCGAAGCCTTGCCTTTGTGAGTGACTGCCAACAGGCTAGCCGCTGCCCCCCCCCCCCCGGGATGTGCACGAACCTGTTTGGAGGCCCTTTTACAGGCCTCCAAACAGGTTTGAACACCGGGGGGGGGGGGATTCGAAGTTGGACACTGGTGGGCCAGGGGTGGCATTTTAAGGGCAGAGGAGGGTGCACTTATTCCTCCTGCCACTTTCCCCCTGCCGGTGCTCACTGCTGGTAGAAACCTTCAGGGCAGCAGTGTACCTCCCTGCTGCCTCTTCCCCTTCCTCGGCCAGAAGTGGCCAGCAGTACCGGGTGTGCGTCAGCATGTCGCGTGTGCACACGTGCCCATCTGATGTACATGCACAGGCATGCAACAGGCGCACACGCACCTGGCATTTGGGGCCACTTCCGGCCGAGGAGAGGGAAGGGGCAGCAGGGAGGTATGCTGCCGCCCCAAAGGTTTTTACCGGCAACGAGCGCCAGCAGGGGGAAAGCAGTGAAAGGGGTAAGTGAATCATCCCCTGCCCTTAAAGCAGCACCCCGACTGGAATCGAACCACCCTGCCGCAGTTCCGTGCACATTCCTACCTCGGTACCCATGTTGCCCTTCCTTCGGAGTCTCCTTTCTCTACAGTCTCAGAGACAAAAGCTATACTTAGCAACAGCGGTACTTTCTCTGTGTCATGAAGGAAAATGCAGCCAATGAAACCAGCTCAGCTTACATGGAGGAGGAGAGCAGCCTCTAGACATAGTAGCAACCAGAGCTCTGTGTGTGTCTGTGTGCAGTCTGCTTCTGAGGGGCTGTAAATTCAGATGGATGGGAAGCTGAAATTACATAAGGTTGTTGTGAGCATTTCTCTACTGGAAGGGCACACAACTCAGATATCCTCAGCTGCTTAGATAATGAGGACTCTAGTGCACTGCACTGAAGATCTTTACTGTTGCAACTAGTTACCTATAATCAAATGAATTTCCAGAGATGCATAAATGGTTTATCTGCTCTCCTCTTTTGAAAAATGCAGAATTACTGGCATGGCCAGCCCACACATTGTGGCAAAACAGAAGCCCCAGTTTTCCCCCGCCAAAACTTCTGAAACTAGATAATATTTTTAAGCCAGACATACTTCGCGCCAAGCCAGTATGCGCAGCCTCGGTTGCGGGGGGTGGGGGTGGTGGACAGGGGAGAGTCATGTCTGTAATGATCCCTGATAGCCCTCAGGGACTTCAGAGTAAGTGCAGCAAAAATGTGGACTGGAACACTCCATTCAGGAGTAGATTCGAACCGAAAGCCATGTGTTTAAAGCCTCCTGGTAAATCTGTGTGGTAAAATAGTCATCTCCTGCACTTGCCCACTCTCTACTGGGATTTGCTAACATTCAGACACTGTTACTATTTCCCCAATCCCAAGTTTAAAACACAGCTACTTATTCCTCTGGGAAGGTTTCCAAGTTTGTGACATAAACCTGTTGGGCTGGACTTCACTCCAGTCTCGTCCTCTGACACCTGCAATCTCTCTATTTTACAGGATGGCTTAAAATACACATAGAAATTGCTACAAACGTTCAGGAGGAGAGCATGTTTCATTTACCCAATTATTATTACTGATTTCCCCCAGGACACAGATTGCAGTCAGTGGTGTGAACTATTCTTATGGCATGAGTCTTTTTTGCATGTTTCTTGAGGGGATCAATATTTAAAAGGTTTTGCCCCACAGAAGTACTTCAGCTCTTTGGGAGTTGCTTACTGTCATACAAATACTTTGACTGCAGTTTTATCTTTTTGCCAAAGGGCTAGTTTTAAAATAGGTGGTTCTGTTTTAAACCAGATTGACTATTTTGGACACAGCCATGCTTAACACCCATGTCAACTACTGTTAATCTGTCTCTTAAATGGTACTTCCTAAGTATATAAGCAGTAATGAACATATAACCCCGGTACACCAGACTGATTCACTATATACAATCTATTTATGTTGGCACAGTAGAATCAGAAAGAAGCATATGTGGAAATTACACTGGAGTGCCAAGGGGTATAGATACAGGGAGTAAGACAGGGCAAAGTTACACCCTCATATTACAACAGCACTTGCAACATAATTGAAAAATCACCTATACAAATTCCTGCCAACAGCCTATATGAGATCAAATGCCACAGCAGTTATTACCACAGGACAGCCTTCTGCGTCAGAGATGATGTAGCCATTTCCTGCACTGAGAAGGGGGTTGGAGTAGAAGACCAAAGTCCCTTCCAAGGCTAAAGGTACTTTGGTAAAAGTATTAGGCTTTTGTTTTTAAGCAGTTGTGAGGTCCACGGATGTTATTCTCTTATTACTGGTATGTAACACCAATATTAAGGAAATAAAAATAATCCCTGTGGATGTCACAGATGCTAATAAAACCTAATTGTATTGTTCCATTGGTTAAATCTTGCAACTCTAGATAAATTTATTTCCACCTTTAGATATGTGTGTGTGTGTGTGTGTGAGTGTGTGTGTGTGTGTGTGTGTGTGTGTGTGAGAGAGAGAGAGAGAGAGAGAGAGAGAGAGAGAGAGAGAGAGAGAGAGAGAGAGAGAGAGAACCATAATTATTCCCTTACCACTGTAAAACAAACCTGGGAATAAAAGCCCTCAGATTATAAAGAAGAGTCAGATTTTTACTTCGGCTATTCTTACTAATTATGTCTAGTAATTATGGACTGGGGTGGGGTCAGGATTTTAGGTCCTAAGGTGCAGCAGAATTAGAGCCATGAGATGGGCAATGAACCAGTTTTCAGTAGTGGAATCCAGAGGCATTTTCAAAAGTAGCATCTAATCCCCCAGTTCTCCTTACATGCATAAACAAGCCTCAGGCTGAATATGGCAGACAGTGACCCACAGCAGTGGGAAGTTGTACCTGCAACCCCATCTTCTGTCTAATGGCCTTGGGTCACGACAAGTGTAAGGCACTGAACCCTGGCTGCTGTGGTCCCTAGATGTCTATCAAGAGACCTAAGCTGAAATCTCTGCAGAGCTAGGAAGCTCCTCAGATGGCCTTGGTAAATCTCTTAGCTCACAGGCTGGTTCTGAGGATGAAAAGAACATATTGTAGCCTGCCCTGAGCCCATGCAGTAGACCAGAAAAGCAGCATAAATAATGCCTTGACCATTATTTCCACCCAATGACCGAGGTTAAAACAGTCCTAAGGCAAAAGCCCTGAATTTCTCCTTCACCTCTTTTTCTGAACCATTCTGCCATATATTATTTAGTAACATCAAGGAGACATAGATCCAGTTAGTTTCTTGTGATAGCAAGGACAGGGACACAGAAGGGCCTTGCCATACTTTCCAGTGCTTAGATCAGAAATACCAGATGCTTAATACTGTGTCCCCAATTGCACTCCAAGTCTGAGAGCAAAAATGATGAAACATCTCAGAGACACATTATCTCAGTTTAAATTCCAAGAAGCTATTACCATGATCACTGGAAAGTGGGCTAAGGGAGCTCCCAAGGCAGCTAGCCTGCCTAAACCACCATCCCATTAAATAAGATTAAAGGAGTGAACACTCTGTTAACTGCATTTCATTGCTCATGTGTCATGGCGGTGCGTGGCGACACATGAGTAGACCCCCAGCTCGGAGGCTGCAAGCAGCCTCCCCAGCTTGGGGGTCCCTCCAGGATGCCCCATGAGGGGCATCCTGGGGCCACGTGGCCCCTGATCCCCACAGCCCCTGCCAGCTCCATGACGGAGCTGGCAGTGATGTGGGCGGCCGATCTGGCTGCTCAGCTACAAGCGTCTGCTCATCTGCTGGGAGAGTGGGCTAAGCCTGCTCTTCCTGCAGACCCGAAAGAAGCTCTTCTCACAGATCATGAGAAGAGCTTCTAGGTCTATATTCAAACAAATAATGGAATTTCCGTGTGTGTGTGTGTGTGTGTGTGTGTGTGTGTGTGTGTGTGTGTGTACCCATAGCTCCATATTAAAATAGTTTTAAAGTCTGCAGTTTTGCTAATCATGAAATGAGATAGCAATGTATATTTGATATACAAAATGTATTGACTGCATAAGTGTGTTATGTTGCAGAATTTTTATCAGTTTGATTTGGAATGGAAGAACACAAGATGTTTTGCCAGATCAAGCACAGCTAGCCCAGAATTCAGTGTCCAGCTAGATGCTTTTGAAAACAAGCAGGACGTGATGGTAATAGCCATCCTTCGTTTTTTATTCCCAGCATCAGAGGTACACTCCATCTGAACATGGAGGTTTCATACAGCTATCATAGCTCATAATTTTAAGGTAGACCTATCTTCATGAATTTTAATAATTATTTTCAAAGCTATCCAAGCTACATTGTTAAAGCCATCTCACTACATCTTATGGAAGCTAATTTCATCGTTTATTGAAGAGAAAAGTGGACTATTTCCAGAGCTGTAAGCAGTTGTCATTTCTGTATGAAAACATAGAATGTGGTCCTAGGAGGAGAATTCAGCATCCACAGAAGTTCAGATCTAATTTAAGAGAAACAATAAAGTTGCCTGACAAAATCTCAGAAGCCAGAGCAAAGCTGAACAGGCTTCTTCAGTGGCCAGGGAGCAAAGTGTTCCAGCTCTGGATTGTACCTTTTTCTGTGGCCAGAAAAAATAGAATAAAATAGTTTGCATAATTTATTTGATTTGCAGAATTCAGGTTTTCCCCCAGAAATGATGGGGAAGAAGAGGGATTTCTAAAAACATGGACTCCCTCAGCCTCACCAGACAGATATTGACTTTTCAGCTTTCATTAAAAACCCTGCTTACATGTTTTCAAGCCCCCACCTCGCAATCATTAAGTAAGAATATTCCCTTTATACAGTGAAAACTAAAATTATTAGAAGTCTGACAAAGTCACCACATTTCACAACAAACATCCAGATAAGACTGGGACAACCTTGCGAAGTAGGCTGGTAATATTATCTCTGTATTATAGATGGAGGCTAAGAGAACCAGAAATGCAGCTAGGTAATTTTGGAGCCTGGACTAGTAGGCTAATGGGGCCCCCCTTGCAAAATAAGCATGCTCTACACACACAACATGGTTTCACACAACATTCTTGAGTGCACAATTCCCACTATATAAAAGTTATAAAAACATTAGATTTTTTTTTAAAAAATCATTTAAAAGACTGATTTGCTTCAGATTAAATACATAGAGTCCCCCCGCCCTGTCCCACACCTGTGCCCAATTTCAAAGTCCTATGCCAAGCCATTCCAGGAGATCTAAAGGGTTGGTCAGGAAAGTTGAGTGCTTTACTCTTTTTTATGAAGACAAAGGGCAGATCCTTCCACAGGGGGATGGAATGATGGTCTGGGGGTTGGTGGGTCTCCGTTCCAGAAGTTTTTGTAATTTTCTGCCATAAAACAGGTCAGTTATAGGAGTTTATTAAAAATAAACACATTGACCAATCTGCTTCAGATTAAATGTACAGAGCCATCTCATCCTACCCTGCATCTGTGCCAAATATCAAAGCCCTAGGCCAAGCCATCTCAGAAATACAAAGTGGGGGGGAATAACCCATACAAGCTACATATAATCCCATCCACGCACCTTCTGGATGGCTCTCATGATGAGGCAGGCACAGCATACAAGCAAGCAGTAGCAGGGGGTGCAGAGCAGAAGGCTTACACAAGTCTGGGGGCAGCCAGCACTGGCCTCCTGCCTTCCAAGCTCGGGAGGTGATGTGGTCAAAATGGGAGTGATGAATTGGTGGTGAGCTTTCCCGTCTCTAGGCCTAGTGTGAGCTGTGTGTCCCCTGGCATTTCCTCAGTGTTTAGTGGTATATCCCTGTCCTCCTATCCTGGGCTCTTCCCGTGAGAAGATGGGGAGCAAAGGAGTGAAACAGCCCCCCACTGCCAACCTTCAGCTGGATCCTGTGATGGAGCAGAAGAGCTCTGTTTACCCAGGTCACACTGCATCTCTCGCAGCTGCCAGCAGTGGGTAAGACTATGACCGTTTCTCCCAGGTCAAGGCACCCAAGGGAGCGAGCAAGGCATACTGTTGCTGCCTGTGCTTGTAAGCTCCCTTGCCCTAGCACTGTCCAAGCAGACAGTGACAGGGTTGAGCTTGATTGCTCCCCATGCATTCATCTCCTCCTGGGAAAGATGAGCATCAGAAGCTATTCACTTCTACAGCTAATGGTAAGCAGAGGCTTAGAGGAGAGCAGCCACTGGGGCAGCTTACAGGGAGGTGTTGTGATCCCACCTCAGTTTTTGTCTCTCACAACCATTCATTTCCATTGCCACCAGCCTCGAGTGGTTGCAGGGTTGCAAATCCTCCAGGATTGGCCTGGGGTCTCCAGGAAGCAGCAGCAATCTCCAGGGTGCTATTGAAAGCAGTCATGGAGAGCTTAATGGCTTGATATTGGAGGAAATACTGGGGGTGGGGGGCATGTTCCCTCTAAAGTGTGCGCACGTGTGCACACTCAAAAGTTTTTGGATGCCTGCTCAGTTCATTTTCGATCCCGCTCAGGAAGGCCCCACTCTGAATGCACGTGCGCGCACACTGCCTGATACTACCACCCAGAATAAAACTCATTCCATACAGAGATGAAAAAAAATTAGAGGGACCACTGGTGGGGGGACCCTCTCGGAATAACTTCAGTCAGCATTGATATCCCTGCCATCAAACAACCTTCTTGCATACCTGCCCTCTAGAGGCTGGGTGCAATTACATCCCATCCAGCCCAGCCCCCTCACTCATGCACGCCCTAAGTTCTTTGCAGACTTCACAGCCACAAGCACAATATTATAGATTTCACTGTTTCTATTGCCATTTGCCACTGCCTAAGAGCTTTATCTAAACAAACCCACCTTGAGCTGCACAGCACAACACTTTAAGAAAAATGTGTGCACAGCTGCATCTTGAGATCAAGTCATAGCAGGTGGAATGCTTTAGAGCAGGGAGTTCCCAAACCTGGGCCCCCAGTGATGCTGGACTACAACTAGGGGCGTAACTACTATTAGGCAAGGAGAGGCGGCTGCCTGGGGGCCCCCACGCTTCAAGGGCCCCCCCCGAGGCAAGTCACGTGTGAAGTGTGTTTGTGTGTGTGTGTGTGTGTGTGTATCAGCGAGGGGCCCATTTTAAAATTTTGTCTCTGGGCCCACTCCAGCCTTGTTACACCCCTGACTACAACTCCCCAGCCACAATGGCCAAAGGCTGGGTGATGAGGTGGTGGTCCGTCAACATCTGAGGACCCACAGTTGGGAACTTCTGCTTCAAAGCATTCAAAGCCCCTCACATACATGAAGAACAACACTGTACATTAAGCCCATATTCCTACAATGATCTTTCTGGTTGGGGAACTGAGGCTGAGAGATAGTGGCTGGCCAAAAGCCACCAAGTGGGTTCATTAGGGGTGTGCACGGACCGGCTGCGGTGGTTCAGTCTGAATTTGTATTGAACCGCCACTCCGCGAACCGGTTCGTCAGACCGACTGGCTGGGCTGGTTGAACCAACGAACCAGTTCGGAGGGGCTCATGATCAAACCGCTCTAACCGCCTGGTTTGCGGTTCGACCGCAAACCGGTCCATGCACACCCCTAGAGTTCATGGCTGAGGTAAGATTTGAACTGTGGCTTTTTGCTCACACTTTCATTTGAGATATTACACCAGTTCATCTATGGAGATGCAATGTGGGATCTATAACACAGAACTACATCCTTGTGAATACACACCACCAGCTGCTGAGAAAGTGTCCCCAGTGGGCCATCTGAATCAACATGGAAGTTCCATAGAAATGTTTACTTATATGCACAGTTGTTCTCAGATTAACCATAACTGTATGGAACAGAATTCTACTATGAGAGTCTGGTATTTTGAAACCATTATCAGAACAAACATCCCAAAAGTTTACTTGAGGAAAGGATTAGAGCCAGGGCAGAACTGTAATTGGGCGGACAGGTTCAAAGAACCTGAGCTGCTAGCCGCCAAGAGTCACTTGGCCTGCCCCTCCCTATTTTCTTTGTTCACTCGGAGTGAGGAAGAGAACGAAGAAAACACCCGGCCCCAGCAAGGATGCCTGCTGGGAAATGAACTCAGGATGTCTTGGCTGGCCCTCTAGGTGCTGACCACGCCCCCACACACAGGAGGGGTGGCTGGTGAGTGCGAGGGGCCACTGGGGATAAACACTAGCCCCCTCTCCTCTAGCGACGTGCCTGACTAGAGCTCAGTGGTGGAGCACCTGCTTTGCATCCCAAAGGCCCTTGGTTCAGTCTCTGGCATCTTCAGAAAAGGCTGGGAAAGACCCCTCTCTGAAGCCCGGGACATCTGCTGCCAGCCAATGCGGACAATACTGCCTAAGATAGACTCATGGTCTGATTCAGTTTAAGGTACCTTCCTGTATCCCTTTGCACTTCTGGCCACTTTCAATCTTAATTGGGATGACAATCTTTGAAAGTACAGTTTCTACTCAGTGAAAAGATTCAACAGCATCTTTGAACACCTTCATGAGTGCCATCAGGGTTTTCTGTTTTTGTTTTTGTTTATTATTATTTATTTACACAGTCAGACAGGTGTTATTGACTGGTTTGTTTTATCCAGACATCGAGTCCTTCCCAAGTACCTGGGATGCCAGAATTTTATTGTCAATGTTGTTGCTGTGATGATAGATATTGTCGCAGAATATAGGCTGTTCCCAGTAAAGTTGCTTTTTCTCATTGGCTGATGGTGATTTCTGTGGCCCCTGTGGTGTTGAGGTGCTCTTCAAGTCTTTTGGAACTGCACCCAGGGCGCCAATTACCACTGGGATTATTTGGGTCTTTTTCTGCCACAGCCTTTCAATTTCAATTTGTAGATCTTTGTATTTTGTGATTTTTTTTCCTCTTTCTTTTTCTTCTATTCTGCTATCCCCTGGTATTGCTATGTCGATTATTATTATTATTTAATTAACATTTTATATCCTGCTCTTCCTCCAATGTAGAGGTGTACTACTACATACTTAAGTTTCTCCTCACAACAACCTTGTGAAGTAGGTTAGGCTGAGAGAGAAATGACTGGCCCAGAGTCACCCAGCAAGTATCATGGCTGAATGGGGATTTGAACTCGGGTCTCCCTGGTCCTAGTCCAGCACTCTAACCACTACACCATGCTGGCTCTCTTAAAAGCTCTTAAATTGCTGATTTGCTGAAAAGCCTGAGAGAGGGGTTAAAGTACACATGAAGCTATGGACAATAGAGCATTACTGGTTAAGTCAAGACAAGCCATCACTTGGGAAATCTGTTTCAAACCTGTTGAAAACCGCCCTGAGCCATTTTGGAAGGGCAGTATATAAATTGAATGAATGAATGAATAAATAAATCACAAGCTTCCACTCCCAGGGACACATGTTCTTGACAGTTCTAGCTCATGTCGGGACAGTTCAGCTGCTCTGCTTGCTCTAGCAGTGGGCTATCTCATTATTGTCCATCTCTGGGTGGACAATAAAGGGTCCCAGAACAACTGACCATTAACAGCAACCACTTTGTTCTTCTACCTTAGCATCGCAGAACTTGTCACGTTTGCCGGGATTTTCCCTGCCCAGTAGGCCAGCGTGGGGACACGATGTCCCCCTTCCCATGTTGTTTGCTTTGCTGAGCTACCATCTGTGAAATTAAACAGAAAAAAAATGTATTTGCAAATATTTGTCTGCTAGCAGCTTTCCCACTTGTCCAGTCAAGAGCATGAGAGGAAAGATTGCAAAATAACAGTCGTTTGGAGCCAGAAGGAGGAGAACTCTTCAGGAAAGGACAAGGTGTCCATGAGGAGAAATGAAGATGTGCCAAGCAAAAACCTCAAAAACTCTGTAAACAGTATCACAATCTCAATGACATCATAGACTGATTATGTGTTGCCTCGGGATGTCCAGGACTGGCAACCACTCAATGCAAGGCTGAATCCAAAATATGTTTTGCCTTTTCAAAATGAGGAAATGGTTGCAAAGAATTGACATGGTGCAAGAGGTAGCAGGCTAGACCTGGGCCTGCTAGACCTTGTCTGAACTGGCCAGGTTTGGGTAAGTGGACTTTCTCAGCCCTGTTGACACACCTGTTAAAAAAAAGGGAGGGAGAACAAAAACTACCTTCCTCCAGGAGCAATGGCAAACGCACAAGACAAAGACTATAAAGTGTCATACACATTACCCATACTCAGTAAATAAGATCCCTAAAAGCCCAGGATGACCAGTAGATAGTTGGGGCTATCTATATACAAGTGCAGTGTGTTTTCTAGCCTGCTGCCCACCTTTGAAACATCACTGTGGGAGCAGCTACAGCAATGGCTGTAGAATCCAGAGGAAAGAGTTCTGGTGCACAAGGATGAGGCAGCAGTGAAGTATAATTAAAAATATTAATAGATTAATGAAAGAAATCTTGATTACAGAAAGGAAAGTGCAGACTTTCTATTCTCCTGCACCTTGTTGTTTACCTGCTCTGCCTCCAGTCTAGGACTGAACTAAAACTATAACTAATCTAGAATCTGTCCTGGATAATGGAATGGATTCACTAGAAACACAACGGCATACATTCCAAGAGACATGCAAAAAGAGATACAACACAATTCTTATACCAAGGATTACTGCACAGTGCCCCCGACACACACACACACACACACACACACACACTCACACACACTATTCCACAGTGCTGAATACTAGATTCCACCTGAAATATGCTGGGCACTGGATAGCATCTTACTCCATTTGCATGCGGGTGCGTTGAGGTTTAATTTCTAGAGACTCTGGGATCCTGAAGAATGACAACTCTAGCAACTCACATGAAAAGAATAAAGCAAGACATCCCTGAGAGACGAAAAAGGACAAAACAGAAACCAGATTCCCGGAAACAGGGGCTATCCCTGGTAAATACAGAGTCAGACCCTGTGCCGTGGCTGTGGTGGAGAGAAAAGAGAAACCTTCTTCAGGTTGGGCTTGAATTTTTCTGCCTCTCTACTCCCTCCCCTCAGCAGCAGTGCAGGCCAGGCTTGAGAGGTGCTGCTGAATTAGAGAGGCAAGGAAAAGTGCCAGTGCTGGGATGAAGCAATAGGAGGTTTCCCACATCCTTCAAAGGAGTGGGAAAGAAAATGGCAAAGCCCTGAAGTGGGGTGCTGCACAGGGCTCCTGAGTCATAACCAGAAGTTCAGGGGATGTCAGCAGATGTCCCACATCAACAACCTTTTAATCCAGTTTTAAGACTCAGGAAGGACACCTCTGCCTTGTATTTGGACACATTAAAAATTACATAAGAACAGCCCTGCTGGATCAGGCCCAAGGCCCATCTAGTCCAGCATTCTGTTTCACACAGTGGCCCACCAGATGCAGCTGGAAGCCACAGGAAGGAGTTGAGGGCATGCCCTCTCTCCTGCTGTGACTCCCCTGCAACTGGTACTCAGAGGCATCCTGCCTCTGAGGCTGGAGGTGGCCTATAGCCCTCAGACTAGTAGCCGTTGATAGACCTCTCCTCCATGAAGTTATCCAAGCCCCTCTTAAAGCCATCCAGGTTCTTGTGTACAAACAATACACTATTTTGCACAAGTGATGCCTCTATAATCCTGCTTTTTCAATAAGCATAGATGATGATGCTGTATGAGATTAACAAAAGCACACACAGGAAATACTTCGATTCCTTCCAAGCAGATTCTGCTTTGATTACATGTCCAGGCCTTGGGGATTGATGGAGGTGGGTGTGTCCATGTCTTGTTTATACAGTAAGATTTGGTAATGTTCGGTACATGGAGCTATTACATCCAGATTGTGGAAACATTTATATAACTGTACACCTGCCGGGTCTGCCTTGTTGTTTAAACATAATCCTTCCTGCTGGCATACCGTAGTAGGCAATTTCCCCTGTGCTTGCTTACCTTGAATTAGTGTTCCTCTTCATTTCCTGACAAGCCATTATTTCACCTTACCTACAGTTGCCAACTGAAAAGAAAAATGCAATCTAATCTCCTCTTGGGACTTTAACAACTTGAAGTGCAGAAATCAGCAGGTGAGGATTTTAACAGCATGGAGAGAAATATTATCATCTGCTCATGTCTGCATATCAAGACACCGTTAAAACTGAGACCTGCTGATAAACTGCCAACCCCAACCTTACCTGAGATGTATAAGTGAACTGCAGCTGAGGAAGTGGGTCAGGTTTCTTAGGACTTGAGAGAGCTCTAGTTGGGATTAGTGGCTCTCCTCACTAGTATACCCAATCGGGCATGGTACACATTACACCCAATACAATATTGCACTCCAAAGTTGTGTGTGAGGAATATCTTTATGCCACACTTGAATGTTATATTTCTGTTTGGATGCTTATTCAATATCCAAACTGCAAGGTGCTCAGAAACCTCATCATAGTGCCTGATCACCCTGGGATGAGGTGTGGCTTGCAGTATTTGATATACTGGCTGGGTTCAGATTTCACATGGAACCCAGGGTTCATGTGATGTCACTCAGCCTCAGGAGTGTGCGCTCTGAGATTGGTCACAACGTCTGACCTCACTAATCTTGGTTTATCCTGACATATTGATGACGACAGCAGAGATGACGACAGCAGAATCCAAGGGTTGAAGTTAGTTTCAGATCTTGGATTCCTTGAAGCAAAAAGTTTAGGATAAGCCAAGATTGGTGGGTTTGGATGTCACAGCCAGTCTCAGCATATTTTAACCTACAAAGGAGTAGGCACTCACATGGGGGAAGGAAAGAGAGAGTACATGCCCCCAGGGCTAAGTGAGGTCATGAAAACCTTGGGTTCCACATTGTCTGAAACTACCCTGTGTATATCACAGTACAGCAAGCTACACTTCCTTGGACTACTATCTGGAGCAGGGTTTCCTAACCTTGGGCCCCCAGATGTTGAAGGACTACAACTCCCATCATCCCCAGCCATAATGGACATGGCTGGGGTGATGGGAGTTGTAGTCCATCAACATCTGGGGGCCCAAGATTAAGAAAACCTAATCTTGAAAATGTCATTATTCTATGTTCTTGGGAACCATGGTATTCTCCAGGTATTCATCCTTCCCATTTTGAATCATCTTCTAGTTTGGTAACTGATTTCTCCACTCTGTCCTTGGCACTGAAACTGGCACCAACTTTTACAGAACACTATTGGATACCCTCCCCTGCTCCACCTGTTGTCAACCCTCTGATGGTAGCCTCTGCTGTCAAAAGCCAACTGCATATTCAAGGGAAAGCTTGGGCAAAATGACTTCACTGCCCACTCAAATCTTCTTCTGTACCTAGAAAGAAGAAAGCCGATCTTCTAGGGCTGTACAGTCTGTGAAATAAACATTTTGTGGCGTAGTCGAGTAGTCTAATTTGGGGGCTGCAGCTCCCTTCTAGGCATGAGGGTCCTACTGAAGAATGAGAAGCAAAACTCTTCACTAGGTGGAGGCTCTCTGGAAAGCATGTTTGCCTCACCCTTACTCTGGGCATATGATTGAATCATTTAATTGCCTAGATTGCTAGAAGGGAAAGAGGCATAGTTAGGTAACTTGACTCAGTTTAGCAGCATTTCAGATTTCAGTTTGGCTCCAAAACACTTAAATTCTGAAAATTTGAGACAACCTATGCCACATTCATTCACTCTTCCCAGAGACTCCAGGGTTTGACCTTCATAACCTGAGATTAGGATGTAGCCTATAGATTTATCTGAGCCTATGTATTTTCAGCTCTCAAGAGCAATCTTCAGGCACAGAGAAGGAATGTGAAACATCATCCTGTGATTGGCTGTAAGTATGAAGTCTCTGGATTGGCCAGGCCTAGTACAAATCCTGAGCCTGGCCTTCTACCATTGTTTGGTCAATGAAGCACTTTAGGTTCTAACTTTAGGCTCCCAGCTTCACAGTCTTTTTATACTTATCATGTTGAAATTACATTTCTGGACTAAAAATTCAAGCTCACCTTGTCTATATCCTATACTTTGCATTAATGTATGGAGCAGCAGCGATATAGGAAGAAGCTGAAAGGCATCATCATCATCATCATCATCATCACTAGCTGACCCCGCACAAAGCATCTGTGCAGTCGTGTACTGAGCCTGTGACATCCCCCTGCAGCTCGCTCGCTCTCCCCCGCTGCAGCTCGCTCGCTCGCTAGCCCTCCCCCCGCAGCTCGCTCACTCACTCTCCCCCCGCACTCTTGCTCGCTCTCCCCCCCGCAGCTCACTCTCTGCCCGCAGCTCGCTCGCCCGCTCTCCCCCCGCAGCTCGCTCGCCCGCTCTCCCCCCGCAGCTCGCTCGCCCGCTCTCCCCCCGCAGCTCGCTTGCCCGCTCTCCCCCCGCAGCTCGCTTGCCCGCTCTCCCCCCCGCAGCCCACTCGCCCGCTCTCCCCCCTGCAGCTCGCTCGCTCACTCTCTCCCCCGTAGCTCTCCCCATTGGACCAGCCAGGGCCAGGCCATCCCACCACCGCCTCCCACCTTCTCCTTTCCGCTGGTAGGGCTTTGCCCACCGTCTGCCCACCTCCTCACCACCGCCATCATTTCTCCCCACCACCGCCTCCTCTTCCTGGCCAGTGGGGCTTCGCCCGCCGTCCACCCACCTCTTCTGGCCGGAGGGGCTTCGCCTGCCAGCCCTCCACCTCTGCATCCTGACTGCCGCCATTCTTTCTCTCCACTTCAATGCTGGAACTCTTGCACTGCTGACAGGCTCAGGCCTGTCCCTTGCCCTTCCTTCTGTTAGTACTTGATTGGTCCCCTCACCTCAGAGATCTTCCCACCCTCACCTGGTCTCAACTCCTGCTCCTCCGCCATCCCGTTGCTTCCATCCTCCTCACCCTTCTTGGTCATGGCTGCAGCATTGCTGCTGCCTATAGGCCAAGCTGCAGCCCCCTATCCCCAGAGACCTCCCCACCCTCACCCGCTCCCTGCTCCCGCTCCTCCCTTCAGGAGCAGCAGCAGTGGTTGAACGGGCCATTCCTCGCTGCTGCCACCACCATGGCCGCTCGTTCCCCTCAGGCCACTGACAGGCCCATGCCCATCCCTTGCCTGACTGCCTCCCTCTTACAATGGCCTCAGTAGCCCCCAAACAGCAGCAGTGGTTGCCTGGACCCTTCCTTGCTGCCAGTGCCGCCATGGCCACTCATTCCCCTCAAGCTGCTGACAGGCTCAGGCCCGTCCCTTGCCCTTCCTTCTGTCTCTCTTCTCCCTCCCTCCCTTCTTTCTCTCTCTCTCTCTCTCCTCCACTCGCTCTTCTCCACTCTTTCTTCCCCCTCCCTTCATGTTTTTTCTTCCTCCCTCCCTGAGTTAACAGATTTTGTTCATTTACACAACAGCAGCCTCCTTCTCCTGAAGGGGCTCTTTCCTCCCTCACGACCTGTCTTTTTGCAGACTCCTGCCTGCTATCCTTTTATATCCAGAACATCTTCCAACCAGTAGCAGCTGCATTCCAAATGACCTTAACCATCACAGGCCCCTCCTCCTTATCTGCATAGGGATTCCCCACTGCCCAATCACCATGGTGCTTCTGCTCTCACAGGTTCCTTCTCCCTATCTGCATATGGAATCCCCACTGCCCAGTCAGGTGCTTCTGCCTGCAAACTCTACATATGGAATCCCCACTGCCCAATCAGGTGCTTCTGCTTACAGACTCAGCCAATCGCCTCCTTCCCACCACATCGCCACGCATGGCCCATCTTGCTCCTTCTCCCTATCTGCATATGGAATCCCGACTGGCCAATCAGGTGCTTCTGCTTGCAAACTCAGCCAATCGCCTCCTTAGTACCACGTCGCCACGCATGGCCCATCTTGGAGAAATAATAATATAGATTTTTACATTTATATCCCACTCTTCCTCCAAGGAGCCCAGACCGGTGTACTAAATACTTGAGTTTCTCTTTCACAACAACCCTGTGAAGTAGGTTAGGCTGAGAGAGAAGTGACTGGCCCAGAGTTACCCAGCTAGTTTCATGGCTGAATGGGGATTTGAACTGGGGTCTCCCCAGTCCTAGTCCAGCACTCTAACCACTACACCATGCTGGCTCTCTCATCTCGTACTGCGCAGGAGATGGCAATGGTAAACCCCTCCTGTATTCTACCGAAGAAAACCACATGACTCTGTGGTCCCCAGGAGTCAACACAGATTCGATGGCACAACTTTACTTTTATAGCCATTGTAAACTATGGCTATTATGCTCCAATGCGTCTGCTGTTATTTTATTCTGGGGTTTGCTAGGCGACTCCACAACTCCCAGTTCTTTATGTAGCATCCAAGTGTCTGTCTTCAGTACTTACCTTTGGACTTTGGTCTCCCCCCCCCCCCACACACACACACACTCCCGCCCCCTGCAGCAGATTTCATTTTAAACTTTCTTGACTAGGTTTATCAGGCTTCTGCCATCACATTTAGCCCAGTTCTCATGAGGATAATGATCAGGATAATGATCTTGTGAGGATAATGATCAAGAGCTTGATACATCTTGGCATCATGCCTGTTGCATCCTTGATCCATGCACTAGGAAGAAAGCACACTTCACAAGCTGCCTATATTCCCTTCAGAAGGGAGTCACCAGTCACTACCACTCATCTCCTCTTCTTCCTGCAGGTGGTGGTTGAATCACCTCTGTCCTTAAAGACTTGAGAATTTTCCTTCCTTTTTACCATAGCCTGCTGTAGCTGACCTCCATCAGAACACTCAGAGCAGCTCTCTCTGGAAAGATACTGTAAGCAATTTCTTTGTGCCAGTGCCAGTGGTTCAGAATGCCTTCTGATTCTCTTGCTCCTGACAGTCACTCTCTTCTATGCATTTTCTTTCCCCATACAGAGCTTGTCTTCCTCCTTCACAAACTTATCCTGCTGCCGTCCTTGCTGCAGGATCCCCTCTGCCCTGTCCATGAAATCCTCTCTAATGAGGCAAAGGCTGCATTCACACATAATGCAAAACTGCAGTTAAATGGGGCAGAGGTTTCAAATCATGAAAGTCCTAATGTGGGCAACCATGGTTTCACAGCAAAAGCAACCTGAGGTCTGCCTCACCAAACTCCAATTTGAACCTTCACTTTGTTGTGAGTTTCACCGCCATAACCTGAGGTTTTTCAGCAGTAGCGTTACATCCAAACACGGACAGTGCCATAACCATGGTTTTGTTCAGGTTCTGGAACCGTAATCATAGAGATGGTGGTGCAGACCTGCCCGGGATCGTGCCTGCTCCATGCCTATGGCACTTCTTGCTGGCTGGCTTTCCGAGCACTAGTGCCGACCCCCTGTCTCCAATCCAACAAAACAGTTGCCTGGCAACAGGGATGCCACTACGTTCCATCCCAAACTTCAAAGCCTATCAAACAGCAAAGTCACTCAGGGACATGCCCTCTTCCCACTCTATCCCTTGCTCCCCCCCCCACCTCCTGGCAATCAGGAGAGAAAGGGGAAAGGATGGCAAGACAGGCAGAACATGCTTAGCTCTCCAAAAACAAAGCAACAAATGTGTATGTTCACAAGCACATGCACTCAAGGTGGCAAAATAAGCAGGGCAACCCCATTAGAGCGCTGGAATGGCAACATATGGCAGGGTGGTGATACTAGGGGTCAAATTTAAAAGGCAGCCCCACCCAGAAATTCTTTAATGGCTCAGGCCTCCCCCCCTCTTTTTTTTACAATTACGCTGAGGAAGGTGGGTGCAGCCCCTTCTCCTGGGGGAACATGTGCAGTCCCTAGGCTTACTCATGAGAAGGGCCAGGCAGCAGGATCAGCATTGCCAACAGTGACAGGGGAGATTCCTCCTCTGGGATGATGATGGATGCTGTTCCTGAGTGGACTGCTCACTCATGAGAGTGTAAGGCCATGCAGAAATCCCTTCACAACTCATGAGAAGAACCATTTGTGGGGACAGGGGTGTCTAGCTGAATCGCTAATAATGTGTGATGATCCTTGGCGGAGCCATTATAGTGTGAATGGGTCTGAATATCATGGGCCACCGCACTTCAGGGGCCGTGCCTCATGCCCCAGCCACACCCCCAACATCAGACATTGGCCATGGTTTGCTCACAAATGGGGCCACACGCCCCGTTTGCAAGTAAACTCCGGACAGCACCATATTTGCAGTATGGCCACAGCGGCTCTCCCTGCCTTTAAGAGGGAGTCAGGCCATGGAGACATACATGAGGGCTGGATGGCATATGCCACCCAGCCAGGTTGCTCTATACAAGCAAGCTGCAGGGACGGATATCCCAGCAACGGCTCTCCTTGTCTTGGCGACTGCCATGAAGAAGCTGTCAAAGTGTGCCCTCTGCCAGCCTGTTTGCCCATTTGAACATGTCCATCTTTAATGTTGCCTGGAATGCCAACCCCACTCTCTTGGGGTCAGTGAAAATCTGGGCTCCCCCCTCCTGCGATTCTCCACAGCAGCGGATCTGCAGATGGTACAATGCAGGTCCAAAACTTGGAAATTTGAATGAGAGTTAAGATCTTTCCCTGGTTCCATTGTTTCCCCAGTCTTCCTACCAAGCTACACCTGGACACATGGAGTGTCAAAATCTCCTTTAGGTACGTGAAAGGCTTCCCTGGAGAGGAGGGGGCCACTATGTAAAAGTTTTATCATTAACCAGAGAGATTGGTTAATCTCTTAACGCTCTTTTGGATTACCTCAACTCATAAGTGAACAGTCCAATGAAAGACTGAAGGCTGTCGAGCCTAAGATCCTTCCCAGTAGACTGGCCCTCTCATGAGAGTGTTAGTCAACTGGTGGCAAGCCGCTACAGGGGCAGGAGTGTGGTTTGGTCCCCATGGACTGCTTTGCTGGGGTGAACCATCACAAAAGCATCCTTGGTCATAGCAGGATGGACCTCAGGATCCTCCCTCATATACATATCCCCTCCTCGGAAGTCATCAGGTTCCCTTCCCTTCCTAAGTAACAGGAAAATAGTGCCCCCAAGATCCCCCCTACTGGAAATTGTGCTTGTGCGAGACAGTTTTGTTTCAAGGCTCTTACAAGGGTGGCAGTGCAATCACTGTCAGAAGAAGGGCTTGAATGGTATGGCATTTAAAGGGATTTAAATGCCCTTTCCCTGCTGAGGGCAGGCAGACCATTCTGAAAAGGCACAATCATGCTCGGCATACCCCCTTGAAAATCGTGGCCAATGGCTGCTGCCCTGGAGAAATGCTGACACCTTGCCTACAGTCTGGTGCAGCAAGTGCTATGGAGTTTGCTAGGATGCTGCCTTGGTGGACCAGGAAGAGGGAGGGGCTCCGTTGCTCTGAAAACAGAGGTTGACAGTCTGTGGTTGGACAAACGTCTCCAAGGCAATTCACAGTTTGAAAGAACCCACAGGTTCAGCAACCTCCAGTTTCACATTACATGCGAATGCAGCCATTGTGTAGAAACTTGCTCCTTCAGTTCCCTTCCCTTCCCTTTCAACAAAACATCCAGCTTATTCTCACTGAATAAGCAGATGGGGTCTTTGATACTTGCAAGCAAGAAAACATACACAGCACATACACTGCGGGCCACCACCTCAGAGCCCTTGCTATCTATCTTAACTTTTGTCCATGTCCTAACCTCTGCCTTAACTGGCAGAGTGGTCTGTGCTTTTTTCCTTCCTTCCTTGTTGCTTGGAAGTTGCCTGAGATCCTTTGATGTCTAGCTGTTTGAGATATATATTTTTGTTGGTTTTCATAAGGTACATGCTCTTCGAGCACAGGTGGAAAGAGTGTGAGGTGGTGAGAAGCCCATGCCCTTGTGAGCTGGCAGCAATCTCTGTCATCTACAGCAGAAGCTGCTGGAAGACTATACATATGGGCTGCTATGTCCCCAGGCCTTGGCCTTCTGGTGGAGAGCTCACAGGATACCTTTCGTCTCCAGCATCTGACCTTAGGCTGGAGAGCACTCCTTTCAGGTCTAGATTTGGGTACCAACTGCTTATGACCCTGGCCTGGCCTTAACACACCCTTTACAATTCCGCTGTGCTAAAACAAATAGAATGTCTGTTGCTTTCTGTCATGGTTGAATTGGCCAATTTGTTTCTAAATAGAAAGGCTCTGCTTCGAACTAATCTGCAACCAGTTCAAGTGAAACAAACTTGGTTCAAGCGACTTTTCCGAAACCCCATGCATCAATATGATGATAGCATGCTGATAAGCTAATTTGCATAGTGCAATGTCCTTAAACACACAGGGCACCAAAGACGCATGAGCCCTAATAGGATCTTTTTCCTGGCTTGACTCTTTGTTGGAGCACACATAAATATACTAATACATATCCATGACTCTTATTTCAATAATCAAATGTTACACAACCATTCTGTCGGATCAAATTACAAAGGCCAAGGCTTCTGGGGAAAATCTGACAGATGACAGAAACAGAACATCCCCTTGTAAGGAAGCAGGGGTGGGGGGATGGACCTCAAGCATAACCATTGAGAAAGCCCATACTGGAAAATTACCCGTGGAGAAGATGACACTGGGCCAATTACACATGCCATTCCTTTCCGGATCCACAGCAAGATCTTTCCTAGAGCATTATAAGGAAAGGGCAATTGCTCAACATGCATTGCAAGGCCTAAAGTCTACAATGAACAAGGCTGGGGAGACATCGGCCTAACATGCTGGAAAGCCACTGCCAGTGGCTCTATGAAACAGCAACCATGGATAATGCATATTCAGTATGCTGAGCTGGCTGTGTTAATGGCCTTGAGAGAAGGAAAAGAGTTGAGCATTTCCTTTCATGGTCACATACTTCACAAATTAAGGCACAGAAGTTGTGTTAGCTCTTTGGGAGACTTGAAAGAAGACGGGGATTGTGGGCTAGGTCATACAGCCTTTGGGTGTGTGGTGGCTACTTTAATTTGCAGGACATGTCATCTCTCTGTCACAGGCAGACAGAGCCTCCAGGATTAAACTGTCTGCATACAACTGCAAATGGATGCAAAATGTAGATTTGCAGTGGGGCACAAAAATGTATGCCTGTGCATGTGGGCCATAAGAGTCAACATGCAGTGCAATTCCAGAGGCCAATGGTTGTGTGAATCTGTCTTTGGCATTATGAGGCTGTAGATTAAGAACATGTAGGCATTGTTCCATCTAACGTGCATGTGGATGCACAGACCTCCAGATCCCCACGCAGCTGTTTTCAGCAGCTGCGCTGTCTCACTGCGCTGCTGTTTGTGCTGCCTTTCTGTAACTGGGGCCAGGGGAGCAGTCAGTTATGGCCGCCACACCCACTGTCGTGTTCCCTCTCGGGCATCTGGTGGCTGCCCTCCTGCCCCCGGCGCCTGATGTCCTTGCTGCGCAGTGTGACCAGGGACTGCTGCAGCCATGGTGGTGGCTGGCCGGGCGGGGGAGGTGGAGCAGCCCAAATTCCTCCCCCATTCTACCCTAGCCGGCACTGTGAGCAAGCGAGCTCCTGTTGGGCTTGAGTTGTATCGCAAGAGCCTGGCAAGCAGCATGAGAGGGAGAGGAGGAGCAGAGAGTGCAGCTGGCTGTGTGTGTGTGACTCGGGATTTTTTTCCTATCACAACTTGGAAAAATTACTACATAGCTTGGCCAGGGCAGCCTGGACAGACTGCTGCACAAAAAATTAAAAATTACGAGGACAAGAAATTGATCCCTCTATGTAGGTAACAATTCAATATACATTATGATTCCCCTCCCCAGATCCATACAGTATGTCTCCCATTTATAATTTGTTCTTCACCCACCTCAGACATCTACAAACAAACCCTGGTTATTATCCCTAAAGTTCCTTTAGAGTTATACCCATGATGAAAGAAAAGTTTCTCATGGCATATGTTTCAGTTAAGTTTGATGTCCTATATTAATCCACCAGAATAATCTCTCATTTTTGAAGAAGTTACTGCCATGAGGTGGGATATCCGCTAAAGTAAAAGCTGCTTACTCTTGAGTAATACCACTGAGTAAAGGCCTACGATATAGATAACAGACTGTACCCTCCCCACCCCCAGGCAACTAAGGCTTTCCAAATATCTAATCCCACTGGTTGCCTGGTGATCTGATAATAAATTAACTCTTCTTTTGGTACAATTTCTTTTTCTATAGTTTTCTTCCTTAAAAAATTGTAAAAATTATAAATCTATTTTTTGACAAAATCTTAAAGATCTTTTCAGAAAAATTATGAATATCATATTGAATATCATTTGAATGTCACTTAAACATGGACTTTCAATAGTCTTTTTTAAAAAAAATTCCTTATTCAGAAAAATTCTGAATATTTTAACTACTATTGAGATCACTGAGTGTTAAGAAATCCCCTAAGAACAATAAAAGTTAAATTATTATATTCAGAATTTTTCTGAAAAAGAAAAAAAAAATCTTCTGGGGGAAAGACTCATGTTTAAGTAATGAAAACAGCTATAATTACGTTTCCTAGTTAATTAATTGAAGGCTTTTGTTCTGTGTGTGACTGAGGGAATCTAGCACTATTCCCCAAGAATTATCAATTTTTGATAAGTGGCAGAGAAAATAATAGAGTAGAGCAATCAGAAGCCTAACCCAGTACGGTATGGTTCTGCCAAGATTGATTTTGACCTAGCACCATAGCAAGACGCTACTTTCAGAAAAGCTCAGACAGAATAAATTTTGTCTTTATGGTATTTTAAGAGCCTGGCTTCAAACCAAAAGCTAGCATTTTATATTATAATTCTATAGATAGAATTGTGAATAACAATTCTTCTTTCCTTCAATATTTGTGTGTGTGTGTGTGTGTGTGTGTGTGTGTGTATGCGCGCATGCATGCACAGTATCTATAGTGGCACATAATGATGAATGTGCACACACTGCCTTGATACTGCTGCCCAGAACCAACCTCATTCCATTCACTGATGAAAAAAATTAGAGGGAATACTGCATGTAGGGTAAGTTGTCCTCATTACAAGCACAACTGGCTACACAACCCACAAAGATGACAAAAGTGCATTGGCCTGGATAGCATAATGGGTGGGTTGTCGAACTGCAAATTGTGCAAATACTGAGAATCTGTAAAGCTGTACTAAAATCACACATGGAGGGGCAGTTCAGATCTCACACACACACACACCATGATTAGATAATGGCGTGACAGAAGGGAAGTGACATGTGCACAGTCAGGGCATGCTTACATTCTCAGCAGTGTGGAAGTGGGACCAGCCGGACAATATCATCCAAACCGGCCCATTTAAAATTATGGCTGAGTTTTTAAACAAAAACAACATGTCCTGGGACTGTGAGTTCTGCAGCAGCTTTTTATCATACATTTCTGACCATTCCTTTCTATATTTGGAAGCTGCCAGGAAACAGATGTGGAAATAGCTGCTCTTTCTATTTCCCAAGAGCAAATGGGGAAATATAACTTTAAACACACACACACACACACACACACACACACACACACACACACACACACACGTAATAGAAGCAGAAGCAGGAAAGTTCCACTTCACACAACAGTCTTCTAGCAGCATCAGCGTAAATTTTGTGTAGAATATACTACTAGGAACATTCAAGAAATTAAACATATGTGTTATAGAATTTTTTATCAATGTACTTGAAAAAGGGAAATAAAATAACATTGAAATTTGTAGGATTTCAACTTCAAACATTGTTCATTTTTTGGAATAATGACCATTTATGGTAAACTGAAGTCAAGAAAGGTAAAGACCTCAGGAAGGAACTTAATAGGGAATTTCAGAAAGCTGTTCGAAGAGACAAGGAACGGTACTACAATGACATCTGTCAAGACCTTGAGGATGGAAACAGACATGGAAAAACAAGGCAAGTTTTCCAAAAGATCTTTGAACTCGGAAGGAGGTTCCAACCTCAAATTGGTATGTTAAGGGATGCCAAAAGACAGATAGTAACTGATTCAGAGAAGATCAAACAGAAGGAGTATACTGAAAATCTGTACAGCAGGGATGTCAACATCCAAGATACTCTAGAAGACATTCCCTACTTGCAAGAACCTCTACTACAAGAAGATGAAGTTAGATCAGCACTCCAGTCATTACCAAGTCGGAAGGCTACAGGAATGGATGGAATAGCTACAGAAATATGTCAGGCAACAGAAGAAGGAGAATCAGTTAAGGCTCTAACCAAACTATTCCAGCAAGTTTAGAGAATGACACAATGGCCAACAGATTGGAAGAGGACAGTCTACATATCCATACCAAAGAAAGGAGACAACAGATTGTGCAAAACGTCACACAATATCCTTAATATCACATGCTAGCAAAATAATGCTCAGTATCATCCAATGCAGATTAGAGCCTTACATAGAAAAGGAAATGGAAGATGTTCAAGCTGGTTTCAGAAAAGGCCGAGGAACAAAAGACATTATTGCTGATGCACGCTGGGTAATTGAGAAAGCCAAAGAATTTTTTTTTAAGTCAATATGTGCTTCATTTACTACAGAAAAGCCTTCGATTGCATCGACCACATCAAGTTGTCTTTAGGGAAATGGGCATCCCAGAACACCTCATTGTTCTCATGAGAAACCTATACACAGGACAGGAAGCCACAGTCCAGACAGAACATGGCGAAACAGACTAGTTCCAGATTGGCAAAAGATTAAGACAAGGCTGTCTACTTTCTCCTTATTTATTCAACTTTTATGCTGAACATATACTGAGAGAAGCTTAATTGGAAGAAGATAAGTGTGGTTTTAAAGCTGGAGGAAGAAACATCAATAACCTGCGCTACACTGATGACACCACTCTGATAGCTGAGAATGCGGATGATCTGTAAGCTCTTGTAATGAAAGTTGAGGAGCACCATGAAAAAATGGGACTTTGACTAAATGTAAAGAAGACTAAATTAATGACAACAGGTACAGCAACCAGCCTCAGAATTGATGACACTGAAGTGCTGGATAGCTTCTGCCTTTTAGGATTGACCATCAACAGTAAAGGATCCAGCAGTCAGGAAATATGCCACAGACTAGCACTGGGTAGGGTTGCAATAAAGGCCTTGGAAAGGATATTTAGATGCCGTGACATGTCTATACCTACAAAGATTAGAATCGTTCAGACAATGTGTTTTCCTGTGACCCTCTATGGATGCGAAAGCTGGACTTTGAAGAAGCAGGATAGAAAAAGCATTGACGCTTTTGAACTTTGGTGCTGGAGAAGACTTTTGAAGATACCATGGACAGTCAGGAAAAGAAACAAATGGATCATTGAACAAATAAATCCAGAATTCTCACTTGAGGCAGAAATGACCAAGCTCAAACTATCATACTTTGGACACATTATGTGAAGACCCAGCTCCCCTGAGAAGTCCACAACGCTGGGTAAAGTTGAAGGAAAGAGAAGAAGAGGACGACCAGCAGCAAGGTGGATGGACTCAATTACTACAGCAATGAATGCACCACTGAGAGACCTTAAAGGCCAAGCTGAAGACAGATCATCCTGAAGAGACTCTATCTATGTGGTCGCTAAGAGTCGACACCGACTTGACGGCACTTAATCAATCAATCAATTAATGGTAAATTTTTATCACAGTAAATTTGAATCTGAGAAAGGTCATCTGCTTTTCTTGGGCATGATGATATTTTGGAATTATTGATCTGATTATTGAGTGTTAAAAATCTTCTGAGACCAGTAATAGCTAAAATATTATGATTAATTCATAATTTCTTTTTTAAAAACTGCACAAAATAGTTAAGTTTTCATCATGCATATTGCAATGTAAAAGGCATGCATTTGGCTAATTTAAGTGGCAGGAGTGTTCATGCAAAATTTGGTATCTGTAGGTAATTGGGAAGTTCAGTTCAGTTCAGTTTATTGCAATCTTTGATCACATACAGCTGGGAAGTATTATATTCAGAATTTCTATTTTAAAAACTACCAAAAAATTAAATTTCCCCCAAGAACATTCTAGTGTTAAAAGTAGTGCATTCAGCTAATTTTAGTGGGAGAATTTGGTATGCAAAATTTTGTATCTGTAGGTTATCAGGAAGTATGACTTTATTTCACACACACTCTTCAAAATATATAACAGATTTACCAAAAGCTGACAATCATTAATTGGTTGTTGAAATACAGTACATAATCAAATCTGTTATATATTTACTACCCAGTTATGATCAATATATTTAATACTCATAGGATGATTGAGTCTATAAAACTGTCTCTGTCTCTGTCTCTCTCTCTCTCTCACTCACACACACACACACACGTTCTGCACTTTGAGTGTTCCATACTCAGTGTATTTAATACTCATAGGATGATTGAGTCTATTATACTGTCACACACACACACAGGAGTCCTTCATATTACAAAATGATGCTGCTAGGCTGGAGGAAGGAACTCCAATGGTTCTCGAAGTAGACTCAAAACCTCTATTTGAGACATTAATTGCTCATTGTGATGTAGTTCCTGCTAAGTCATTGGCAGAAGAGATTGCAGAGGCAGAAAATAGTGTTCAGATCAGCCCATCTCATTCTCTTTTGCTCCATAATGAGATGGGACCCCCTTCGCTTCTGGTTAATGAAGGACCTAATGCACCTGAAATGTTAACTGGGGCTCAATCTAGCACCCTCTTAACTTTAGCTCAGGCCAATTGACTTGAAACACCCAATGAAGGTCTGAGTTTACTGTCTTGGAATACTGCTGGTCTACGATCAAAGTTGGGTCTGGGAAACTTCCTTTCTTATATTAATAGTTTCCATATTTTAATGTTGCAGGAAACTTGGGCAACTCAAGAACTCCCTTTGGAGAATTATACTTCCTTTGCCTTGATGGCAGTTAAGGAGAATGCTAAGAAAGGTAGACCAAAAGGAGGCCTAGCTATTTATATTAAAACATCCATCAAAGCTGAAATTTCTAGGCTCCCTTCTCTGGATCAACTTGCTATGGCAGTCATACTTAAATTTAAGACAGTTGGCTTATTAATAATAAATGTGTATATTCCTCCTTTATACCAGCTAGAGAGAGTCCTTCATGTTCCCATTCACCACTGTGAGAATTCCACAAACAAGATAGGAGGAGGGGAAATGATCATCTGCAAGCTATGTAGTGAGCCCATAACTTGTAACCAGCTCCAGAAACCTGCGTTCAACGTCATTAGAGTTGCCAGTAAAGATCTCCCATGTCAGGCTTGGTGAATAACTTTGGGAATACATAAACACTTGCTTCCAATAAGACAGAAGTGTTTAACACCCCCAAATTCTTCTCTGGCTCAGATCATAATCTGAGCCGGAGACTTCCTGGCATCCCTCTACCAATCAGTTGGTAGATAACGATCTTTCACTGTCCCCAAAAGCCTTCAACTCCAGCCCCTCCCCTAAAATAGCCTCCTCCCCCTTTCATTTACTCTCAGGCAAGGGGGCAGTGGCAAGAGCAGCAGTAGTGGAGAGTAGAGGAGGTTTGTCTCTCATCCCATTATCCTGAAATAGTGAGCAGCTGCACAAGAGGTAGTTCTCCCACAGGTTATCGCAATTAACTACAGTAGCCCTTGGAAGAACTGCCTTTTCCAGGGTGCCCTGGACTTCGTGCTCTGACAAAGCATGCAAAGGAGGTGGTCTGTAGCAGAACGACAGGTTGCTTACCTGTAACTTGGGTTCTTCTAGTAGTCGGCTGTGCTCTTACACAAATGGGCTTTGCGCCTGCGCAGAGACCACATCGGAGCTTCCAAGCTAGAGTTCTAACTTTTGGCGGTAACACCGTCCCCTCGGTATATAGGAGGCTGCGCTTCCCTCTGCAGTCTTCTGAGTCCTCAATCTGAAAGGGACTAGCAGAAAAGACATGAGAAGAGGGGAGGATGGGTGGGCGTGTAAGAGCACAGATGACCACTAGAAGAACTCAAGTTACAGGTAAGCAACCTATCATTCTTCGACGCGGTCTCTGTGCTTTACACGAATGGGCGCATAGCAATGCTCACCTAGATGCGGGATCACCATGCCATGCTCACCTGGAGGTGAGATCAGGTGAAGATAGATTGTAGCACCGCCCTGCCAAACGCCGTGTCTTTTCTGGCTTGGACATTTAGGGCATAGTGTTGTATGAACAAGTGCTTTGACGCCCACGTAGCTGCCTGGCAGATGACATCCAGCGGAACAGACCTGTCAAAGGCAGTGGACGCTGCAACCGCTCTCATTGAATGTGCCTTAACAGAGAGCAGGAGAGGCTTCTTGGCAATCTGGTATGCTAGGGAGATGGTGCGGACCACCCATCTGGATATGGTCTGTGCAGAGGCCTGCTTGCCTCTGTTAGGTCCAGAGTGGAGTATGAAGAGGGAATTGGAGGTTCGAAGGGCAGAGGTGCGGTCGACGTAGAAGGTGAGCGCCCTACGAACGTCCAGAGTATGGAGATGTCGTTTGGCTGCAGTTGACGGCTCGGTGAAGAATGCGGGTAAGGAGATAGGTTGAGAATGGTGAAACAATGTGACTACCTTCGGAAGGAAGGCAATGTCCGGCTGAAGGATGGCTTTTTCCTTGTGGAAGGTCAAGTATGGAGGGTCAACTCTAAGAGCCCTGAGTTCACTGACCCATCTGGCTGAGGTGATAGCCATGAGGAAGGCTACTTTACAGGAAAGGAGGTCGAGAGAAATCGTAGCCATGGGTTCAAAGGGAGCAGTCATGAGCGAAGAGAGCACCAAGGTCAGGTCCCAAGCTGGGGCCATGACTGGCGGGTCTGGATAAAGGTGAGTGAGTCCTTTAAGGAAATGCTTGACCGTAGGGTGTTGGAACCACAAGGGTGTGGAGGGAGAAGAGTTAGCCACTATGGCTGCAAGGTGAACCCGCAAGGATGAGATCTTAAGTCTGGCCTCTTTGCAGGACAGCAAATATGAACAAACATGTTCTACAGAAACAGAGTGTATGGGAATTTCCCTGTCCCTTAGAAAGTTCTGAAAACAGGTCCACTTGTGGGAGTAGGAAGAGATAGTGGAGGGTTTACGCCCGGCCTGGACTATTCGTAGCAGGTCCACTGGGAGGTTGGGATTATGTGCCAAGCTGTGAGGTGGAGGTGTTGTAGGTCTGGATGGAGAAGGCGACCGTTCTGCAGGAAGAGGAGGTGAGGAATGTGGGGGAAGCAGTGATAGCGATGATTGGATAGACGGAGGAGTAGGGGAAACCAGGACCACCTGGGCCACCATGGAGCAATGAGCATGCAATGCGGGAGGTCTTGGGAGAGCTTTTGAAGGACTCGAGGAAGTAGAAGAATTGGAGGGGAGGTGTAGATAAGGCATTCCGTCCAAGGTAGGGCAAATGCGTCCCCCAGAGAATTGGGTCCGATCCCGGACCTGGAGCAATACTGGTGGCATTGCGTATTCGCCTCTGATGCAAAGAGGTCTATTTCTGGGAGGAACCAGCAGCGGAAGAGGGAGCGTAGCATGGGGGGATGTAGTTGCCACTTGTGCGATGTTGTTAGAGTCCTGCTTAGCCTGTCTGCCGTGACGTTGTCCTATCCCTGTATATGGACCACCAGGGGTGTGATGCCGTGGTGAATGCACCAGAGCCATAGTTCCATGGACAGGACAGGAGGGAGCTGGAAGAGGTGCCACCCTGTCTGTTCAGGTATGCTTTGGCGGTAGTATTGTAGTATTGTCCGTCTGAACGAGGACGTGGGAGCCCCTTATCAGGGGAAGGAGGGCTTTCAAGGCTTTGAATATTGCTAATAGTTCAAGATAATTGATGTGGTGGGCAGGTCCAGATGCCGTGGATGTTGTGATTGTTGGTGTGAGCACCCCAACCATCCATGGACGCATCCATGGTGAGTAGAAGAGCGGGACGTGGAGGGTGGAAGGGGGAGCCGACGGTGAGGTTGATCGGGTCCATCCACCACAGGAGGGAGTGCAGAACCTGAGGCGGAAGCATTAGGGTCGTAGCGAGAGTCCTTGTGGTAGCAAGCATGACTTGTCCCCATAGCTAAGCAGGGTCTGCCCTGGTTGCATCTGAATGGGAGACTTGATGTGTGAGCACTGCAAGATATTCCCCTCAGGGGAAGAAGCCGCTCCGGGAAGAGCAGAAGGTTTCAAGTTCCCTCCCTGGCTTCTCCAAGATAGGGCTGAGAGAGATTCCTGCCTGCAACCTTGGAGAAGCCGCTGCCAGTCTGTGTAGACAATACTGATGGGCCTATGGTCTGACACAGTATATGGCAGCTTCCAAGGTTCCTATGAGCACTTTCCCCTTCTCCAGCCTAGCTTTTAACTCAAGGTCGACCAAAAATAGGGACTGCGCACAGCACCCAATTCCTGAAGCTGGGTAAGATACTTGCCCTACCCAGTTAACTGTCATGAGAGATTCCTGCCTGCAACCTTGGAGAAGCCGCTGCCAGTCTGTGAAGACAATACTGCGCTAGATAGACCAATGGTCTGACTCAGTATATGGCAGTTTCCTATGTTCCTATGAACACTGAAAGGAACCAGTGCTGTAGAGTCCTGGCCCATAGCCTGGCATGAGGGAGGACGTGGGTGGTGGAAGCCATATGTCCTAACAGGCATTGAAATGTTTGTGCTGACTGGGTAGGGTGGCAGAGTAGGTGGGCTGACAAATCCAGGATGGCCTGGGTTCTGTGCTGAGGCAGGAAGATTTTGGATTTAATGGAGTCGAAGAGGATTCCCAGAAATTCTATCATTCTGGAAGGGGATAGCTTTGATTTTTCGTAGTTCACCTGGAGGCCCAGGTTGGAGAGGAGGGCAATGACCGTGTGGAGGTCTCTGAGAAGGGATTGTGGGTTATGGGCCACCACGAACCAATCATCGAGTTATGGAAAAATCTGGATATTTTGTTGTTGCAGTGCCGCCACTACTGGGGCCATGCATTTAGTGAACACCCGGGGCGCGGATGCCAGTCTGAAGGGAAGGGCGCGGAATTGGTAAGTGTTGTTTGCTATATGAAAGCGGAGGAAACGGCAGTGCTGAGGTCTGATGGTGATGTGATAATATGCATCCTTGAGGTCGATGGAAATGAAGCACTGGTTCTTTTGTAGGAGGGAGATGATAGTAGGAATCGTGACCATACGAAACCTGCAGTAGGTGATGTAGAAGTTGAGTTCCCGGAGATCCAGGATGGGGCGAAGGGAGCCGTCTGGCTTGGGAACAGTGAGTATCGGGAGTGGAAACCCAAGGATTGAGGATTATGAACCAGTTCTATTGCGGATTTGGAGAGTAGAGAGTCGACCTCTTCCAGGAGAGCCGGGGTAGGTGGAGTGGGTAACGGGGGGTTGTACGGAGGGGTGGATGCAAATTCTATAGCATAACCGACCCTCACTATGGTCAGGGCCCAGGAGTCCGTGGTGATATTCTCCCAAGCAGAAATGAAGGTGGAGAGCCTGGTGCCCCGGGGGGAGGCTGCAAGTAATTGTCCTTTGGCTGAGGGCTGGGACCCTTTGGAGCATTGCTGCATCTTGGATCCTGTGAAGTTGGAGCACTTTCTGTAAGGCTGGTAACTACTGAAGTGAAAGGACTTGTCCTGGGGTTGATAGTATTGCTGTTTAGAAGAATATAGTTGTCGTTACCATTTTTGTGGTTTATAATGGCAGGTTGTGGAATGTTGAAGACCCATGGAGCAGGCTGTGTTATGCAGTTTCTGCACTTTTTGAAGAGTGTCATCTGTTTTCTCTCCGAATAGAGAGAAGCCATTGAAGGGAAGATCTTCCACTCTGGATCTAGCATCGGGCGTTGAGACCGGAAGACCTGAGCCAGGCATGGCGATGGAGGGTGACGGAAGTTGCCATTACTTTAGCGGCTCCCTCCGTGGAGTGGCAAATTGCATGAAGTTCCTGCTTAGAGACCTGTGTGGCCTCTTGGAGAAAGAACTTGGCCGGGCCCTGCTGTTCCTCAGGGAGGTGGTCCAAGAAGGGGGCAATATGGTCTCAAAGAAAGGACTGGTATTTGGCATAGTATGCCTGGTAGTTTGTAATTCTTGTCAATAAAGAAGCAATGGAGTATAAACGCCTTCCAAACGCGTCTAGTTTCTTTCCCTCTTTGTCGGGTGGGGTAGAGGAGTAATATCCCCTGAATTTAGAAGGGAAGATTCAACTACAATCGAATCTGTAGATGGATGTTGCTTCAGAAAGGAATCATCTTGATCCGCGGAGGCATGAACCTTGTAAAGGAGTCAAGCCATTTAGATATTTGTGGAAGAGAGGAAGGCTTGATCCAAGAGGTCTTGGCCATTTTGAGAATAGATGGGTTCAACGGTAGCGATACCGAAGGATGGGCATCATCCTCGATTAATTGAAAAAAAGGGGTCAGGTTCAGATTTGTACGCTTGAGAAAGTTGGACTCCCAACGAAGCTGCCATACGTGAGACAAAGTCTGTATAAATATGGAAATCCTCTGATGGGCAGCTGGGCCTAGGGTCCAGCAATGAAGAGGGAGGCGAAGAACCCAAGATATCCTATTGGTAGGGAGGATTCTGGGCCTTCTTCATCCGAGGATGAATCCATGAGTCGGTCGATACCGGGGGTCGGTGCGGTCGAATCCGGAGCTGAGTAGTTGGTCTAGAGTCGGGGACAATAGTAGCCGTAGCTGCCTGTACAGGCGAATTTCTGGGTGGAGCCCATGGAGGTAGAAGACATGTAGTCCGGGGTGGAGGAGGAGGAGGCAGCATTGCCGGTACCGAAGGCGGGTTCGGGATCGGGGCCGAGGTCGAGTAAGCTGGTATAGAAGAGTGAGGAGAAGCAGAACGTTGAAGGGGCGGCTCTGTGGCAGTGGAGGCCCGATGGCGTTGGCGAACTTCTTGATGCGTGTAGAAGTAGTCCGCTTCTTCTTCAACTTGTCTGGCATAGCACTCATCCAGAGCAGCTTCAAAGTCTCGGTTGGCCCAGCGGCATGGTTGCTCCAGAGGGAGCTCCTCAGGCTCAGAGTCATGCTCGGACTCGTACACAGGATCGTGTGGGCTAGAGCCGTAGGCGACCTCGGTATCAAGGACAGTTTCAGTATGTAGAGTTCGGGATCAACGTTTGGTATCATCCGCCGATTTCTGCTTCTTTGTTGGTGGTTCAGAAGGAGCGCGACGGTCCTTCTTTTACTTTTTGGCCAGCTGGACGGAACGCGGTTCAATCAATGCCGCCGTCGAGATAGACACTGCTACCAAACTCCTCGGTATCAACGTCGAAGCCCGAGCCACGGGATCGACGGGTATATTCACCTCGGGGGTAGTTGCCAAGACTCCCTGAGGGGACAAAATGGGCTGTAAGCAATGGGCTGCAATGGGCTGTGGGAAAGGTATTGGACGAAGCCTGCATGGTGGACAGTTTGTCCAAGCCCGCAGTTTGGAACGCCTGTTCCCAAAGCCAAGAACAAAGTCGAGAGGCTCGGGTTTTGCATGCCTGCTTCGTAAAGGCTGCACAGTGCAGACAAGAGCCAACCTTATGGGATTCACCCAGGCAAAAAAGGCAGAGCTTGTGGCCGTCAGTCGAAGGGATCTTGGATTTGCAGCGACCACACTGCTTAAATTTTGTAGTCTTTGCCATAGGCCGAAGAGGGTATACGAAGAAAAAGCAGAGGCGAAGGATGAGCAGCACACCGGGCCCGAAGGCCGCGACAGGGTGGAAAACGAAACTAGAAAGATATCCGAGGGGATGACTGGGGGCAAAATAAAAATACTAAGGAAGGGAAGTACTGAACGAAAACAAGGGGGAAAAGAGAAGGAGAATACAGTACTTGCACAAGAGTCTAGCAAGGAGCAGCTCAGCGATGTGTCTTTGAACGCAGATGAAGAAAGACTGGAGAGGGAAGCCCGCACAGCCACCTATATACCGAGGGGGCAGGGTTACCGCCAAAAGTTAGAACTCTAACTTGGAAGCTCCGGTGTGGTCTCTGCACAGGCGCAAAGCCTATTCGTGTAAAGCACAGAGACCACGTCAAAGAACATGGATTTGCATAGAAGAGTCCCCGATTCAGTTTTTGGCACCTCCAAGTAGGGTTGGGCAAGACTCCTTTATAAGACTCCGGGGAGCTGCTGCTAGCCCATATAGGCAATATGGAGCTGTCTGCAACTTCATTTGTTTATGTGTTTAGGGGGCAGGAGAGGGAAGACAGAGCTTTTCTCTCCTCTCTTCTCCTCTGCTATGGTCCCTGTTCATGGGAGCAGCGGATCCAGTGATTTTGTTTAAAAGTAACAAGCATGTAAATGCTAAGCACATGCTTAACATAATATGAGATAGTCTTCCGTGGTAAGGATGGTACTGGCAGTGGAGGAGAGGACGTCAGTGTTTTCAGACTGAGACAGAGGATATCCAGATTTCCTTTCAGCTTTTAGCCTGGATTTGAAAAGGGAAGCTTAGAGAAAATGGATCCTTCCTACCACACTCTACAAATAGCCAGACAGGCCTTGAGTAAACCAGCAACACTCACAATTACTAACCTCTTTTTCTTTGCCACACCCCAGTGTATGGGCCAACGCTTCCTGCAAATTCACACTTCTCAGCCCAGGGGCCATTGTCTCCTAGGAAGAAAACAAACAACATGTTGAAAAACACAGCAGGAAGGAAAAATCAATTCATAGTCAGGAGAGCTGGTGACAGATGACCCCTATATAATGAACATTGCCTATGTTAATAAAAGTGACTTCCAACTTATGATTATGGAAGGTACAAATTTCCTTTTCATTTGCTGTTAAATGGTTTATACCAACCTAGGGAAGGGTCACAAGAAGATAACAGAGAGTTTCATGAGGGATCCCATTTCTTTTTGCAGATAAGTATCTATTAAGTATCTATAAGTATCTATTAACCTATTTCTAAAGTGGGACGTGGAGGAATCCTGGAAACTTAAATGGGAGAAGCGGGGAGTCAGGGCAGAAGACAGTCTCTCCTAATAATAAAAACCTATACCCGTATAAAATAAAATAAAATAAAATAAAATAAAATAAAATAAAATATTTAAAAAGCAGGTGGTGGGTAGCACAACCCTCCTTCCTCCACACTTCCCTGGGAATAACCCCAGCACATTTAACTCTGGTTCCATGAGATAATTGTGTGGGCAGCGGAGGCCATATTCAGCCAATTACCTGGCAAGCCAACTTTGGGGAGGCTATCACCACACATCACAGCTCTCTTCAAAGGAGGAGAGCTGGTCTTGTGGGAGCAAGCATGAATTGTCTCCTTTGCTAAGCAGGGTCTGCCCTGGTTGCATTTGAATGGTAGACTACATGTCAGCACTGTAAGAAATTCCCCTTAGGGGATGGAGCTGCTCTGGGAAGAGCATGGCCCATGTTCCCTCCCTGGCATCTCCAAGATAGGGCTGAGACTCCTGCCTCCAACCTTGGAAAGCCGCTGCCAGTCTGGGTAGACAATACTGAGCTAGATGGGCCAATGGTCTGACTCAGCATATGGCAACTTCCTATGCTCCTGTGTTGTTCCTAAGGTCTCAGTACCCCACCCACTCCACCCTAACAATGGCTTCAGAGGTGAATGGGGAGTTTCTTTTTGCTGCGAGGGAGTATGCTCAGAGGAATCTTCCTTTGATCCCAGTCCATCACCCCAACAATTGATTCATTGCAGGGAAATGGTGAAGAGGAAGAGGAGGGGGGAGCAGCCTTTTTACTTCTCCTTTCTCACAATCCTTTGTGCATTCCCACATGTACACTGTAAAAATAAATATTTTATTTCCCCCCTTTATTTGTTTAATTTATATACTGCCTTTTCCCCACACAGATCCTAAAATCCAATGGGGCTATTCTCATGATCTGCAAAAATCGGGCTAGGAGAGCCTAGCCCGATTATTGCAGATTGTAAGAACCACCGGGCTCGGCTGCGAGCCCGTTGGTTCTAGAGCAGGTAATCCGCTCAAGAACCCCTGCCCTAAAACCAGGTTTGCAGAGCGAGCGCTCCGCAAACCTGGTTTTCTAGATCGTGAGTAGCTGCAGCGCGGCTTTGCACCTCACCTACTCACGAGGAGACCCCCCCGAGGGGAGGCGAAAAGCCACCTCCCGGCTCCGGGGGTCTCACCAGCATGCCCTGTGCACTCATGCAGGGCATGCTGGAGCTTGTGGGGGCCAATTGGCCCCTGCTCCCCCCAGCCCCCTGCGGCTCCGTCACGAAGCCGGCAGTCATGTGGGCGGCCGATCTGGCCACCCAGGGCTCCCGGCAGGATCGTTTGCGAGGAGAGCGGGCTTAGCCTGCTCTCCCCGCACTGCTTCCAAAACCGGGTCTCACCAATCGTGAGACCCGGCTCAATAAATTTTAAGAAAGAAATCTGGTCATATGTAATTGGGGAACAACTGAGCTACTGCCTTCCCCAGACCTTTGAGGCTGAGATGAAAGAGGTCATTTGACAAAGCAGTGCTCTTCTAACACCACTAATGTGGGAGCCACCACAGAACATCTTCCTGCACCATGCTGGGGAATCAGAAGCTCCAGTTCCTGTGGGAGGAGTTCACAACCCAGCTTCTACCATTGTTGGTTCCTCCCCCATGATCCCAGACTTCCAGCATCACTGGAGCAATGCAGGAAGGACACACACTGGAATGATGCCCCTGCCACTGAACTAACTTCAGAAGGGGTTCCCAAATAAGTATGCTACCCAGAAAAAAATTATTATAGCTATAAAATGAAGTCAATATCACAAATACTTCCTTATCACTTAAGCTAAAAAGAGCAGCACCGCTCTCTTACTGCTGCTTGGCAGTCAGAGAAGAATGGAGTGGAAGGCCTGTATCTGGCAACTTATGTTCAAGGCACCAAAATGCCTGGCCAGAAGGAGGGGCCAAGTGCTCCCTCAGTCATATTCTGCTTTCCAAAAGTGTCTGGCTAGAGGCCTGAGCTTCAGGGTCAAAATAGATGTGAGGTGGGAGCTTCAGAATTAGAACTCCCAAACCCCTTTCTTGTTCAAAAAGCAGTTGGCTGAGCAATTTGAGATTAATCCTTTGCCCCTGTACCACAATCCCAACCAACTCCTCTCCCTGCAAACTCTTAGCTGAGAGACAAAATGAGACCCTCCCCAGTGCCAGAAATGGTAAGTTTTCCCATTCATAGCTAATAGCCTCTTCAGAGGGCACCAGGGAACTGGCATTGAGGAAATGGGTTAACCTCACCTCCAACTCCAGTCTACATCAGGCCCACCTCTCAAGACTGCTTTATGAAAAAGGAGAAGCCACTGGGAGTTGTTCCAATCACAGAACTCCCACATCATGTCCAGTTTGGTCCCCAGTGTGACTATACAGAGGGTCTGTTGAATTAACTGATTTCCTCAGGCAGTGGAAGCAGATAAAAAACACTGAACCGGGTCTCACGATCAGCGAGAGCCAGTTTAGTACGGTGAGCGGGAAGAGCGGGCAGGGAGCCCTGGGCGGCCGGATCAGCCACCCACACAATGGCCGGCGGGGGGTGGGGGAGGGGGCCGTGCGGCCCCCACAAGCCCCAGTGTGCCCTGCGCAAGTGCGCAGGACATACTGGGGACACCCCTGAGACGGGAGGTGGGTGTACTTGTGGGTTGCCTCCCAGCCAGGGGTCTACTTGTGAGTAGGCGCAACGTGAAGCCGCACCGCGGCTACTCACGAGCCTAAAAAGCAGGTTTGCTGGAGCGCTCACTCCAGCAAACCTTCTTTTTAGCAGGGGTTCTCGAGCGGGTTACCTGCTCAAGAACCACTGGGCTCGGCTGCGAGCCCGGTGGTTCTTACAACCAACAAAAATTGGGCTAGGCTCTCCTAGCCCGATTTTTGTTGGTCATGAGAATCGCCCCACTATGTTTTCTCCATGGGGAGGAAGGCTAACCTTTCACTCTAGTAACTGTGACTGAAGAATGGCAAGATTAAAAAATAGCAATAGTCTGGTTTAGATTTTAATGAGCTGCAGAGTAGTTCCTGTCATTTGGAAGCAAGTTACCTCATTAAAAGTGGATTTAGGTACTGGGTATTTTGTTCTTATTTAATGAGGATTTGTGCTTTAATTTTTAGACACAGGTGACAAGATTTGTCATTTCAACTGAAATTACATGATTGGCTGAGGACTCCCAATGTTAGTGATGTTTCCAAGTTTTGCAGTTTCAGAATGTGAAACAAAAAAAAAAAAAGACAACTGAGACAATGCAGGCATCCATATTATACAAGCTCCTGATATCCAGGAGTTGCAGAGAGGCTCATTCACGAGAATGAATCATCCTAGGTATGGAGAATGGTCTGGGTCTCTGCAAGCACCTGATGCTGCAACACTGCTGAAGCTAAGCAAGTGTAGACTTCGTCAGTTCCTTGGAGACCACCACAGCAACTCCACAACAAAAGTGAAAGAATAAGGATTTTGTATATGAGAGAGCGCGAGAGAGCGCGTGCGTGAATGTACTACATGGAGAAAAATATTAAAAGGCTGTCCTACTCAGTTAATTCCGCTGACAGGCACTCATATTCATTTGAGGCATTATTATATTAAATGCCATTTCTGAAGGGCAATATAAAGCAGAACTATTCACTAAAGACTGAAATCTGCCACTATATTAACATTATTTAACACATTTGTAATTCCACCCTTCCTCCAAGGTCCTCAGAGTGGCATACAAGGGTTTCTCCCCCATCTTATCTTCACAACAACCCTGTGAGGTAGGTAAGCAGAAAGATAGTGACTGGCTCAGTGCCACCCGGTGAGTTTCAGGGCTGACTGGGTGTGGATCTGATCCTGGGTTGAACCCCAGACCAGCATTCTAGCCACTGCATTGGAGTCATTTCACATGCTGATTGAACATTATGCAGCATTACACCCACTGTGATCCACTCCCCAAATGTTAAATCAACACAGGCCATTTCATCATAGCCCTGTTGGATCCAAAATGTCTCCTTTTATTCCCTGCAGACCCTTGAATGGCTCCCATTAAAATCAGCTATCTAAGCAATCTTTGTTACAGTGACTAGGTTTTACTGCTTCACCTGTGAACCAGAGGAATGTGTTTTCCTTCGCAGAGCTGTCAACTTTGTCCTTTATTTGTCCCACGAGGGTATCCATCTCCCGCAGGTTTGCTCCATATGGATCTTGACAAGACAAATTCCGGGGTGACTCAGCCAGTACCAAAGGAACGTGCATATGAGACAGGGCAAGGTACAAGAAGAAGGGGTGGCCGCTCTGTCTAAACAGGAAACATAGGGACGCATACTGGTTAATGAAGCGATGAAGGATGTGGCTGGGACAAATGGAGAGGCATGGCTATCCATAATCTACTACTGTAGAAAACCTTTGCCTGTACCACTAGCAACACTGGGCTGAAATTCTTTACAGTTATGAGGCAGGGCAGTTCACACTAGGGATGTGCAAAAAATTTTGGGCACAGAACGATCTGTGCCCGAAACGAGCAATTTCAGGTGATTCGGGGCCGAACCGAATCACCCCCGATGTCCCCCGATATTTTTCGGGCCTGAGCCGAATCACCCGAATTTCGGGCATGAAAAATTCGGGTGATTCGGTTCATGGTTGATTTTGGGGGATTTTTTGAAGTTTTAGTGACTTTGGGGCAGTTCGGGGGCATAGAATGGGATCTGAGCAAAAAGAGTGGGGTGTGGGGGTAGTGCCTAATGGGTGCAGGCTACCACCCCAATTTCAGGGGGATTGGGCAAAGGGCTGATTTTTGGTGAATTTCTGAAGTTCTCATGTCTTTGGGGCAGATTGGGGCAGATTGGGGCAGAAAGTGGGGACTGGGGCAGAATAGTGGGGTGGGGTGGTAGTGCCTAATGGGTGGAGGCTACCACCCCAATTTCAGGGGGATTGGACAAAGGGCTGATTTTTTGAGAATTTTTGAAGTTTTAGTGACTTTGGGGCAGTTTGGGGGCAGAAAGTGGATCTGCCCCAAAAGAGTGGGGTGGGGTGGTAGTGCCTAATGGGTGGAGGCTACCACCCCAATTTCAGGGGGATTGGGCAGAGGCCTGATTTTTTGGGAATATTTGAAGTTTTGGTGTCTTTGGGGCAGATTGGGGGCAGAAAGTGGATCTGCCTCAAAGGAGTGGGGTGGGCTGGTAGATAGTGCCTAATGGGTGGAGGCTACCACCCGTCCCCAATTTCAGAGTGATTGGGCAGAGGGGTGAATTTTGGTGAATTCTGAGGTTTGTCTTCATAAGGTGAAGTGTGCTAAATTGATTACTTCCTCATATTCATAGTAATTGAGAGTGTGGAAAAGTGAAAGTGGGGTCATGAGAGTTGTCTAATTGAAAAAAAATCTCATTTGCTATGATAGAATGAGAATTCACACCTCAACTTCAACTGCCCCAAAGTCACTAAAACTTCAAAAATTCTCAAAAAATCAGCCCTTTGTCCAATCCCCCTGAAATTGGGGTGGTAGCCTCCACCCATTAGGCACTACCACCCCACCCCACTCCTTTTTCCCAGCTCCCATGCTATGCCCCCAAACTGCCCCAAAGTCACTAAAATTTCAAAAATTCCCCAAAAATCAGCCCTTTGCCCAATTCCCCTGAAATTGGGGTGGTAGACTCCACCCATTGGGCACTACCACCCCACCCTAAAATTTTGCCCCTGGGCCCCCTTTTTACCCACCGAATCGATTCAGATTCTGATTCAGATTAAATCCGAATCCGAACCGAATCAAGGGTGATTCGGGTGGCCCATATTCGGACACAAAACAGAACAGGGGTGATTCGGTTCGGGTCCCGAACCGAATCACCGAATTCCCGAATTGCACACCCCTAGTTCACACGTCCATAAACTGGGTAGGAGATTAGTCCTACCCAGTGTTGGGAGCTGTGCATGCTCCCATTTTGTAATTGTGTGTTAGATATAAACAAGATTGGGGGTGGGAAGCTTGGTCATCTGTCCACCCCCAGCTGGATAGGAGGATTTTTCTGCCTATCTCATTCTGAAGTTGGAGACGGAATCTGAGTAGGGTGAGCTGTCCTACCCAGTTGCTGCTTAGCACACAATCATGGATGGTAGCTCTGACTTTGTTTTTATTTAACATTAATTACAAAACGAGGGCACACACAGCTCCCAAAACTGGGTAGGACTTGTCTCCTACCCAGTTTATGGTTATGTGGACTGTCCTATGGCTTCTATGCTTCAATTCCTTGGACACTCCCCCCCCTTTCCCCCCAGACTTCCGGTTGTCCTAATCATTTAAGCTAGAGGTTTTCAAATTTTCTGCTTACAGGGAGCTTCTTTCACATTGCCATCAAACTTCAGCCTGTTGCAGAAGAGCCTGGTGCAAGGTCTTGGACTCTAGACTACCCATTTCATTCATGCAGGGCACAGGCATGCTGGACCACACAATTGACCCAGGTGACTTAAGAGTGCTACCTAGAATGTACTCAATACTCTCCTATGGCTGCACATCACAGGGGAAGATCAGAAATCATGAGCATGTTGTCTTTCAAGAAAGCTTGTCAGCCATTACTGGCCTTCTTGCTGAAAAAATTCCCATTGTGTACATTGTCTGTGCTCTTCTCTATGCAGTATTTATGTCTGTGTGTATTTGTGTGGTTTGGCCTAAGGGAGGAGTCTAGTTCACTGATTAGTTGATTTGACTTTTGAATTCAGACTGTGTCTGCATCCCCGTAACTGTTGTTGTTCTACCCTCAACTATGCTGTGTATTCTTAAATTACTCTGCAATATTGGGTTATGGGCCCAAGAACAAGAAGTTAGAAGATAAAAACTACAGTAAGAGGCAAGAAGAAATTTGCAGAAGATGGCTGTTTTTGAAGCTGCGAGGAGGCATCCTGCTGTAGAACTGCTGAATGGATCCTATTACAGAAATTGGTCATTCAAGACAAAAATGCTGCTGAATACCCTGGGACTGTCCTATGTTCTGGAGGAACAAAGGCCAACAGAAAATAGAAAGCAGCAACAACAATGGGATTCTTCAAACCTGCAATCCATGGGGCACATCTCCATGAGTGTAAGTGATCACTTGATTTACAATATAGAAGACAAAAAATACAGCTAAAGAATGTGGGACAGATTAAGACAAATCTTTCAACAAAAGACTATGAATACTAAAGTGTCTCTGATGATGCAATTGTGCAACAAGAAATTCAAAGAGGGAGAGAATTTGCAAGAGCACATATGCTAATTCCTGGGTATATTGAGAGAGTTGGGACAGCAGGAGATAGATGTGCCTGAGCCAGCAAAGATTGGACTTTTGCTCAATACTTTGCCAAAAGAATATGAAAGTATCATCAACTTTCTGCAAATTAAAGAAAATGTGACTTTGGAATTTGTGCAAGAATGTTTGCAAGAATTTGATTTAAGAAAGAATCAAAGAGAGAATCAAAGAGAGGAATCAGTCCAAAAGCAAGCATATAAAGCTACTAATTGCAAGCAGTGTTTTGTATGTGGGAGAACTAAACATTTAGCTAATACATCTCCTGACAAGGAACAGAAAGATTGTCCTCAACAAAGCAAAAACAAGTTCCAGAAAAATGGACTTTCTAACAAACAAGCTTACACATACAACAGTAAAGGCAAAGCAAACAATGTTGTTGAGAATGGAAAACTGCATTACAAGAGAAATAATCTGCAGGACTGATACAAATCAAAGCAGGAAACAAGATAGACTTGTTTCTGCCCAGAGCCTTTGGGTGGATAGGGTGGTATAGAAATGTAATTAATTAATTAATTCTTAGTGGAGCCAGTTCACATGACTTACAAAACTTCTCTGATATAAATATGGAATATGAAGTCCCAACTTACCTTGAAAATGGTGAATGCATTTCTACAGAAGAAAAAGACACAGTGCATTTGAAATGTAATCTTGATACAAGCAGAACAAGTTAAGTGTGTACTCCAGAAGCATATTATGTACCAAGTTTGAAAAACAGTTTGATTAGTGTAAAAACTGCTACAAAGAGTGGATGCAAGGTTCTCTTTAGAAAGGACTACTGTTTTGTGCTCAAAGGAAAACTGCTAATGAAAGTTATGTTAAAGGATGATGAACTATATGAAATAGATTACAAAAAGGAGCAAGCCCATGTTACAGGTGAATGTTCACACAGAGATTGTATTAGCCTCTGGCATTGTCGTTTCGGTCACTGTAGTAATGGATGTATCTCAAAGCTGGTAAAAGAACAGTTAGCAAGAAATCTGCAGATTATACCTTGTAATTCAGAAGTGAAATGTATTGACTATGTGAAAGCAAATGCCACTAGAAATACATATAAGTCTATCACAGAAAAACAATCCAGTAAGGTCTTGGATTTGATTTATAGTGGTGTATGTGGACCCTTTCCTGTGCAAACACCAGGGATGAGCCTTTATTTTGTAACCTTCATAGATGATTTTTCTCATTATGCACCTACTTAATTAAAGAGAAAAATGAGGTATGGTTAAAATAAATAGTTTGTGAATAGAGTGAGTGATAAATTTGGAAAGACACCTAAAACTTTGTATACTGATAATGGGGGTGAATATACTGGAAAAGATTTTGAGCAATACTTTAAAAAGAGCAAGGAATTAAACATGAGAAAACTATACCATACATTTCTGAGAAAAATGGCGTTGCTAAAAGAAAGAATAGAACCTTACTTGAGATGTGTATAAGTATGCTGTTTGATGCAGGCTTAGAAAATAAATATTAGGCAGAAGCAGTCATGACTGCAACTTATCTGAAAAATATACTGCCTAATAAAAATAAAGGGCAAACATCCTTTGAGTTGTGGAAAAGAGTGAAACCTAATCTAAAGCATATCAGAGTTTTTAGATGTAAAGCTTACGCTTATATTCTCAAAAAATGAAGGGGAAAGTTGAATTGTAGAAGTGAATAAGAAGTATTTATTGGTTATGAATGGAGTAGTAAAAGTTACAGAATACTTGATCCTGTATCAGAAATTATTAAACTGTAAAGCATTACTCATTTTAATGTGGAACAAAGGTTAAATGCTAATGTAACATCTAAATATGATATTGCCTATATATGAGGCGGCTGAACAACAGCCACAACAAGAGAATGAAAGTACTGTTATAAATTGTAAAGTTGTAAGGAGACAATCAAGAAGGAGAGACTGAGTTTGAACCAGAATTAAGACGCTCTAGTAGAACCAATAAAGGGGACCTTCCATGTAGTCTGTCTTTGGAAGCTAGGGAGGGAGAAATGCTAGAACCTGCTGACTGGCACAAAATTGAGGGAATGCCTAACACAGAGACAGAGAAATGGGTGCAGGCAACTAAAAAGGAAATGGATTCACTTTACAAAAATGAAACTTGGATTCTTGTAGAACTACCTGAAGGTAGAAAAGCTATAGGTTGCAAATAGGTTTTCACAACCAAGCATGATTAAAAAGGAGATATCCAGAGATACAAAGCAAGGGTATACTAAAAAAATTGGAGATAATTACAAAGAGACATTTGCACCTGTGGTAAAATACATATCCATGAGATTACTACTAACAATTGCTGCTTCAAGAAAATTAGATATGTATTATCTAGATATAAAAACAGCATTCCTTTATGGAGATATTAAGGAGAGAGAGAGAGAGAGAGAGAGAGAGAGAGATGAAAACCAGCTCAAGAAACATTGGTGTGTAAGCTACAGAAAAGCATATATGGACTGATACAAGCAGCAAGGGCTTGGAATGAGAAATTAAACAAATTGTAAAGTAAGGATTTTTTTAAAAAGGAGAAGCTGACCCCTGCTTATATAACAGTCAATTGTGTCTCTTTCCTCCACGGAGGCTGAATACATTAGGAACATAGGAAACTGCCATATACTGAGTCAGACCATTGGTCTATCTAGCTCAGTATTGTCTTCACAGACTGGCAGTGGCTTCTCCAAGGTTGCAGGCAGGAATCTCTCTCAGCCCTATCTTGGAGAAGCCAGGTTGGGAACTTGGAACCTTCTGCTCTTCCCAGAGCGGCTCCAACCCCTGAGGGGAATATCTTACAGTGCTCACACTTTCAGTCTCCCATTCAAATGCAACTAGGGTGGACCTGCTCAGCTAAGGGGACAAGTCATGCTTGCTACCACAAGACCAGCTCCCCTTTAGCATAAGTGTATCAAGAAGCAGTGTGGTTGCATAGGCTTCTTGAAGATCTTAAAATAAATTAAGCAAAGCCAACCACAATGTATGAGGATAACTGAAGTTGTATTCTCATTACACAGAGTAAGAAATCCACACATAGAACCAAATATATTGACACAAAATAGTATTTTGTGAGGGACTTACAAGAAAAGAACTTAGCTTATGTGAAGTACTGTGCATCAGAAGAAATGATAGTGGACATTCTCACAAAACCCTTGCCAAGAAATCAGTTTGGAAGCATTAGGTCTTGTGAATTGGAGAGCAAAGACAAAATGAAGGGGAATGTTGGGGGAACAAATCTATTGTGTATATTGTCTGCGCTCTTCTCTATACAGTATTTATGTCTATGTATGTTTTTGTTCTTTGGCCTAGGGGAGGGGTCCAGTTCACTGATTGGTTGATTTGACTTTTGAACTCAGTCCTGTGTCTACATCCCCACAACTGTTTCTGCCTTTGAGCTGTAAAGAAGTAGCTCTATTTTTCTCCTGGACAGGAGATTGTTCTTTTGTTATTTTTCTTTCTGCAAATAAATACAAGCCAATACAAGCAAATAAATACAAGTTTTATCCTCAACTCTGCTGTGTATTCTTACATTACTCTGCAACACTTCTGAATGAGGAAACCCATGGTTCAATTCTGAGGAACTGGAAGACAGTATGAATACCAAGGGCTTAGGCCTCATTGGTGCTGTTGATAGAAAGCAGGAGGGAAGGTTGTGGGAAATGTATCTATTTAACCAGGAACAACATGGCACCAAGAGATCACAACACAGCAACACCAGAATGGAGTTCTGGCACCTTGTGTTCTGTGCGTGCCAGGAATGCCTTTACCATGCCAGCATGGCATGGGTGCCAACTTGGAGATTGCTCCTCAGGAGCAATTGCTCCTCTGCACTGCCTCCTCTCCCAGACACGCGGCAGGCAGGTCCTCCTCCTCCTCCCACCCATCCCCCACCCAAGAATCAACTCTTCAGCGGGCGAGTGGGGCTGGCTGAGGCAGAGCACTGTGAAAGTGCACTGCTGCTTCTTTGCCTGACTTCCTGCCTGCCTGCCAATGGGAAGCTCTCCCCCACCTGGGCTGCAAGCTAGGAAAGCAGCCAGCGCTGCCCAGTATGCACCCTGTCTGTCCTGTTGTTGTTGTTGCTGCTGCTGCTGCTGCTGCTGCCTCCTCCTTGGCAGGGGGGCAATGGAGCAAGTGGGGACGACCGTCCCTCAGCCACCAGGGTTCCCCCCCCCGGCCAAGGGATGAAGCAGTCATCAGCTCAGAAAGTGAGGCGTGCCCCTCTCCTCCCCAGCCAGTGTTTCATTGAAATGGGGCGGGGGGGGGGAATCCCAGCCAGTCAGCATTTCAATGAAACATTGATGGGAGGGGGAGGATGGGAAAGGGTCTGAATGGACCCTCTCCCAGGCAGTAGCCATGCCCCCCCCCCCGCATCTGACATCAGACACAGGGGGCCGCAGCCAATACTGGGGGCCAGTCAGCCCCTGCAGAGTTTCTCCAGTCCACGTTTCTCCGTGTGAAGGCTGGGAAAGGAGCATCCAGTCAGCAATTCAACAAACTGTTGACTGAGGAAACTCTGTAGGGGCTGACTGGCCCCCAGTATTGCATCAGATAAGAAAAAATAATCTTAAAAATCAAAAGGGGCATGGGAGCAGGACTTCCTCCTCCTCTGGCTGTACTGCAGGTAAATTCCCTACGCCCCTGCTCCTTGGTATGTCGTGCCTCAGTCCTCAGGGTTGTCCTCTCCTCTTTGCCTTAACGAGGGTCCCTTCTCTGCTTCTGCTGTTGCTTTCCTGTCCACTCCAGGCAGGTTTGGTGTAGAAGCTCTCTGAATCCATGGGGCTTGTGTGGTTTCTTCTCCATTTTTACCCATGATCTGTCTTGGTTTCTGAATGACCCAGACAGAAGGTGCCTGAATGCATGGCATTGGGCCTGTGTGGTTTCTTCCTGCCTTTTGCGCATGATCTCTCTTGGTTTCTTGATAGTCAAGAAGCTCTCTGTGTCTATGGGCTTATGTAATCCCCCCCCTTTTTAACAATGCATGCTCTATCTTAGTTTTTGAAAGATCGAGAAGCTCTCTGAATCCATGGTGTGGGGGTGGTGTAATTTTTATTTAGAAGCACACTAATGTTCCATCTGGTTTGTGAAAGGTCAAGGAGCTGTGTGGATCCATGGCATGGGGTTTCTGTAATTTTATTTTATTTTTGCAAGTGTACCAATGTTCTGTCTGGTATTCTTAAATAATTTTCATTACAATTTTCTCCCCCTTCCCCTCAGGAGTAATCAACCATGAGTTCTGTTCCTCCCCCCACCCCAGGAAAAAAACTTTGGCGCCATCCATGGTGCCATTCACTTGATAAAGAATGAAAGAACAGGTTCTTGCCCTGAGGAGAATACAGCTTAGATCCTGACACAAGGAAAGCAACAGAGGTAGGGAAGAGAAATGGAGGCAGGGGTAATCAGGGGAAGAAGATGTGGCTGTTCCAATTATGTGGACTTGAGCTCAGGCACATACAATAATGAAATGGGACTAAAGTGAGGTGCCAAAGACATCACAGAAAAAGTGAGATTTAAGAAGGAATTTGAAGGAAGACAGACAGCATTGTGCAGATGTTCTGGAAGGCAGTTCCAAACATAAGGATCTTGCAGGCTATATGGCCTATAGACTACAGCAAGTAATTGTGACTGGCTCCATCCCCTGAGCCACCATTTTGTGACTGGCTTCAGTTGGTGTATTCCAGGTTACTAGCTTTAAAAATGAAGAAGCACATACAAGCCTGCCCATTCCTGGGCTAGAGGAATGGTGAAAGGTCAAATCATGCAATTAAAGGCCTGACTTAGTATGACCTTGGTTTAAAAAAAACAACACCCTCTTTTTTCCCTTTTAGAAAGGGGAGTCCAGTATTATGGGGAAGTGATGCTATGCAGGTCCGTACCCACATGCAGTAGATAAACACAACTGCCCCAAACAAGCAATAATAGAGGCAGGCAAAAAAAAAGGGTTCATATGTTTAACAGACAGACACATGCCAGACAGTAATTTGCTTATATAAAGAGTGGGCCACATCAGGCAGTTGTTCACTTCTCTCTGGTTCAAGAGCCGTTTTTAAGCTCCATAAATCACAGGGGATGTGCAATCTTATTTATGAAGTTTTTGCTCACCAACAGCCCCATATACATGCTCAGGACAGGTATATCAAAACAAGTTCAAGATGTGCCATTGGCAGCAATAAACATGCTGCTCAGGAATAATGCATAAAGGTAACGTGAAATAAGAGCAAAAAGGGGGTTCAAAGGTTCCAAGCCAAGCCAAGGCTCAAAAGTAGATTCAAGTATGTGATGGATACATCCCAAGGGTGTGGAGTCAAAGTCTAGCTCCACCACTCAGTTTGTGCCAGCAAACAGTTCTTATCTTGTTCTGAAGAAAGGGGACTGCAGGTCAACTTCTTTTCTGGAATCATCGGACTTCCTCAAGCACTTGCCTCTAGTACAGATTACATAAGCAAAGTCCTTTATTGTTTATAGTGATGCAAAGCTGACTCTGTGAGCACAAATCTGCAGAGTGGTGGCACCCTACATATGTGCCAGCACACCACTGGCCTGCCCATTCTGTGCTGGGCAGCCTTTCATCCCATATGATTCCTACTTAAAGTGGTACACACCTGTCATCAGCCCTTTCTCTTCCCTGCAGGAAGCACAGGCCTAGCTGGAAAGTAGTAACAGTAGTTCTTTTATTGCAGCCATAGGCCAAACAAGGCCTAGCTGTAACAGAACTCTTATCCATCCATCCAGTTTTCTTGTGAGGAAGTCTTAATGGTTTCCTCATTCCAATTTCACGTTTTGGGAATGGTGACTGGGGAAGAGTGCCTTAACCAAGGCTATTTCAATGAGCAAAAAACGTAACAGGGCCCAGTGTTTCCCAGGCACTAAATCAACATGATCAAACTAGATCATTTTGTCCCCCTCAAGCCCCCTCTATTTGCCTGTCTATTTGCCTGCACTGGTGTGCTGATATCGGTGGGGCATGATGATGCAGAAGAGGCTGGCTCTTAATGGGCTTGAGCTCCAAGGGTGCTACCTCAGGGAGCTCAGGCCCTGAGGGAGTTCTCTCAAGGGACTCCAACTCCAAGGCTCTCTCGAGTTCCGGTCTGGTGCCAAGATCCAGGGCTGGGCAGGGGTGTAGCTATAATTGAGTGGATGAGTTCAAAGAACCCGGGGCCCCCAGCTCCACACACCCCTTTCCTTCATTATCTCCCTCACTCCAAGGGGTTGCCGGGGAGAGGGACGAACACGGGCCCCCTCTCCCCTAGCTACGCCCTTGGGCTGGAGCTGCCTCCTTGGTATCTAGCAGAACCAGTCTGGGTCATGACAGGGTGGCTTTGGAACGCGGGTTAAGAAGAAGAGGCTGCTTGTTAGCAGTGTCTGCTCATTGTCCCACTCCTCTTGGGGGGACAAGAAGAGACTGCCAGCAAGCGGCCTCCTCTCCTCAACCCATACCCCATTGAAATGCTTCAGGGGTTGGGGCTGGGGGCAGCGGCAAGGTGAGGCAGCAACTTGCACCTTGCCTCAGATACCCAAATATATTGAGCCCCTCCTGAACACAGGCATTAATGGCTTCTAAACTTGCAAACCCTGTTTGGGAAGCAAGACACCACTCTGAACTTGGGTCCAGTCCAGCCAACTCCTCTCCTTAAATCTAGCGCCTGTAGAAAAAGCCCTGGCAGCACTGCTTTCTGTTACGAGCGGAGAATCAGGTTTTCTGTGGACACCTCCCCAGAGTTTTTCCTGTTTACTTTTTCTCCTCTGTTGCTAAGTGCCGCCTCAGAGATTTGAGACCTATGTCCACAGCACCAGTCTCTCCCCTTCCCTGAAGGACTGACTCAAAACAGCTGACAGGGGCCATTTCCTCTCCTACAGTTTAGTTCCTAATCGCATTAACTTTCATTTCCCTGAAGTGATATGTAGGCCTGACTTCTCCAGGCACCACTCCTAGGCATGAATATTTTTTTTTCCCCCTTCAACAGGCCGAAGCAAAGCTTGGGCTACATCAGTTTTCCTTGGCAATCTCCCTGCTGAGAAGTCTCAGTGCTTTGCTGCATTTCTATAAGCCACTTCAGACATTATTCATCTGTTTATTGAGTTTACACCCATTAGATTTTAACTCTTACAACAAGCTTGGGAGAATTTCCAAACTAGCAAAATAAAATAAGTAAAGGTACTCACAGGTACTTTCCAGATGATTAAAGCAAAGTATGTTTCCCCTCCCCCTTGCTTTAGTGCACAACACTCATGCTGTATCTCATCTAGCAGTGGTGAAACAATAAGGGTATTTGCATGACCAACTTGACTGCACAAACCTTAACTCGCCGCCTCACTCCAACAATTACGCAACAGTGGTAGGAGCATGGACCACGCTCCTACATGGTCCACGCTGCTGCACACAGTGTGGATCTCCAGAGGATCTCCACAATGCACCGCGCGATGAGCCTTAGGCACCCATCTCTGTGTCTCCTCGGACTGAGTGCAATCCTGGAAGCTGGGTTAAGGGCACACTTGTGCCCTTAACCCTGGCTAAAAGCAGAGCTTAAAAGTAGGGTCAGGCTGGGCTGGAGCACCAGGATCTGCATGGATCCTGGCGCTTCACACGCACAGCCAGCCTAATGCAGGCTAGGCTGCCCTAGCCTGGGTTAGGCTGCACGTGAGAACGGCCTTATTATCTCTTTTGCGCCTTTTTGTGATAGGAGTACTAGCTTTCCCCTGGGTGGTGGATAGCTGCACATAGGAGCAAACTAAACAATGTACTTATTGCATTACTGGAGGCTGCAAGCTTGTTTTTTCTAATGTAAATAGCATGAACCAAGGAGCAGGGCCATGCTATGTGGGCTGAATAGTGACAATTGCTCTCCTCCTACCAGGTATGCCAAATATAAGAGAGCTAGCCATCATTTTAAAAGGTGCCTTTTTACCCAGTTAGCAGGTTGCATGTTTAACACATGCAGCCTAGCAGCTGTTCTTCGCATTAAAGGGAAAGAAGGTGTGGATTAAGAGGAGAGGAAGTCCATAAACGGATCATTCTGGAAATTCCAGGTGCTTTTAGCCTTCTCCTGTGGGAGAATTCCAAGTAGGAAGAGGGCATGTGATCAAAAGGCACCAAGCTATCAGGCAGCAGGGGGAAGGGGGAGGCAGAGATTGTAATCCAGATAGTTTATTTTTAAAAAACCAGAGAACACGTCCTGTTTTCTTGTTTACGGCTATATTTATCTGCTCAAACAAGGCCAGCTCTTCCTCAGGGCCCTCCAAAGGGAAAAGGGTGGGATGGCAACTGATGAGGAGGAAGGGGATTACAGCAAGTGCGTGTGCGTTTGCGTATTTGTGTGTATATGCTCATGTCATGCACCTCAGATAAACTAACAAATGCACACTTGCCTCACAGTACCCAAGGCAACATGCAAGACATCTCCCATTTCAGCCATGCCTCCCCCCATCATAACAGGTTTTCCCACACTCGTTGCATAAATTTCAAATAAAACTTCAGACTGGCCATTTTTAGACAAAACATTTACAATGCATAGCCTGAATTCCCTTCCTTCTTCCATACCAAATTCAAAATTTGGTGACTTCTAGCACTTCCTGTACATCCCCTTAATTTTATGTGCTCCTGAAGCAGCCAGCCAAGGGAAGTTATAAGATTTGCTTTTCTTTTCTTTTTTTGTACTTAAAGTTTCTTCTGCAACAATGACTAGAAAAATGAAAGTGCAGGGGGTAGGGGTGGCCAAGAAAGCTGCATTGTTGTACAAAGTAAAGTGATTGCAATAGTTTCAAGCAAATAGTCAAGGCTGGTTCTCCTATAGAGGAGCTATTCAAACGACCATTCAGGAAGGTGGTGAGTAGGGGTGTGCACGGAACCGCCAACTGCGGTCCGACACTGGGGTGGGGGGGTACCTTTAAGAGCAGCGGGAGGGTTTACTTACTCCTCCCGCCGCTTTCCCGCTGTGGCGCCCGTAATCCTTAGAGTAATTGGGGCGGCAGGACACCCCCCTGCTGCCCCTTCCCCGACGTTGCTTGTAAAAATTCCCAGGAGTCCTTTGCGCGCACACGCACACGTGATGTGCGCGCGTGCGCAAAGGACTCCTGGGAATTTTTACAAGCAACGTCGGGGAAGGGGAGGCAGGGAGGTGTCCTGCTGTCCCAATTACTCTAAGGATTACGGGCGCCACAGCCGGAAAGTGGCGGGAGGGGTAAGTAAACCCTCTCGCCGCTCTTAAAGTTACCCCCCCACCCAAACCGGACCGCCCCGGACCGGTCCGCAGGGGCGTAACGATAGGGGGGGCAGACAGGGCACGTGCCCTGGGCGCCACCCCGGCGGGTCACGTGGGGGGGCACCAAAAAGTGGCTTCCCCCGCCCCCTGGATCGCCCGCCGAGTGTGGCAGCGGGCGTGCGGTGGCGATTTGGCGGTGGCGGCAGCGGGTCGCCCGCCGAGTGCGGCGGTGGCTGGTGGCTGACTGGCGGCGAGCTGTAGCGCAGCCCGAGTGGTGGCGGCGGATCGCCCGCTGCGAGTGCAGGCAGAGCAACGCCGAGCCTGCCTTCTGGTCCGGCGTTGCTTCCCAACTGGTTCGTCGACCCGCCGCCGCCAAATCGCCACTGCACGCCCGCCGCACTCGGCGGGCGATCCGCCACCGCCAAATCGCCACCACCGCCGGCCATCTGCCGCCTGGGGGGCGCCGCTGCGCCCTCACAGGTATGTGGGGGCCGGGGGGTGCCATTTCAGGGCCAGAGCTTGCCCTGGGCGCTGTTTCCCCCCGATATGCTACTGCCAATCCGGAGGCTTTTTTAATGGCCTCCGGACCGGTCCGGGCCCATCCCTAGTGGTGAGGGAGCGTGGAGGCTGTGAAACCTAAAAATCGCCCCCTCCCCTGCCCAATAATCCTTCAAATACTGCTGGGAGCGCAGACCACGATCCCAGGCAGGCAGCATGGAGCTCTGGAGGGTGGGACACCGCATCCCGGCCCGCGGGTATCCCACAAGTACAGTGCACTGGAGGATTCCCCTGTCAGATGAATGCTCTAGGCGCCTGTCTCTGTGTCTCCTTGGGCTGCGTGCAGCCCAAGGAGACACATGACCCCAGCAGCCGGGTTAAGGGAACCCTCACTCCCTGAATCTTGGCTAATTGCCGGGCTTAAAAGTAAGGTTTGCTTACTGGGTGTGGGCGGGAGCGCCGGATCCACATGGATCCCAGCGCTCCACAGGAGCAGCCTCAGAGAAATACTGAGCAGTTGCCTAGGGTGACACACTTCAAGGAGCTCCTACCTTACTTGAAGTAAGTAGTGTACAAGTCTGGATTCTGGTTTTTTTGTATGGCTGGCTCCCCTGTGAGCTTAGAGTGTTCCCCAGAGTTTTCAGTAATCCCCAGTTTTCTCAGTAACCCCCAGAATCCTCTGTGGGGAGGCAGCACAGTGGCCTAGGGTGCATGCTCAGGTAGTGTGTGGGGGGGTACCACCTCACCTAAGGTGACAAAAACTGTTGAGGTAGAGCCCCTACTAGCCTGCTGCCTACCAGTTTGATGGAACTGTTTTGGCACAACTCTGGAAGAGAAACTGAACAGGAATGACTACATTGTTCAAGTCGGCTTTTGTGGTAGTGCATTTTAGATGTTGCGAGAGCATGGCTTCTCCATTCCCTCACCCAGAATGAAGGCTGGGTTTAGAGTCTGCCAAAGACAACCTGGTCAGAAAATTGATGACACAGCCATCAAGCTCGCACACAGGCATCCACAAGCCATTCATCTTGGTTGCCCTTCATATCCACACTGGAAGAAACTGTACAGAGACATGGCAGGGCGGGGGGATGGGGCCCCATGAAGTGTGAAGATTTAATCAATAACTCCAGAATGGGGCACTCAGAACTTCCCCTTGCCCTTTGTACTACTTGTGTTTTTTGTCCCATTTGTCTGTTCTTTTTACAGTACACACTTTACTATCATGAGGTGGTCACTGGCACATCGACTTGAAAACACACATGGGACTGACGGACCCAGCGTTCATGCAGAGTCTGAGAGCAGAACATCTGACAAATAAAACTTAGCATTCAGTTACTAAGCCGCTTAAAGATAGCATGCCCAATGAGCTGTTTCCTGGATTAAATTCACTGACTTGCACAAGCGACTAACCCGATCAATCCAGCTCAGATACCCAATTAAAGAGACCCCCTGCAATTAGTAAAAAAACGTTTTTCATTAACCCTACACCCAGCAGTGTGTCCTTTGATCTCACACAGGTACAAATAGGTCTGAAATAGTAACAGTAAAATCAGCACTTCAGAGACCGTTTTCCAAAAGGTCTGTTGAAAATGCATGCTTGAAATATACATTAAACTACTTTGATATAGATGAGCTAGATCCAGTTCCGCCATAACACTCTACAATTTGGCTCCCCCACCCCCCGCATCCCCGCAATTTCATGTTACAATGCAGCTGCTGGGGCACATCTGTGGATCTTTGCAAATATGAACCACATGTATATGTCCCCTGGTACATCAGCAGAGTCACTAGCATGACCTCTCCATAAGGGATGCACCGGGTAATTCCTGTGCCAGAATGGTGCCACATAACTTCATTTCTGAAGAACAACAAGGCAAAGGTCGTGCTCGCATGTGTTGATTTAATCCTGGTAGCACGGATAGAGGCAGGATCAGTGCCTTGCCTCCATTTCATTGGTTCTGCTCACCAAAGACAGACAACTGTATACATCTTGTGAAGAAGATGAGACCTTATTCTGCTGCTCACCCTAATCTTTCCGCAGAGGTAAAAATCACAAAGGATTACTTCAGGACCATGGTGATCTATGATGTCATTTGAAGAAATGAATGTGGAAGACAGGGGTCGATATGATGCACAGTGTTAGCCATTGGCTGGCATTGCTGAACATGAGAGACAGCCCCAGCAGTGTTGCACAAGCAGGCAGGTGCACAGCTACTCGGAACTGCATGCCCACAGTTGCACAGCACGACTTACATTGTTTTGTGTGCCATTTTAAGTAGTTGCACAACTGCCTGCTCACGTAACACCACTTGGCAGTCTCCCAAGCAAAGTTGCAATGTTCCAACCACCGGGCTGTGTATCAGTTCTGCCTGTCACATGCACAGCAGCACTGGCCTGTGGACAATGCTGGTGTTGCATTGCACATTCTGTCAGCCACTATTTACAGACAGGGTGTCTGCCTTCAAGGGGCTGCATTCAGGTGACAGATCATGCCGTGATTTGACAGTATGAGAATGTGCTGCAGCAAGGCTTAAAAAGGGTAAAAAAAGGACTCTGTTACGCCAGTGATGCAAAACAGCCAGGGTGGTACTGACATATACATATAAGCATTCATGCTGTGCTTAAAATAAATAAATAAAACAAGTGGACAGCCCATCTGAAGACTGGGAGAAGAAACAAGACAGATACCAGTGATTCAAATGCTGATCTCAGTTAAGTATGTATTTTGAATGCATTGTGAAAGCAGAGGAGAAGCTGGGCTCACACCAGAGGAGAAAAGAAAGGAAGTGAGTCCTGCTTAAAGATGCATCTGTAGGGCTGCTCAACTTTAGCCCTCCTGCAGATGTTGGCCTACAACTCCCATAATCCTTGGTTATTGAGCATTGTGGCTGGGGACTATGGGAGCTGTAGTCCAAAAACAGCTGGGGGGGGGGTCCACAGCTGAGCAACCCTAGTTATACACCCTAAGATATGCTTTATTTGTGTATTACATTTATATCCCACCTTTCTTCACCATGGGACAGAAGATATGAATGCAGTCTCACAAGCTAAGTTGTAATGTTTTAACCAAGGGGCTATACCAGTTCTCTTTAGAGAGCACAAGTGTATAACACCAAATTTCAAAAATCATTTTCAAATGTTGCCTGCTCAGTGATAGCTTGGAAAAACACAAGGCCTATGAAGCCAGGTATCCAACTGTTCTGCTCCAGCACAAAGCTTGGACTTAATGAAACCACTTCCTTTCTCACAAAGCAATCAGGGTTGCCAACACTCATTGATTACAGAGATGTCCTCACTCACCTTGCATAGTGGATGAACTGAATCGCTTTCTCTGTGTACTTTGCAGCCAGGCTGGTTAGGTTCACAGGCTGTTGGACAATAGTGAGGTTTTCGAAAAGAGGAAGTGCTACCTCATGATAACAGCCTCTTTGCTGGTTTCTAGGGGTGGGGGAAATAAACCTTAGGTTTTCATTGTTAAAAGTAATAACTATTCAGAGAAGGCTAAAACAGACTTTTACATTTTAAAAGCATCTATTAAGTGTTTATTTTATTATTACTAACAAAGAACACACATTGAAAACAAAACACATGTTTATAAAATTATTAACAGTGTGGCAAGAACAAGTAAGAAGACATTTCCCTCTCTTTAATACACGCACACAGTACAAGATCTCAGTCAGGGTCACCCAACCAAGATGAAAGGTGATAAATTAAAGGCAGACAAAAGGAAGTATTTCTTCACACAGCAAGTGAATAATATATAGAATTCACAGTTACAAGATGTGGTGATGGCCACTGCCTTTGATGAAGAGGATTAAATTAATTCATGGTCTATCAGCTGCCAATCTGATAGACCTAATTCTGAGAGCTAAATAAATATTAGAAGGCCGTATACCTCTGATACCTAACTCTAAGAACAAACAACAGTGATGGCTATCACCATCATGTCCCGATTGTGAATTTACCCACCGATTCTGACTACCACCATTGGAAACACAGCACCAGACAAGATAGATACTTGGGTCAGTGAAGCAAAGCAATTCTTATGTTCTTACGGAAAAAAGGAAAACAGGGTGTGATGGAAAAAGAAAGCCAGTGGATAATTTGCTGCAGAGAAACTGAGCTGCAGTGACTTGCCCTGAGCTACACAATCACCACAATCCTTCCAAGTGTGAGAGCTCTGATGTCCACATGAAGTTCCTCTGCCCAAAAGGCTTCTGCACAAAATTCCTCATTCAATTTCAGGGAAAGGAGCAGCTTGTGCATGCAAAAGGGATGCAACCAATGAGCTACTCCCTCAAGTAAAAATGTCTACTTATGCAACAAGAGCTTCATGGGGTCCTTGGATATACACAGAGCTCTCAACACACAGGAATGAGTCCATGGCAGAGGTGAAGTCCCCCAGATCATCAGCCCACTAGCTACTGGACCAACCAGGCTCTTATGACAGAAAACAAAGAAGGAGGCAAGAGGCCAGGATCTCGCTGGGCCTTGGACTACGAGAACCATGTCTGCAAGTACTTGTCATTGCTCATCACTGGGGGAAGCAATACCTTGTTGTTGTAGAGTGCCGGGGACAAGCTGGACAGGGAGGGAGATTATAGCCTGGTGTGTCAGTGCAGCCCATATCGTGACTATAGGGAATCCCAAAGTAATAATCAAAACCTAGGATTAAAGACACAATATTAGGATAAATGAGACCACCTGCTATTTTTGAAAAACATCTTTGGCTGTCTCAAAATAAGTGTGTGTGTGTGTGTGTGTGTGTGTGAGAGAGAGAGAGAGAGAGAGAGAGAGAGAGAATGAATGAGAGAATTTTATACATTCAGTCTTCTGCCACAATACAGTGAAGGAGTGCTGCTTCAAGACAGAAGAGCTGTCTAAGCTCCAGGCTTGGCAACTGGACCACAGGGGATCTACGGGAGATAAAAGCCTCAGACATGGTTCTGATGGCAGGTTCATTAGACTAGGGCACTTTACACGCTACAACAACAGTAGTTTGCTTTGGCTTGGCAGGATCATCTTGAAACTGTAAATAAAGGGTGTTGTGCAAAGCCACCAGCAGGGGGAGCAGTCTTTTCTAGCTTGCACATATCTCCTACAATGGGAAAATACAGCTATATTTTTGCAACATTGTAGCACTGTAATGCAAAGATAAAACCCAAAAGAAGGTATCGGAAATGTGAATGGCACCTTGCTGGCAGCGCAGGGACTGTGATGTCGAAACACAGGCAGTATGGAAGCACACTTAACAGACATGTAGTGACACTGTTGTAGCATAGAAAACACCAAGGTCCCCTTGCTGGTGATGTAAGCACAGGCTGAAGACATTATTGCTTCCTAGTATCTTCAGTATCATCCTCTACAGAAGGTCCAAAAACATCAGATTTTAAGCCGTCTACTAGAACTAGAAGAAACAGCAGCAGCAGCAGAACCCAAAGCCAAGCAAGAAGTAGGGATTTTGAATTTGAAAACCCCTACCTATGCCCAGGCCCCAACCCAAACTGGATCTTGCTCTGTGTTCAGATAGTTCATCATCATTAGAGCAAATCATGTAAAAAAGAAAACTTTTTAAAAAGGAAAACCAGCCCTGTTTTCTATATGCATGGTTAACTTTAATTGCTGAAATTAGTGTTGGCATATCGCTTAACTAAAAGTAAGGAAGGGTGGGTTTGTTTCCGGGCAGGAAGGAGAGATTATGCAGTCCAATCCTGATCTTTTTACTATGGTTGAAGGATTCTTGCCACATCAAGGCCTGCTTCTTGCCACTTCTTGTGGCAAGAAGTGTTGGGGTTGTACTGCTTCATACTTCAGGCAGGGGATCACATGACTGGATGCGCCTCCATTCAAAAAGTTCCATGCGTAGAGAAAACTAGGTCAGGGAGAAGGGTTCTGGCTGAACCTCTTCTTCCCTAATATGTTAGCTTTCTGTGTAGAGGGGTTGGTAGCCCCAACAACAGCGGGAGTCACAGTAGCAGAGAAGGCACATCAAGAAGGTAAAGGGAGGGCTTTTTTCCTTGTTTTTGTTTTCGTTTACTGATGTTATTTTTTGATTACCAAGAAATAGGTGGGTCAAGTAATTTACAGCAGCAGTTCAAGTAAGACAGAGAAACTGCTTTACACAAATGTTTACAAGCGCCAATATTAGATACAATGGTGGACTGAGAGGGCAGATTTGTCTCGGCAAATATCAAAATACTGAATGGCTTGCACCCTTCTATGACCCTGCACTAATAACTAATTTCCTGAGGCATAAGACTGGTCATGCTTTCCAATCCCTTACTAGGTGGCAGCAGAGTAAGGTTTGATCAAGTTCAGATGAGACAGATGCTGTCACATGCAAAAAACAAGTGGTTGCGCCAAGAGTATGCCTGCTGCGACATCGGCAGATGTTCCAATGTGCTCTTGGAATGTTCCTTAATCTTGTTCAACAACTAGGTAGGCCATGGACATTCCATACATGAAGGAGGCTCAACAAGCCTCAGTTAGGAGGAGGGCCTTTCCTGTGGTGGTGACAGTGGTGGTGGTCCCAACCCTATGAAAAGCCCTCCCTAGAGAAGCTCATATGGCCCCCTCCCTCTACAGTTTTAAACACCTAGCCAAGACGTGGCTGTTCAAAATGGTGTCCAGCTTAGATTTCTACAATCTTGTGGCAAGTGTTGTTGTTGCTTCTGCTGTCTGTGGGATTTTGTTTATTTGTTTGTTTTTGCTGCTGGATTTTTATTTTTTGTGATATGGCTGTTTCACTTGTTTTAGAAGTTCTTCCTTATAAAGCATCTCAGCTTACTTATGTAAGAAGAGGGGTAGAACTGTGTGAAAGAAGGCAAGAAAGGATGCACCCAGGCCAGGGAGCTCTTGTCCTCAGCTCCTGACCAGAAAAGACCAACAGCCTGAGACAATGTTTTATTAACATTCTATAATTTGCTTCTTTTAATATTGTAAACCGCTTTTGGGTCAAGGCAGAAAGGCGGTATAAAAATGTAGTAAATAAATACATACATACTTTGGATGCAGGAACCTTCACTCGCATGAACCCCCAACCAGCAGCATGAGGTGGTACAACCCAGTACAGATTTACTATCTCAGTGAGAGCTAGGCCTAGGTCTGCACCTGCCCTTTATATTTCAATGGAGGAAAAGTAAAATGGAGTCCTTACCTCGAAAGTTGGGATGATGAGCCCCACTGTGTCCTAAGTGCCATTTACCTACCAGGAAGTAATTAGGAAATAGTATCAGTAGAACAGCTTCAGCATTATACTGGCACAGTCGTGCCAGTATAGTTAAGATGAAGAGTGTTTTCAACATTCCACCATTATAAGCCCTGTAGCAATCGGCCCCTCCCTTACCCTAAAGAGTGAACGGGAAGGGAACCCTGTCCTATCTGTCAGGCAGTGACCTCTAGGGATCAGCCACTCAGCACACAGTGACCGGGACCTAGAGGGCTTGGCGGCAGGAAGTGAAGGGGTCCTTTGTTCTCTTGCAGCTAACTTGTAGCCAGGCAGGAGAGGTAACAGGTTGGCTGTCCAAGCTGTGGCAGCAACCAGGAACTCTGCGGGAGCCTGAAGTCTCTACCATGGTTTTGGTGAGTTCAGGGAAGAAGCCAGAGCTTGGCTTCAGAGAAGGGTTTAGCCAGGGAACTATGTGTTAGCTGGTGTCAGATTTCTTTATTTTAGTGCTTTGCAGATCCTTACAACTGATCTATAGTGTTTTATTTTGTTATGTAAGAATGTTGTACCTGTGCCCTGTTTATCCCTCCAGGGCACTGCAAAAGTCTCTGTACCCTTTAAAGGTGCTTCTAAAGGTTCCTTATAACTGGGGGTGCTTTTTGAATTATCTTTGCAACTGAGTAACCAAGATTTTAAAATGTACCACTCCAACGATCAACTGGGGTGCTCTTCTTGAATTATTCTTGAAAGTACTGAGTGTTGCTTTTTTTAAATATCTGTAACTGAAGCTGACAGAGAGAGAGCCTCAGACTGAAACAGTCTGTAGTATCTTGAATAAAGATTATTTTTATTTTTAGTCCTTTACAATTTTAACCAGCCTCTTTGAGTGGATTTTCAACTCAGGAAAGGGGGGGCTGAAAAGGGGTCTTACTCTGGTGTAAACATGCCTCAGGTTTGATTGCTCAACAACACACTACCAAGTTTTTCTCCCCACATGTAGGCTAAATGTGGGAGGTTTTTATATATATTTTCATCCAGTAAAAGAAAGGGAGTCTCCCTGGACACTCTCCCAAATCCAGGGAGAAGTTAAACTCTATAATATAATTAGGGTGTGGTGGCAACAATTACCAAGGAACGGTAAAGTTTTTAAAACTTTGTTGAGCAGACATGGAGGGAATGAATCAGCATTTTTCTTTCCCCCATGTGGACTTCCTCTGAGATAAAGGCTGGGCTTAAATCCACCACTCGCCAAGTCTCCCCATTCCTTACAGCCCCGAACATTCTATCGCTTATAAAGCCAAAAGTATCCACCTGATCTCTCTGGAATAATGCACAATGCTCTATGCCCAATGCTCTATGCTAGAATCATGCACAATGCTCTATGTGGGGCTGCCTTTGTACATAGGCCAGAAACTGCAGTTGGAGCAGAATGCGGCAGCCAGGTTGGTCTCTGAGTCATCTCGGAGAGACCACATTACTCCTATGCTGAAAGAACTACACTGGCTGCCGATAAGTTTCCAGGCAAGATACAAAGTGCTGGTTATAACCTATAAAGCCCTAAACGGCTTAGGCCCTGGGTATTTAAGAGAACGTCTTCTTCATCATGAACCCCATCTCCTAGAGAAGTTCATCTCCTTTGCCACTGGCTCGTCTGGTAGCCACACGGGGACCTGTTGCTTTCCCAAGACTGTGGAATGTGCTCCCTACTGCAATATGAGCCTCCACAGAAACTTGTGTTTTGGGCGGTATATAAATATGTTAAATAAAATTAATTCAATAAATAAACAAACAAACAAATAAATAAACTTTTTAAAGGCACGTGAAGACTTATCTCTTCACCTAAACTTTTTAACTGGACTGTGGTTTTAAATTGTTTTAAGGTTTTTATTTTCTGTGTTTTTACTTGTTTTATGTCGCTGTAAACCGCCCAGAGATGGAAGTTTGGGGCACAAACTTGATACAAATGTATGTACAGATTTGATAGATAGATAGATAGATAGATAGATAGATAGATAGATAGATAGAAATAAAACGGGGGGCAAGAGACACCACCCCTCCATATTTGGTGCAAATCCATAGCAAAATGGCTGAGATACAGCAGTTTATGTTTTTATTATGTATTTATTTATCAAGTTTATACCCTGCCCAAACTTGCATCTCTGACTGGCTAATAACAACTTTAAAAACATATTAAAACACGCCTAAAAATAGGTTTCAAAGTTCTGGCAACATTTTTTCATCAAAGATAATGTATGTTTTTAAATGTCTCTTGTCTTTTTAGCATTCCCCAAAAATTTAGGTCCATAAGGCACTGGTGCCTTTTGCTGGTTTGAAAAACATCAATCTATGATTTTTGAGTACAGTAATTACTGTTCAAAATCCCCATAACAACAGGGAAAATAACTAAGGGAAAGTTAGCTAAGAGCATAACTGAATCTGCCCACTGAGAATTCTGAAGCCAAAGTTGGGAGGGGCAAGTCTTGGCCATTTCTAGTGAGTGACATCTTGGTTCTGAACATTAGGCTTGTGCCCGAAACGTTTCGGAGGCCATTGTAAAGGCCTCCGAAACGTTTTGCACTGGGGCGAGATTCGGTGCTTCGGCACCGGCGGGGGTAGTACTTTAAGGGTGGGGGGCAGTGTACTCACCCCCCCGCCGCGTTTCCCCTGCCGGCGCTCTCCAAATTTCAAGCCCCTCGGGGCGGCAGCGTTCCTCCCTGCCGCCCCATTCCCCCGTTGGCCGGAAGTTGCGAGTGTGCGTGCGCCCGTTGTGCGCGCATGCGCACGGCAGATGGGTGTGCGTGCGCATGACGGGCGGGCACGCGCTCGCAACTTCCGGCCACTTCCAGCTGACGGGGGGAACGGGGCGGCAGGGAGGAATGCTGCCACCCCAAGGGGCTTGAAATTTGGAGAGTGCCGGCGGGGGAAACGCGGCTGGGGGGTGAGTACACCCTCCCCCGCCCTTAAAGTACTACCCCCGCCGGTGCCGAAGACTATTCGGGCACATCCCTACTGAACATAGGTGCCTGTTAAGAACAGCCTATGAGCACTCTGGCACTTGTATAGTTAAACCACCATTCCTTCCCCTCCCTTTCCTTTCATGGGCATTTGTTTTCTTCCTCTGCCTCCTTTCTCTAACCTCCATCTGTCCATCAAAGGAAGGAAGCAGATGCCCTTAGCAAAGCTTGGAATAAATTACTAGAAAGTAAGTGCATTAATTCCACTGGAGCTTACTTCTGAGAATAAAAACACATATAGGGATCAAGCCCAGAAGACATCCTAGGCAAGAATGTGGGTTCTCTTTTCTTCTACTTCTTCCCAGCCCCTCAGCAAAGCATAGAAGGGGGGAACCCCATTTATTTCTCTGGGGCTTACTTCTGAGTAAAAAATGTATAGGATTGGGACCAAGGACCCAATGCTAGGAAGTTCTGAAGGAGGAACCTCAAGGAAATCCTAAAAACTATTCCTACCCAGCACCAAGAAACCATCATTCTGGTACAGACTGCTCTTGAACATTGCGGCTCTACATCAGAGCCAAACAGCCAGTGAATATGGAAGTTTCACTTGGCCACACTTAAGAAATGAAGCCTCCATATTCACAGGTGGTTTGGCTCTCATGTAGAACCTCCATGTTCAAGGGTAGTTTATGCCACAATAATAGTTTGTTGGCAATGGGTGGGAATGGTTTCTGGGATATCCTTGCTGCACTTCTTTGGAGCTTTCTGGAAGCATGTAGCTAAGCACTGTAAGGAAGAGGATGTTGGGCTGGAGTACACATGCCTTTTCCAGCAGCATTTCAATGACTGAACATGCAATTCTATGTGCACACCTAGAACAAAGTAAACTCCATACTCCATGAAAGTTGGTGGAACTTGCTTCTATATAATGAGGGTACAGTTAAACAATCCCTGAAAAATGGTCTTGCGGGAGGGGAGAAAAATGGAAAGGTCCTTTTAAACATGTGAGTGGAAAACAATGTAAAAATCCTGTATCTGGTAAAGCCACCAACACCCCACCCAGCACACAGATTAGGAAAAGCATCCCACAGGGCATAAGATCTGTTAGTATATCTGAAACAAAAATGCCAATCATTCATCCTTTCCTGCTTTGTAGAGAATACAGCAAGAAAGAGATAGTGACTGACATAATGAGGAACGTTACTCAAAGTCATCCTACTCAGGGATGGAGCCACCATTGGGTGAACGGGTTCAAAGAACCCGGGCCACTGCCCCCAAGGGCCACGCTTCGCGGCCCCAGACCCTGCATCTGACATCAGATGCGGAGGGTGCTATTTCGCTCCCAAACGGGGTTGTGCAGATCCCAAATGATTTGGCTGATCCCAAATCAGCCTGTGCTGCATTGGCAGCATGGCCAGAGTGACTTTTAAAGGCAGGGAGAGCCGCTCCTGGCATCACTGCCAATGCAGCGGGGCTGAACTCCCTTCCAAACGGGGCCACGTGGCCCCGTTTAGGAAACTGGCCCATGCTGCATTAGCAGTGTGGCCGGAATAGCCCTCCCTGCACGGTCCCATTTGGGAGGGAGACCACGCCCCCATGTCTGACGTCAGATGCAGGGGACCATGGCGGCTGAACATGGGCCACGGCCAGCCTCCCTCCACGCCTGATCCTACTGAAATTAAAAGAACATGTTAAGGAATGTCTAATGTCCTTTTAACAATGAGACTGCTTTGAGTAAGCCATTGTCCTTAGCCATTAACCCTGACGTGGAGGCCTGAGGCTTAAAGGGAAGAAATCTATTCTGTCTATGCTCAGAGGCTATGTCACTTGTGTACAACTTTTAAAATATATTACTTTCTAGACAGAAGGAAAAGAGACAGGCACTAATAAGTATCATTAAAACATGCCAAACTTTATTAATAGAGGAAGAAGAGCCAAGGCCAGAAGAGCTCATATCAGCTCCTCAGAGCTCGGCTGTGGCCCTGGAAAGGTGGCAGAAGGGCTGCTGCTCAAGGCCCGTGTGTCCTGAGTGAAGGAAGCAGAAGAAGGAGAAGATGCAAGGGCTGCTATAGGTTTCTATCCCTTAAAATAGTTGGGGTTTCAAGACTGGGGGGCTTTTGTTCTCTAGGGGGCTCATAGCCCTCCCCTGCTAACTTGGCAGAGAGGCATCTTTTAATGTGGTGATCCTCTTTATTTAGCAGGGACAGAGTAACTGGCCCTATCCACCCCCAGCACAGTACCCCTCCAGTGGCTGTTGCTGGTGTCTGTCTTATGTTTCTTTTTAGATTGTGAACCCTTTGGGGACAGGGATCTATCCATCTTATTTATTTATTATTTCTCTGTGTAAACCGCTTTGGAAACTTTTGTTGAAAGCAGTAAATCAATATTTGTTGTTCTTGTAAGGCAGAGTATGAGTCACTATATATGGTTAAAAGGTGCAATTCAGAGGGTTAAGGCCTACTATTTCAGTCAGATTGGCTTAAGGCCTACCACTATTTTGCTGACAACACCATTCTGAAGGAAATTAAATCAAGCAGAACTGTGAGGTTTGTGGGAAATATCTGGGAAGAGAAGCTGTAGTTTCAGACATGGTTGTTAAAGCATTTGTTATCTATATATATATTTCTCCTGGGTGTGCCAGGGAAAATGCATCCCGGCAGCCCAGCTGATTGGCTGGGCTGAGGAGGTGCCTGATTGGCTGGCACACCCAGGAGGAGGAGAATTGGCCGGCTGCGAGCCAGGGCTGCTGGCGGGCCCGGCCTGGCAACGGGTGGTGGTTGCGGGCCCGGCCCGGCCGCAGCGAAGCGGTGGCGGGCCCAGCCGAGGGCCAAGGCAGTGAGGCGGCGGGCCCCGATACTGGGGCAGAAGGTGGGGGTGGGGGGGAGAGGTGGTTGGCAAGCGGCGGCAGCAGGCACAACAGGCTGCAGAGGCGGCATTTGGTGTGGCAGGCACACCGGTGGGACAGGCCGCGGAGGCGGCTCTCGGCCAGGAGGTGCCAGGAACGGCCGCCGAGGCCAGGAGGAGCCCATGGGAGACTGGGGTGGGAGGGAACCGGGCAGCGGGACTTTCCGGTACACCGCCTGGGAGGAGGAGCAGCGGCGGCTGCCCAGTAAGTAGAACTTTTTAAAATGCAGGGGGTGGGGGAGGGCAAGAGAGAGTTGGACGGGGGGAGGGTAAGAGGGAGGAGGGAGGGGAGGGCAAGAGGGAGGGGGAGGGCAAGAGGGGGGAGGGGGAGGGCAGGGGGAGGGCAAAAGGGAGTGGGGCAGGGGGAGGGGGAGGGCAAGAGGGAGTGGGGGGCAAGAGGGAGTGGGGCAGGGGGAGGGGGAGGCTGAGGGCAAGAGGGAATGGGGCAGGGGGAGGGCAGGAGAGAGGAGCAGGGGGAGGGCAGGAGAGACTGGGGCAAGAGGGTGAGAGGGAGAGGAGGGTGAGAGAGAGGGGGAGGGAGGGCAAGAGAGAGTGGGGTGGGAGGGAGGGCAAGAGAGTGTCCCAAAGAGCACACAGATGCTCTGTGCGGGTTGATTAGTTTTTAATTTGTGTGTGTGTGTGTGTGTGTGTGTGTATGAGTGCGCACATTTTTTAAAAAAGGGGAAAAAAATGAAGTTTACAGTGAACACAAATTACCTGCTTCTTGTTGTGTCATTATTCACTGCTGAATAATCATGAGGTGGGATCACAATGTTATTGAATCCACTAATGTATTTGTGTTTTTTCAGCGGTGGGGAGTATGACTTTATCTTAGTTGAAGGTTTTACAAAGTTTTGGTGTTCAACATCAGGAAGTTCTACCTCATGGTTTGGGTAAACTAATAGTGTCTAATCAGATTTCCTTTTTAAAAAAATGCCTGGAAATTAAGTAATTCAAAAACCTTTGGTTTAAAGATGAGAGTAGATGCTTTACATTTTCAACATGCTCTAAAAAGAATGGAAATTGCAAGTTAAAGTGCCCATCTTAACTTTCATGCCATATAAGCTGTAAATACTTTGTACAGTCTATTATATGGTGATGGCTTTAGAAATGAGGCTCCACGCAACCGCACTTTGCCTTGATTAGAGTTGCTTCAGGCAGAAATTCATCAGGGGTATCTCTAGCAAGTGATTAGGGAAGCTGCATCCGTTAAATGTCTGCCTGGATGCATCCCTTCCCAGCTCAATGTCCAACTGAAAGACCAAGGCAAAATGTAGATGCATGGAGCCTCATTTCTAAAGCCATCATCATATATACCAGACTGTACAAAATCTTCACAGCTTAAGTTAAGATGGGCACCTTAACTTTCAGTTTCCATTCCTTCTGGAGCATGAGTGAAAATGTAAAGCATCCTTTCATCTTAAACCAAAGGTATTGGATTACTGGATATTTACTTTAGGCCATAGGAATTAAGTTTTCATGGCAACCAGCAGAACCAGATGGATTAGATCCAACTTTGGCAGCAGCTAAGGAAACACTCAGATTACTACAATTTTAAGAAGAGAAAGAGCTATTTCTATTCTCTTCTGTCCTACATAGAACCTAGATCCTCTTTCCAGAATGGCTCCATCCCCTCAGGAGATCTTACAGTGCACACATGTGGTCTCTCATTCAAATGCAACCAGGGCAGACCCTGCTTAGCTAAGGGGATAAGTCATGCTTGCAACCACAAGACCAGCTCTCCTCTCCTTAATCTCCCTCGTATCCTCCGTTAATAAAAGCACCTTTGTGAGTGATATATCCACCTCAATGGGATGCTGACCCACCCCACCCCACCCCACCCCACACATCCCAGCAAAAAAATGCTAATGTTCCTTGTGACTGCAATAAAAGGTATATAAGAAAAACTGGAAAAATAGAACTGGGTTCAGTTTTTTCTCTGCAATGGGTTATATTACCTATCACAGCTGTGAGGTAGCCAGCTTCTTTCAGAACTTCTGCTAACGTTGTTTCATTCAGTGGAAGGCCACCCACTGAAGTCACAGCAAAATTGTGGGTCACTCCGTTGCGAAGGCCAAGACGACCTGTCAGCAGAGAAGCACGAGATGGGGAGCAGGTAGAGGCAGCTGAATGGAAATCTACAAATCTAGAAGAGACAAAAATAAAAGGTTCCCTGGGTTTACCATTTATCATGTTCACTGCTTTTTGAAAGAAACAAGCCTAATCAAATCAAGTTATTTCAGTTATAGCCTTTATAACAAGGGCATCCTAATCTCTTCCTTTGACTTCCTCATTAAAAAGCCTTTGGGGATCAATATTTCTCTTTCCCCCTGCATGCAGTGATGCTCCTGGCTATGTGGCTACCCAGGACAGAGGACAGCAACAAAAGCAGTGTGCCACCATCTCCTACCCACTCTGCCCCACTATGCCAGGTCTGTCCTTAGGGCATGGCAAGCAGGGCAACAGCCCCGGGTCCCGCTCTTTTAACCCCCATTAGAATTAACTGGAAGGGGGCCTCGCACTGGCTGATTTGCCCCGGGCCCTGCAACCCACCAGGACTCTCTAAGGACAGCCCTGGCCAGAGTCTAGAGCTGGCATTGTCCCAACACTTTCCACCCCTCTTCCCCCTCATGGGCCTCACTTTCTAGGCACACTCTGCCCTCCAGCCTATGCTGCTGCTTGCAGTTGCCCGCCAACCAGGCAGGCAGCCTGAATCCAGCTTTGTCCACTGGCCTGTTTGTCTTTTTATCCTACTTTCCAGTAGGCTCATGAGATCGCCCCGCATTCCGTGTGTGTGTGTGTGTGTGTGTGTGTGTGTGTGTGTGTGTGTGTGTGTCCCTATCAACTTTGCAATGCCTGGACCAATATGAACCAAATTGGGTACAGTTGTAGGGACACATAGGGATGTCTCAATGGTGTGGTTTGGGATGATGTCATCCAACATGAACCAAGATGGCGGACGCGAGAACATTTGAGGTGCAAGTGGGCTAACTTGTGGACTGCTTAACCAATCTGAATCAGTTTTGGTACAACTGTAGTGAGTGGCACACAGGGACACCTCAACAGCAAGGTTTGTGATTATGTCATCCACCCTAGTTCAAGATTGTGGGTAGCAAGCACCATGTGGGTAGCCAGCACACTGGGTGATTCACAGAGAAGAAGCTGTAGCTCAGTGGCAGAGCACATGCTTGGCATGCAGCAAGTCCCAGATTCATGGAAATATCTGCTGCTAACTGGGCAAAAGAAGCACCTTTCAGTGGTGGGTTGCTTATAACTAGCAAGGGGAGAGCAACTGTCCCTATTCAGCCCAGCATAGCATCGCTGCCTGAGGCTGATGCTAGGGTTGTGTGCGTGTTTAGACTGTGAATGCTTTGGGACAGAGAGCCATGTAAAAAAGTATTTTCTCATACTTTTTGCTGTCACTTTGATAACATTTTTCCTCTTTGATAACTTTTTTCCTCTTGAAAAACAGTATATAAAACAACAACAATAAACATCCAGTTAAAGCATCACATAAAATAAGGGATGGACTGGTAACAGGGGCATACCATCAATAAGACAAAGGGAGACAAATGTCTCCTGGCCCACAGCCTCTGAGGGGGCCCCAAGGCCAGTCCTTGCCCTCTCTGCCAGTCCTGTAGCCAGGAGTGTGGGCAATAGCAGGCCTTGCACCTCAAAAGTTTCTCTTTCTCCCACAACTGAGCTGCAGCCCACCCCCACCCCCTAAGCAGGTTCTCTTTGACTCCCAATTTCTCTTTTGTCAGTTGGGAGGAGAACAGTTGCAGCAGCAGAGAAAGGAAAGGCATAAAGCGTATGTGAGTGTGGGTGTGTGTTTCCCCCCGATGTGTGTGTGTGTGTGTGTGTGTGTGTGTGTGTGTGTGTGTGAGAGAGAGAGAGAGAGAGAGAGAGAGAGAGAGAGAGAGAGAGAGAGATTCTACCCCCAATTGAAAGCCTCCCTTTATATGTCTGTGTCCCCGCCCCCCGCAAGCCCTTGTTTGTGCCTGAGCTCTTTTTAACTTTTTAAAAATGAGTTTAAATGATTGGGTTCTTCCCTCTGTGTCCTGACCCATGTGATCTTCCCCTCAGAACTTGCAATGAGTCATTTTCCTTTCTGTGGAAAGGAAAGAGGGGGTGATGGCAGGGAGTTTATTGGTTGGTTCGGTGGTGGTTGAAAATATATTCAATTGTTTTTCAACCAAACAAGTTCTCAAACAAATATTCCTTGCTCTCAGAATGGCTCACAATACTTGAGGGTTGGGAAGAGTGGAGCTAGCCTAGCAACCTGGATTGTTTACTAATTTTAAACTGGTTTGCCTGAATATCCCTTCACCTACCTTTTCCAAATGAAAAATGTCGTTGTTGTTGTTATTGTTGTTGTTGTTGTTAAATCCCGCCATGCTACAGCCCTGACAAAATTTGTTATGCTTGGAACAGAAGCTTCCTTTGGAACCCACGGAAGGGGAGGAGAGCTGGTCTTGTGGTAGCAAGTATGAATTGCCCCCTTATATTTCACAAAGCTGATACTGTTTTATTATTTGGTTCTGCTGTTGTTTACACCTTGTAACTGTAGTCTCCTGTCCTCTGTTAATCTGCTACACTATATTACATACAGTATGCCCTTAATGTACTTCTGCAGTAGAGACATGGGGCCAGGAGAAGGAGAGGAAGGTAGTGAGGGGCCCATTTTAAAATCTCATCTCCAGGTCCACTCTAACCTTGGTATGTCCCTGACTGGTACTCAGTTGCTGCTGAGGGCAGGACTAGAACCAATGGTTTGAAATGATAAAGAAGTAGGTGCAGGAGGAATAAATATTAGGAGGAATTTCTTCACTGTAAGAACTGTTTCACCCTGGAATAATCTGTCTTGCACTGAATGGCCAATTGTCAGGAGCACTGTAGCAGTTTTTTGCCCTGAGCAGGGGGTTAGGAATAGAGGAACATAGGACGACGTCCTTATCAGACCATCGGTCCATCTAACTCAGGACAATCTACACTGACTGGCAGTGGCTCTCCAAGGTTCCAGGCAGGAGTCTCTCCCAACCCCGCCTGGGGCTTTTACACACAGCAAGTTTTACTACGAGTTTATGGGGAGGTTTTACTGCGAACCCAAAGTTGTCCCAAAAAATGACACAAATTGTAAGGGTTTTTTACCCTGGATATAAATCAGGCTATACTCTAATGCACAATGAAAAAACCAAATTGTGTGTGAACTGCTCCCCGATAACTCACAGGGATTTTGGGGTAAATCTAGCTGATATGTGACTACCCCCCCCTCTCCATTCTGGAGGAGATGTGAGTTAAAGGGCTTCAAAAGCCCCATATGAAAAGCTTCCTGGAGATGCCAGGGGACTGCATCTGTGACCTCTTGCATCTACCACTGAGCTATGGCCCTATCCCCTAAGAAGGATATCTTACAGCAGACAGTGCTCACATGCAGTCACCCATCCAAATGCAAACCAAGCTGAGCCCTGCTTAGCAATTCATGCCCCCTAACACAAGACCGGCTCTCCACCAAGGTTGGACTAGAAGACTACTGAGGTACCTTCCAACTATAGCATTCTAGGATTCTATGACCAGGTAAAAAGTTATGGGGGAAATCCCCTGCCAGAGACCCTGGAGAGCCATTGGATAGTCAATAGTTACTGATCTAGCTACATACTGAGCCTATTTCCATGATCACTAGAAAGTGGGCTAAGGGAGCCTAGCCCGCTTTCTAGTGATCGTTGGAACCACCAGGCTCGCCCATGAGCCTGGTGGTTCCAATGCAGCTAGCCTGCCTAATTCCTCCTTCTTTTATATTTATATTCCGCTCTTCCTCCAAGAGGCCCAGAGCAGTGTACATAGTTAAATTTCTCCTCACAACAACCCTGTGAAGTAGGTTAGGCTGAAAGAGAAGTGACTGGCCCAGAGTTGCCCAGCAGGTATCATGGCTGAATGGGGATCTGAACTCGGGTCTCCCCGGTCCTAGTCCAGCACTCTAACCACTACACCATGCTGCTTCCCTTTTTTGGGAAAGGGCAGCACAAGCAGCCTCCCAGTGTCGGGGTTCCCCCCAGAATGCCCTGCACACTTGTGCGGGGCATCCTGAGACTTCCGATCCCCACAGGCTCCATGATGGAGCTGGTAGTTAGCAAAGGGTTTGATCATCTGCGAGGAAAGCAGGCTAAGTCTACTCTGCCCGCCAAACCCCGTCTGACGCTTCACACATGTTGTGTGAAGTGCCTCAGCGAATTAGATTCATCAATAATTTGACTCATTATATGATAGCTGCACATGCTCACTTGAGTAAAAACAAGATCAGGTGATGTGAATGCTGCTCATTTTGCACGAGGAGATCTTTATCAAATTTCCCAATTATTGTATGATCTTTTCAGCCAGACTGAAGTTATCCAATCTCCCCTTGAAAACCCGTTCTGTAACCAGACTGGCTCAGAATGAGACTGGTTTGCTTCTGAAGTGCCATGCTTCTTCCTCATTAACTTGGAGGTGCTCACTGTCCAAAAGAAACCCATGTGTCATGGGGGCTAGTGAATGGGGATGTGTTGTTCTTAATACAGCTAAACCATAATGGATTCCAGTGAGATCTTTGAAGACTTTGACAGGATTAGAGACCTGAGGACTTTAGAGAGAGGCACCAAAACACAAACTTGAGGTTCTTGGTAACCAGCATCATGTGGAGGGCAGGCAATTAGATTTCACAGAGCATTCACATTCCACTTTGAAGAAAGAAGTTAACAGTCAATCTAGAATTTAAAACACTTACAAACAACAACAGTGAAGAGATTAAAGGAAACTATGTGAAGAATATGCAGGGGGAAATGACACATCATTACCATCACCTTTTTGAAGACAACTCTGAACATCTAGTTTATTAAGAGTTTGGTTGTTACAACCTATCATGACCCTTGCCCTTGTGACTCCAAGTCTGATCCCAAAGAAGCACACAACTCAGCCCTGGGCCCTGACACCAGGGAGATGGAGCCCCTCAAGACCACACCACATAGGGCCTGAGACCTCTGAGATGGTACCCAGGGGAGTTGGCTCCTCCCCTTCCATCCACTCTCCCTGACATCTGCATGCCAGTGCTGGCGACAGGTGAGACAGGATTAGCTAGTGGGGAGGAGGAGTGCCAGACTCCAGGGGCTGCCCTTTTAAGGCTGTTGCTCCCCAAGAACAGAGGCAGCACCAAGCAGGGGTAGACCGAGCTCCAAAGTATTTAAGAGCTCTCTGGTTGTTGTGGGATCAAGGTGTCCCATGAAGTTCTTCATGATGTTGTATCCCAATCAACCCTACCTGCCTTGCCTCATTAGATGCCTGGCCTTGTGGGCTTTTGGTTACGTCAACACAACATATATAAAGGGTCCACCATCTGTCACATCAACCAACCCATTCATTAAGATCTGCTTCAGTGTCTCTTGTCGTCTGAGGTGTAGTGGGAGGTTACTCAGATCATGGCCTTCCCACAGTGGTGCTAAGGCCTTACGACTCTCTTCTGGGGAAATCGTGGTCCGCCCCTTCACTGCCGGCCTTCCAACAGCAGGCAAAAAACATTTCCCTTCCCAGACGATCTTGGCTGCCCTCTGAGTTGCCTTTCTCAGGTGTGTTTTTTTTTTCTGGAACAGGCTGGACCCTGCTCCCTTTATGTTGTTACTTTGTTGTTGCTGTTTGATATGTTGTGTTTTAATATTTTAGCTATTTGACTGTGAGCTGGCTTGAAATGACAATAGGATGGCAGGATACAACTATTATAATAAAAATGCATAAATGAAAAAAGCTTGCCACATTACTTTTATGTCTACATGCATGTGTATTGTGGTTTCTTTGGTTGCAATAGGCTGTAATAATTTAAATCTGTAAAGAGAAGATTTTTTTCAATGTTCTGTTTTAACATTTGAACTAGCACACAACAGTAATAACCCTGCACCCCACCCCACCCCATACAGGAGTTCCCATTTATCAAAGACATCTCTTTTATGCTTTCAGCTTCCATACAAATACAGCTGTCAAACATTTTATTATGCAAACCAGCATGAAGTGCAGTCTATTTGCAAGTGAAACGACAGAAGTGGATACAAAAGATACAAAAGCAAGCCGCCAGGATTATTCAAGGGTGTGTGTGTGTGGGGGGGGTGATTACTTCATGTGGGGGTGGGGTTCTATTCTGAAATACAATAATAGGAGTGGGCAGTCTTTAGGCTTCTGGAAATTACTCTGTTTATTTACTAGAATGCAGGTCCAGCAGTTGGAAGCAGGTGCAAAACAGAAACCCAGGGGGGCTTCCATGCATCTAGAATTGAGGAATAAGGTACTTCTGAGTACATGTTTACCTCAGAAATTGGTTCCCAGTTAAAAAAAGTGGGGGACACACCTGAGCTCACAGCCAAAGTATCTTCATTTCAGAAGCCTAAGGGCTAGATGGGGGAGAGCTTTTTTGTTTTGGGTATTATGGAGCTCTTCTCTAAAATTGATAACACCTGTGTGGTCCCGCCCCCCAAACTGGAATAAAAGTATTATTTATCCAAAATACAAAAAAGGCAATGAGCAGTAGCCTTCTATTTACTGTCTAATCAGCCTCCTGAATGTATCCTCCAAATTATACACTTGATGCCTTTTAAACAAGTTACAGGATTGGACAGTTATGACAAAATTGTTTCACCCAGAGCAGGCAGGCTTCAGTAGGGGGTCATAGCACAATAGATCACTGTATCACCTTGAAGGCCTTGATCCAGAAATATATGCTCATTGAAACACCTTTATGTTGCGTTTATTGACCTTTCATCAGCCTTTGACTCTAATGATAGATCTAGACTGTGGGGAAAACATAAGAAGACTGACACTGAAAGATAGCTGGGTCAACAAGGATCACTATCTGACCCTATTTTATTAAACAGAGGAGTCAGTCAGGGCTGTTGGCCCCCTTTTAATTTATTTTTTATATAAATGATATAGTATAGGCCATGCAGTCAGAAATTCTTCTCCCCCTCATTTAATGGGCATAAAGTCTTGATCTTGATGTACGCTGATGATATGGCACTTCTATCTTGTGTTGAAATTGGGTTTAGAAGAATGCTGGTCAGATTGGCCAATTACTGCAAAGAGGAGAAGTTGAGGATCAACGACGATAAATCAAAAGTGGTAGTTTTTGGTATCAGTAGAATCAAACACAGGTGGACAATTAACACTAAGCAAACAGAGCAATGCCCTTTCTTTAAATATTTGGGTGTCTCCTTTCAGAAATCTTTATCTTGGTCAGTCCATCTTAATACAGCCCTATTAATTGCACAACATACAGTAGTGATCATTTCAAAATTGCTCTCCTCTGGAGGGAGGGGATTAGATTAATAGCCCTGCACTCAAAATATTTCAGGGCAAAGTAGTTCCACAGCTTTTGTATGGGGCAGAGATTTGGGGGCAGAATATGAAAGTGAGTGAAGGAAATTCTGGGCCCTCCCCCAGGCACCTCTGCTTCGCATCTAAGAATGGAGACGGAGCTTCCCTCAATCTCTGTTAGAGTCCATCTGATAGTACTAAAATATTTTAAGAAACCTGACCACCTTTCAGAAGACCATCTAGTTAAATCATGCTATTGGCACTACCAAGGGGAATCAGTGGGCAGATGTGCTATCTTATATTCTACTAATGTACTCTCTGCCTTCACTAGAGGAACTTAAGTCCTGGGGGTGGGGGGGAATTAATGATTGATTCCTTGAGCAGGATTGCCAGTTGAGATGCTGGTTTGGTCCAACATTAAACAGATCCACTTCTCAGTACCTACTCAACCTCACCAGCGCACCACTAAGGAAGGCATTTACCAGTTTACATTTTCAAATGATGCCCTCAACATATCTTGAGGGTAGATTGCACAATGTGCCCTTGGAACAGCATCTCTGCCCTTGTCACCAGGGGCAAATGGAAGACATTAAACATAATGTCTTGCACTACTCTTTTATGGAACAATAAGAGAAAAACACGATCAGATTATTGATAAATTCACGGGTTCTGAAACAGAATGTGTTAATTACTTACTGGCAGATGGGTTATCAAGTGCCACCTCTCTTAAAATTAGGAAGAGAACTAGATCTGATAGTCCTGCTAAATTGTAGTTCCAGGATTAGCTCTCTTCAAGTTGTACCCATGGGAGTTGTAACGACAGTTAGGTATTTAGGATTAGATCTCTTTTCACTTTCATGCATGTTGCTTAGCTAGTTGTTATGTTTTTATTCTTATTGTCATCTGTTTTTCTTTAAGCATGATGTATTAGCTATTATATTTTATGTTTTATGTTATTTTATTGTGCTTTAATATTTGTGTTATGACCTGTGGTTACAAAAATAAACTTACTTACTGTAAATGTAAAGGAATTATGCTGGAGCTTCATCAGTTACAGATTAGCCTGTTTAAGGCGTGAGAATATTTGATTAGACTAGTACTACAGACTCCTTGTCATTCAGGGAGAGTCAGTGTAACACAGGGGCTAAAAGTATGAACTAGGAAACCCCTGGTTCAAAATCTCATCTCAACCACAAACCTACTGGGTGGGCTTAGGCAAGTCACTCTCTCCCTCAACCACAATATGGGTAGAATAATAAATGTATATAATAATACAGGTTTGTTATAAAACAGATTACTGACATGATGTACTGTATTTACCTGAATCCAAGATTAGGTTTTTCCTCAAGTTCTTTGATGTTAGAAATTAGGGGTTGTCTTAAATTCAGAGTATTTTTCCTTTTGAATAAATACAGGTATAACCTCTGTTTTAACCACATTTTTTAAGGGTTGTCTTAATCTTAAAGTTGTCTCATATTCGGGTTGATATGGTACGTAAATCACTTTATACCTTCTAGTAGCATGTCAATGAATGCTATGCATGTACAAGAAGCAAAGAGCTTTGTGCTCTGAATTAAACTATTGCTTTTCTATTATGCTCTAGTCTGTTGAATGGCTTTGAAAAACCAGATGCTATCTGTGCTTGGCCAAATTATTTCATGGATGCTTTAAGGAGGGAGTTTTAATTTTGCAGAGGACACCTAATTATCCAGGAGCTTCAAAGGAATCTCTCCAAACTGGTGAATGGGCAACAAAGTGGCAAATGAGATCTAATGCGGATAACTGCAAAGAGTTGTACATTAGGGCAAAACATCCTAATTTCACATATATTGTTGGCGGGGGGGGGGGTGCGCAGTGGCGGGTCTGAACTGGCTGTGACTAACCAGAAAAGAGATCTTCGGGTATAGCTCCATGAAAATATCAACTCGGAGTGTGGCAGTTGTGAAAAAGGCAAAATCCATTTTGAGGATGATTAGGAAATAAATTGAAAATAAAGTTGTCAGTATTTGGTTGTATTTAAAGAAAATGAATTCTGAATAAGCACCAATGAAATCAATGGAGCCAAGTGAATCATGACAACTTAAGTCCCATTAATTTCAGTTGAACCTTATCAGGATGCACTTGCTCTGGAAACAACCTATTGTAATGCCTTTATGCAAATCTATGGTGCACCCATGACTGCCTTGGTCAGCCTGATGGATGATCTCCAATTGGGAATAGAAAGAGGGAGTGAGACTATGTTGGTCCTTTTGGATCTCTCAACAGCCTTCAATACTATTGACCATAGTATCCTTCTGTAACATCTGAGGGGATTGCAGGTGGGAGGCACGGCTTTGCAGTGGTTCTGCTCCTACCTAATGGGCAGATTCAAGATGGTGTCTCTTGGAAACTGTTCTTCAAAATCTGAACTTTCCTATGGTATCCCCCAAGGCTCCATATTGTCTCCAAAGTTGTTTAACATCTACATGAAACCTCTGGGAATGATCATCAGGAGATTTGGTACAGGGTGTTATCAGTATGCTGATGAAACTCAAATCTATTTCTCCATGTCAGCATCATCAGTAGAAGGCATAACCTCCTTAAATGCCTGCCTGGAGGTGGTGATGGGCTGGAAGAGGGATTTAAAAAAACTGAGGCTGAATCCAGATAAGATGGAGGTACTTATTGTGCAGGGTCAGAACTCGAGAGACAATTTTGATCTGCTGGTTCTGGATGGGGTCACACTCCCCCAGAAGGAACAGAAACACAGTCTGGGGGTGCTTCTGGGTCCGAACATCTCCCTGGTGTCCCAGGTTGAGGCGGTGGCCAGAGGTGCTTTTTATCAGGTTTGGCTGATACACCAGCTGCGTCCGTTTCTTGAGCTGAACGACCTCAGAACAGTGGTACATATGCTGGTAACCGCCAGGCTGGACTATTGCAATGTGCTCTATGTGGGGCTGCCTTTGTACATAGTCTGGAAACTGCAGTTGGTACAGATTGCTGCAGCCAGGTTGGTCTCTGGGTCATCTAGGAGAGACCATATTACTCCTGTGCTGAAAGAGCAACACTGGTTGCCAATAAGTTTCCGAGCAAAATACAAGGTGCTAGTTACGACCTATTAAGCCCTAAACAGCTTAGGCCCTGGGTATTTAAGAGAACGTCTTCTTCACCATGAGCCCCTCACCCATTAAGATCGTTTGGAGAGGTTCGTCTGCGGTTGCCACCAGCTTGTCTGGGACGGGCCTTCTCCATTGCTGTCCCTGGGCTTTGGAATGCGCTCCCTGTTGAAATAATAGCCTCCCCATCTCTGGCAGATTTTAAAAAGTCACTGAAGATTCACCCAGGCTTTTAATTAAATGTATGTATATTGTATACTTTTACCGTGGTGATTCTTTTTATTTAGCCGGGGGAGAGTAACTGGCCCTATCCACCTCTAGCACAGTACCTCCAGTGACTGTTGCTGGTGTCTATCTTGTGTTTTGTTTTTTAGAATGTGAGCCCTTTGGGGACAGGGAGCCATCTTATTTATTTATTCTCTCTCTGTGTAAACCGCCCTGAGCCATTTTTGGAAGGGCGGTATAGAAATCGAATTAATAATAATAATAATAATAATAATAATAGTTTTAATACTTTTAATGTTGGGTTTAACTGATTTTAATGTTTAAATGATTTTAATTGTTTGATTTTAATATCTAAATGATTTTAATTGTAAACCACCCAGAGACACAAGTTTTGGACAGTATAAAATATGTTAGTTAAATAAATTAAATTAAATTTGGAATCTTATGCACCGTTCTTGATACTCCATTGTAGATTTAGAGCTGGGCAAAGTGCAAAACAGGGGCTACCAAAATGACCAAAAGGTTGGGAGATCCCAACCTTATGAGGAAAAGCTAAAGTGTTTGGGCTTTTTTTAATTTAGAAAAAGGAAAACTAAGGAAGGACATGACAGAGATGTACAAAACGAAGAATGGTATAGAAAAAGTGGACAGAGACACAACAGGGAGACCACTCCACCCGCTTGTATCCCTAGAAAAATATGGTATTATCCAATGAAATTGATTAGGCAATAGATTCAGGACTGACCAAAGGAAGTATTTCTTCACACAACACATAATGAAGTTATGGAATTCAATGCCACAAGATGTGATAAGGGCCACTGCCTTAAGATGACTTAATTAATAAATTACATGCAATTCCCTTTAAAGGTGGATTGTAAAAAGGGACTTTAAAAGTGGATTAGATAAATTCATCGAGGATAGGCCCATCCATGGATATCAGCCATGACAGCTATACAGAGCCCCCATGTTCAGAAGTTGGATGCCACTGAATCCCGGTTGCTGGGGAACAACACCAGAGGAGGGTTATCTGCCTTTGTGACCAGCTTGTGGGTTTCCCCAGGGACATTAGTTGGCCACTGTGGAAAACAAGATGTTGGATTTGATGGACCTGATCCACTAGGACTCTTATGTGTGCTGTGATTGAAGATAGCTGGCTAATGAACTAAGACTTTTGATCAGCAGCTCCTTGGGGTTTGTGTATGTGCTGCAATGGTATGAAATGAATGCATTCAAGATGGACAGCACAGGATAAAAAATGTACACAGTAGGCAACAGAAGGTACCAATCATTGTTGCTATCTTGCCTCCTCAACTGAAAATTTGTCTGGACAGGTTGTACAAGCCAGTGCTGACGTATTTTGAGGAGCTATAAACTTTTGGGATATTACAGAGTTTGTCCACCCTAAAAACACAACCATTCATTAAAAGGGAGAATCTTGGTATTAAAATGTTTTGTAGCTATAGTAGAAGGCTGAAAACGTGACTAGGAAACATAGTTATTAGAAACACAAGATTAAAAATTCAAGCAAAATGTCTCCTGATTAGTGTAAACACTGGATTTTATTAAATACATGAGATGATTTTTATTAGCTAGGCAACCATTTTGATGACTGGATTGGAAAAAAATGCAGAAACAGCAGCTTTGGAAGTCATCGTCAATATGGATGAAAACAGAGGGGAAATAAACTGGCTGGTGTGTGTAAAATAACCTTGGTTGCTGCAAGATACCCATCCATTAATGGATACACACAGGTTGCATCGTTCTGTTCTTCTAATTATGGTTGGAAATAATGTATCTTCTTTCAGTGTCATTGGGTTATGGACTGTTTATGCCTCATCCCAGTTCTACTTCCTTTGCAAATCAACAGGAATTAGAAAAACAGATGCTGAATATTGGTTTGAGCTTACCTCATTCCTTCTATTGCCATCTTATCCAAGTTAGGAGTGTCTTTTCTCACACCCCAGTTGGCTCCAAGGTCTCCCCATCCAATATCATCTGCTAAAATTACTATGAAATTTGGTTTTCTGTAGGTAGATCTTTTCCCACTCAGAGAGAGGTCTGGATGGTGATAGCAGAAGAGTCCAGTGAAGCAGCTAAACAGCACCGACTTAAGAAGTAGAATCTCCATAATAGCAGGAATATACCACTGGGATATATCCCAAGAAAGTTAGAAGTTAGATGCAAACATCCTCATGGCTGTTGTAAAACTCTTGCTGCCCTGCTTTCTTCAGAAGCGACGTAAATATTTTGTGCCACATGGAGCATCCTCATAGATCTCTGGAAAAAGACATTAAAACTAAAAATGGGGAAACCCAGAAGCGATAACGGCAGGTACCATTTGTGCAGAGTGAGCTGCAGATTATGGTGCTGGCTGATCTGCATCAGCTTAGGGGTAGGAGACCTCTGCACATTCCTGGGTCACCATGGAAGTGGAAGTTCTGCAACCCACAAGAATTTTGCTAAGTCTCTCAGGATTCCAACCACATATCCACAATAGAAAACAACAAACCCATCATTAGAAAGTCACTGAGGCGCTTCATATGACATGTGCAAAGCACCTGATGAGGTTCTGCGGGGAGAGTGGGCTTAGCCCGCTCTCCCCGCAGATGAGCAGCTGCTTGTAGCTGGGCGGCCAGATTGGCCACCCACAAGGCTACCGGCTCCATCATGGAGGCAGCGGGGGCTGTGCAGCCCCTGGAAGTTCCAGGATGCCCTGCGCGAGTGCGTGGGGCATCCTGGAGAGACCCCTGAGCCCGAGAGGCTGTTTGCACTCCTCGCTGGGGGTCTACTCATGTGTCACCATGCGCCGCAGCGACACACGTGCACAAAAATAAGGTGAACGGAAGTTAACCTCGTTTGAGGGGAGGGGGATTTAACATGGCTAGCTGGGCTCTCTTAGCCTGCTTTTGGGAGATCGTGGGAATAGCCTCAGTATCACCTGTTTCTTGGCCCTCAGCCTGAATGGAGGGAGGATCACCTGGCTGCAGCTCTTCCTGGTTTTGTGCTCAGTGTTTGATAGTATTTCTTTGCCTGCCAATTCAGAACA